>NC_065578.1:85896364-86213031 GCF_024542745.1 Macaca thibetana thibetana | reverse complement strand
AAATTTTCTGAGACATGAATGTTAAGACACATTCATTTATCCCATTCAATATATCCTTATCATACACCTAATATGAGCTAGGCACTATGCTACCTGTTGAAGAGAGAGTAATAAATAAGACATAGTTCTTGTCCTCAAGGAACTCAAAGTCTGGTATATCAAGATACTAGCATATGCCTCAGTGTTAATCTGTTCATAGAGATACACAATGATATATTATATTTTTGTGCCAGTGATAGCATGTTATACATACTATTCTAAACCCTACTTCATTTTTTTTCTTTTTTTAACATATCTTGAAGAACACTACATATCAGTTTGTGTAAGTGGTTTTCTTTAATAGCAGCATGGTAATTCTCAGAATGAATGAACTAGAACTTATTTTACCACTCATCTACGAATAGACATTTAGGATGCTTATGATCTTTTCTATTACCAAAAAGAAAAAAAACTGCTGCAATGAATATCTTTGTAAATACATCATTTTGCATAAGTACTTATTTATCTTTAGGATAACTAGAGTTTGTAGATTTTTAAAAGGGCGCACGTACATTTAAAATTTTGTATATTTTTTCCAAATTATTCTCCATAAAAGTTACACCAACTCATCAGTTCTGCTATTACACTAACTTTGAAATTTGAATTTGTTACAACACAACTGACATACTGGGAACAATCTGGACATAACATAAATTTTGTATTTGTTTATGCTTGATTTTGTCCTCAAGAAACTAGATAAATGTAGAAAATTATACCTAGCTAAACAGAGCACAGTAGGCATATACAAATCATACGTACCTCCTACATTCACCTCAGCTTACAGAGGTATGAGCTCATATGTGTCACAAGCCACAACCATTCACATTTGCTGTTACAAGTTTCCAACCCATTTTGGATAACCTTTCTCCATCACTTTCCAATATGGAAGATTTTGAGTTATGTATGCCTGATTTTGAGATCCTTGAGGACAAGAACTATCTCTTCCTTATTATGGCACAACTGACTATTCTCTTGTAACAGTATATAAATATTTCTGTTTTCCCATAACTATGAAAACACTGTGTTGGCAGCTTTTTAAATCTTATTAATATGATAGGAAGAAAGGTACCTTATTAATTCACAAGGTGCAATCCTTCTAGGGCCCACTTCCACAAGCAAAGTTTAGGTCTTTTTCAAGGTAAAGTACCATGTTTATTGTATTTAGCCATTCATGTACTTAGCCATTTAACATGTATTTTCAAAACTGTGCCACAATTTTTATTAGGGTCTTAAATTTTGTGTCAGTGATGAAGTTTTTGAGTGTTGGGCTCTTAATCTCATTTTTCTCACAAGCTCTGTGTTTTTTATGGTGCAATTTTGCCTAACACAGCCAAGGAACATATATGTTGAATTATGGCAGAACTGACTGTATTCGCTCATAACAATATATGAATATGTCTGTTTCCCATAACTGAAAATGGTGTGTTGGCAGCTTTTAAAATCTTATTAATATGACAGGTAAGAAAGCTACCTTATTAAGGGTCACCTTGCATTTTACTTGAATTTTTTAATGTAATGAAAAATTATCTTTAAAAAATGAAAGGATCTATATTTTTTCCACTTAATAATACCAGCTGACTGGTTTTTTTTCAAATTAAAATAATCTCTGTCAACACAGACCTGATGACTTCACCCATTCTACTAATTTTCCTTTCTAATTTCTCAAAAGAATTTTGGGAATTCTGGGTCAAAACAGTATACCTGATACCTCCATACATATAAATTATCTCAAAGTATAACACTGTGTTACTTTCAGAGTCTTCTGTGATCTTGCAAACTACATAAGAAGTAGGAAATAATTTTCTAATTTGGCATAAAATAAATGAGAACAAAACTTTTGGTTGAAATGTATACTCAGAGTTGATGGATCTCTGAAGTATCATCGGTGGTATGAAATAACACTGTCAGCTGGGCATGGTGGCTCATGCCTATCATCTCAGCACTTTGAGAGGCCAAGGCAGAAGGATCACTTGAGGCCAGGGATTTAAGACCAGTCTATGCAACAAAGCGAGACCCTGTCTCTGTAAAAAATTAAACAATTAACTGGGTACAGTGGTGTGCACCTTGTAGTTCCAGCTACTCAGGAGACTGAGGTGGGAGGATCCCTTGAGCCCGGAAACTCGAGGTTGTAGTGAGTAGTGATTGTGCCATTGTACTGCACCCTGGATGACAGAGTGAAATCTTGTCTCAAAATAAATAAATACCACCACCACCACCACCAATAATATTGTCAACTACCAACTATCAAATGAGCCTTATTTAATTTTTGTTTGGAAACTATGAATTTGACAAGCAAACTGAGTAGCTGGCTTAAAAGGCTATACTTTATTATCCCAAGAAGGGATTTATGGAAGAACATGGAATGCTTGTAGGGCCTACAAATATTGACTAGGGGGGGAACTAACCAATACTGTATGGATTCTGAACAAGGTCTAAACTGCATACTTCTTACAAATTCAAAATGTATTCTGGGAGTGGGAAACACACCTGAAGGGCAAGTGGAGTAGGCCTGCTGGCAATTTTTTTTATATGTAATGGAAGAACACGATTTAAGGCAAATCAGTGAAATCTTAAGGTAGACACCCTGCACTAAATTCCTTAAGTTACCTCTTGACTAACTTCCCAGCCAATGTCTGGGATAGGGATAAAGGTCCTCTTAAATGGGAAAAGAGGAGTAGCTGGGGTACTGAGGAACTTGATAACGAAAGGTAGAGAAGAAAACTGATGTATCTATAGAATGAGGCTCAGAACTGTTTATGGTCATGGTTCATTTAGTTGAGGGCTAAAGATCTGTCCTGAATTGCGTCCCTGACCCCCAATTCATATGTTGAAGTCTTAACCCCCACTACCTCCGAATGTAACTGTATTTACAGACAAGGTCTTTAAAGAGGTAATTACGGGCCGGGTACGGTGGCTCATGCCTGTATCCCAGCACTTTGGGAGGCCAAGGTGGGAGGATCATGAGGTCAGGAGTTTGAGACCAGTCTGGCCAACACAGTGGAACCCCGTCTCTACTAAAAATACAAAAAATTAGCTGGGCGTGGTGGCGGGTGCCTGTAATGCCAGCTGCTTGGGAGGCTGAGGCAGGAGAATCGCTTGAAGCCAGGAGGTGGAGGGTGCAGTGAGTTGAGATTGTGCCACTGCACTCCAGCCCGGGTGAGTGCGAGACTCCATCTCAAAAAAAAAAAAAAAAAAAAAAAAAAAAGGTAATGATGTCCTCACAGGAGAGGAGATTAAAACACAGACATGCACAGAGACAATGTGAAGACACAGGGAGAAGATGATCTACAAGCCAAGGGAAGGGGCCTCAAATAAATCAACCCTGCCAACACCTTGACCTCCTTGATCTCAAACTCCTAGCCTCCAAAACTGTCAGATGTTTAAGCCATGCAATCTGTCATACTTTGTTATGGCAGCCCTTACAAACTAATACAGACCTAATTAGAAAGGGCTATAAAATAATTAAATTAAGAATGGTATCTAAAATCCTTTGGAAACTCAGGAAATACAGTGCTCCTTTTGAGATAAAAGTGCAGTAGAGCATTCATGTGGGAAAGTGATTTTTCCCATTCACTTCAGCACTGCATGTACTAGAATAGGAAGCATAAAAGTGAATGACCAGATAGTAGCTGATCAGACATGAGAGATGCATTTGCATCAGTGTAATAGAGGCAAACATACACTGTGAGAACTAAAAACCTTGGCATTACTAACACTTTATGACACTCCAGGAACCATCATTTTAATGTCCTTTCTTCTATCCCTCAGCTTTAGAGCCAACAAGATTTGAAATGGCCAGAGTTCCTTGTGATAAAGCGGTTTGTTTTTATTTAGTAAATGTTAATACTCTCAAAATATAATTCAGCAAAAAATTTACTGTCACATAATAAAAAGGCCAAAATAACATCTCCAGCTCTACTCCCAAAGTCACATCACACAAAATAATGAGAGATACTCTCCATGCTAATAGAAACAAAAAATTTTAAGGTTATTCAAATTGATTTATACAATAATCTGCCTGCCTGCTTGGCTTCCATTATTGGCACAGATTTGAGCAAACTGATAGATTTCTATGGAAGTCAGAAAAAGTTTTTATTGTTGACAGCACAAACACACTCTGTAGAGCAGATGCTGTCATCAAATTGTAGTATTATTCAGTTACTGTGCTTTGAAATTAAGTGAAGTACTTGTTTAAAAATGTTTTCTCATTAGAATGTACAATGATCATTTAAAATTCTATCTGCTATAATAGGATATTTCTATCACATTGCAATCTGGACTGTGCCATAAACACTATTGTACTTGAACAGATGGAAATCATAAAGTGATATTTAGCTACAGATTTCCTGTCATATAGTTTTGCAAACTGAAAGAGGAAAAATCAACATTTGCAAGCATCTAAAAACAAAATACTATCTAGTAAGCTAAAGTGATGCTAATGTGACATAAGAATATAAATGCATTCTATTTAACGTACTGTGGCTTTTGGGGAAAAAAGTAAATATTGAAAAGATATTTCACAAATTTATTCAAGTTTATGATTGGGGCAGGGCCCAGAGAAGGAGTGATGTGAAAGACATCTACAACATACAAACTCTGACATTGCATGTAATAGTTTTAACGCATCAAGTGCTATATGTCCTAGTAAACTCAGTATTTGATGGTTAAGAAATATCCAAGGATATTAAGGAATACCATTTGAACTTTAAAGACTTAATTCCTTCTTACAGAAATGTGATACCTGCAACCTGCTTCATAAAATTACTAAGGAAATTAATAAATGTATACAAAGTACTATATAGTGATAAGTGATTTTAATTCCAGGGAGAGCTTTTTAACTCATTAATAGATGAAAGTCTAATCTATTAGCCACATAATACCACATTGCTGATTGATAAACCTAGAATTCTAGGTTCTAAACTGACAGTTTTGAAATTCAATACAGTCATCAAAACTAACATTATGGTGAAATATATTCCAGACGCATGTGCTCAAGAATGCCAATCTAAAGAAACATCATAATTAGTAATTTACATGCCTAAGATTTCATGCATTTTATAAACATACAATGTGTCAGTAAAGGTCCAATTAGAAATTAGAAATCACACAGGAGTTTGAACAGGGAAAATTCAAAATAAAGAATTATTATTATAACTAAACAGAGTACTGGAATAACCAGAGATTGGCTACTAAGAAGTAAAGAGAACTCTAGAACATAAAATAGCAAGTATAAGGCGCAAGCACCACCCTTAGAACTAAAATGGAATGGCCAAGAAAGAATAACCACTATGTCCCCAGACTGAGATGTAGATTTTGTTGGAAAGGTCACAGCTATGGCTCACTGGATGACCCAGAAGATGCTGTAGTGCTGCATCAGCAGAACTTGCTGGAAATCTGTCCTTTAGCGCATTCATGGGTGGTATCTCATTGGAAGCACTACACTATAAAACCACCCAGAAAATGCTGGCTGCTAGGTGCTGCTGGTTTCCATGCACTGCAGGAGCCAAACGCTATTGCTATAAGCAGCAAAAGCAGCAGAGTTACTCTGCTACAAAACTGCCTGGTGGGTGGGTAGGGTATAGGGTTCTGCAAGCTACAGGCCACTGAGTACAGATGACCCATTTTGCACTTTTGGAGCCAGGGAAGTTGCAAGCACTCAAAAACTAGTAAAGAAGTTCCCTTTCTCCTTTAATGGCATTGTGTCAGTACCTTTAACTGACAAAAGTTAATTCTCTGCCAGCTGGCACAGGAAAAATATTTAAAGGATTCATCTCCATTTTCCCAGGGCAGTCAATGAAGGGTAAATATGTTTTTTCTGTGTGTGTGTGTGTGTGTGTGTGTGTGTGTGTGGCTTTTATTTATCTTTAAAGGGTAAATAAAGAGGTGACAGTTACATTGATGAGTAGGACACTCAGCTAGAATTCCAAACTGCTATGTTTTACCTTGGGAAATGGAAAATAAAGATGTAAGCCAATGAGTCAAGGATGAGAAAACCTTAGGTAAAGTCAATTCCTTAAACCTGTTTTCCTGATTTTAAACAAGGGGAACAACCATTCATATTCAAGATACCTTTGCGGGTGATAGATGGATAAAACACAAAATGTGAATATTCTGATTTGGGGCCTGTTTTCCCTTGGAAACATAGCCTAAGCCAGAAGAAAGGAAACATATATCAAAAATCAAAAATAAAAAAGCATCAAATATATAAATAACTATTTTTTTTCAGCCAATTGTTTTTAACAAGTTTACTCTTGTTGAAACAAACGATGAATGACTGTGCCCACTGTCTTCTGTTACCATGCCTATCAAGCATGATTAGTTAATACTTAGAAGATTTCTCCTTGCTATGTAGATATAACACATGGTTATAATGGCTAGACTATGGCATATGATAAATACGAAGAAAATAGTAATTTTAAAAAGAGAGAGAGAGGCCGGGTGCAGTTGCTCGTGCCTGTAATCCCAGCACTTTGGGAGGCTGAGGCGGGTGGATCACCTGAGGTCAGCAATTCAAGACCAGCCTGGTTAACATGGTGAAACCCCCTCGCTCCTAAAAATACAAAAATTAGCTGGACATGGTGGTACATCCCTGTAGTCCCAGCTACTTGAGAGGCTGAGACAGGAGAATCACTTGAACCTAGGAGGCAGAGGTTGCAGTGAGCCGAGATGGCACCACTGCACTCCAGCCTGGGTGACAGAGTGAGATTCCGTCTCAAAAAAAAACGAGAGAGAGAGAGAGGCTGCTACACTAGACACAAATTTTGTTCTTCATTCCCTGCACTCTTAATTGTACAGCCTCAGCCTAGAAACTTCATTCACTCCCATGTTAATACCTAAATCTTCATTTCCAAGCTAATCTTGGAAATTAGCTTGGAATGTCCAAGCTTAAGTTCCTTTTAAAATGTCATAAAAATTGACCCCAAAAAGGAAGTGAAAAGCTGAAAAAAAATACCAATAACCATTAAAGAAACTAAGCTGACAGTCAAAAACCTCCACCATCCTATAGCAACTCACACTCTGTTCCAATAGGTATCAGTCCAGAGGATATGGCCAAACAGAGCCAAAAGGTAGAATGGGGGCAGGGGTGAATGGGCCGCAGGCACTTGGTTGCTACATTCAATTTAGTGTGTTTTATGTATAGCTGCTGCAACTTGGAAGTCCTGGGAAATATTATTATAAACCAACTTTACTTCCATATTATATTGATGTTATTCCCTTATTTACCAATTACATATAACCCAAATTATTTTCTGAAATAAACAATGTAATAGAATAGATTGTGCTATGTTTCTGTATAATTTTATTTGAGAAAGAATTCTATTGAAAGGAGGGAAGGCAGGAGAGAGAAAGGAATGGAGGGAGAGAAGAAAGAAAGAGAGCAAGAAATGGTAAAGAATTAATTAATTCACTGACTGATTGATTAACGTGGAAAACAACTACATCAGACTATCTTCTCCAAAACTGATGTCTCCCATCCAGGTTTCTAATGGGAGGTAAAGAGGTAATGAGTTCAAGGTTAAATATCCTGATGATAAACCAAGACTCACGGAAGCTATGTCACTCTGCTTTTAACTGGGTCTATCTAGACTGGATTAGCACCTTTGGCTTTAAATTCTGAGTTATATAAAGATATAATAACCAAAATCAAACAAGCAAACAGACAACAACACAAAAACCCCTTCATTTTCATTAAGAAAAAGAGTTAAGGCTGGGCACAGTGGCTCACGCCTGTAATCCCAGCATTTTGGGAGGCTGAGGTGGGCAGATCACGAGGTCAGGAGATCAGGATCATCATCCTGGCCAACATGGTGAAACATCGTCTCTACTAAAAACATAAAAATTTTCAGGGCATGGTGGCACATGCCTGTAATCCCAGCTACTCAGCAGGCTGAGGCAGGAGAATCACTTGAACCCAGGAGTTGGAGGTTGCAGTAAGCCGAGATGGTGCCACTGCACTCTAGCCTGGTGACAGAGATAGACTCCATCTCAAAAAATAAAAACAAAAAAAAAGAAAAAGAGCTAAATTGCTTTTCATTGGGTTTAATTTTCAATTCTGTAGTAGAAATTCAAAATAGTATCACTCTAAACTAGAAATTTAAAGTAAGATGGGTCACCTTATGGCATTTTCTTCCACATGCCCTTCAAGGAAACACTCAACATAAAAAATAACAGGGCCAGGTGCGGTGGCTCATGCCTGTAATCCCAGCACTTTGGGAGGCTGACAGGCAGATCATGAGGTCAAGAGATCGAGATCATCCTGGCCAACATGGTGAAACCCTGTCTCTATTAAAAATACAAACATTAGCTGGGCTTAGTGCGGCGTGCCTGTAGTCCCAGCTACTCAGGAGGCTGAAGCAGAATCACTTGAACCCGGGAGTCAGAGGCTGCAGTGAGCTGAGATCATGCCACTGCACTCCAGCTTGGTGATTGAGCAAGACTCCATCTCAAAAAACAAAAACAAAAACAAAAAAACCCCACAAAGTTAATGCTAAGTAAAGGCATGTTATTGTCAACCTTAATAACAAACTGAGAAAGGTTCTCTAAAAGAAAGATATTTATTTGGAAAGAGCAATGTAATGAGAATACCTGTGTCATAGTAAATGATGTGCATATTTAGGGAAGTTAGGAAGACAACAGTTTTTAAACGAAAACTGAGGAGGATAAGATAAATGTTTTAAAATGATTATCCTTGGCTACAAAGATCAATAACAAGAGTGACACCAGTCAGAGGTTGGACAGTCAGTTGCTGGACAGATGTCTTGGGTAGAAGTATTTATTGAGTAAAGTTGTGATGGCCTTTGTACATGGTTGTGGTTTTTGTGGAGTCTTTTATGACACTTTTTATCAGGCATGTAAGCATGAAAACCCTCTCTTCACAGCCTCCTCCAGCTCTATTTGTCAGGATTTTTTTTTTTAACATTAGTGATTCCATTTTGATTTTGACAACTTTTACACTACATAGCTGTTCTAAAATTTCATTTTGCACAATGAATACTGATATGGTTTGGCTGTGTGCCCACCCAAATCACATCTCGAATTGCAGCTCCCATAATTCTTCCCATGTGTCATGGGAAGGACCCAGTAGGAGGTAACTGAATCATGGGGGCAGGTCTTTCCCATGCTGTTCTTGTACTATTAAATAAGTCCCACAAGATCTAATGGTTTTATAAAGGAGACTTCCCCTGCACAAGCTCTCTTGTGCCAAGTAATACATGTCTTCCTTCACCTTTGCCTTCCACCATGATTGTGAGGCCTCCCCAGTCATGTGGAACTGTGGGTCCATTAAACCTCTTTCCTTTATAAATTACCAGTCTCGGGTACGTCTTTATTAGCAGCATAAGAACAGACTAATACAGTAAATTGTTACTGAGGTAGTGGGGTGTTGCTGTAAAGATACCCCAAAATGTGGAGGCTACTTTGAAACTGGGTAATAGGCAGAGGTTGAAACAGTTTGGAGGGCTGAGAAGACAGAAAGATGTGGGAAAGTTTGGAACTTCCTGGAGACTTGTTGAATGGCTTTGATTAAATGCTGCTCATCTCAGATGGAGATGAGGAACTTCTGGGAACTAAAATAAAGGTGACTCTTACTACGTTTTGGCATAAGAAACTGGTGGCATTTTGCCCCTGCCTTGGAGACCTGTGGAACTTTGAACTTGAGAGAAATAATTTAGGGTATCTGGTGGAAGACATTTCTAAGCAGCAAAGCATTCAAGAGGTGCCTTGGGTGCTGTTAAATGCATTCAGCTTTATGTACTCACAAAGATATGGTATGGAATCAGAACTTATGTTTAAAAAAGAAGCAGAGCATAAAAGTTCAGAAAATTAGCAGCCTGACAATGCAACAGAAAAGAAAAACCCATTTCCTGAGAAGAAATTCAAGCTAGCTGCAGAAGTTTGCAAAAGTAACAAGGACCTAAATGTTAATCACCAAGACAATGAGGAAAATGTCTCCAGGGCATGACATGTCTTCATGGCAGCCCCTCCCACCACAGGCCCAGAGGCCTAGGAGGAAAAAATGGTTTCCCAGGCCAGACACAGAGCCTTGCTGTTTTGTGTAGTCTCAGGACTTGGTGCCCTGCTTTCTCGCCATGGCTAAAAGGGGCCAAGGTACAGCTCACGCAGTGGCTTCAAAGGGTGCAAGCCCCAAGCCTTGGTGGCTTACAAATGATGTTGGGCCTGTGGGTGCACAGAAGTCAGAAATTGAGGTTTGGGAACCTCCACCTAGATTTCAGAGGTTGTATGGATATGCCTGGATGTCCAGGCAGAGGTGTGCTGCAGTTGTGGGGCCCTCATGGAGAACCTCTGCTAGGGCAGTGTGGAAGGCAAATGCTCTGTGGGAGCCCCCATACAGAGTCCCCACTGGGGAACTGCCTACTGGAGCTGTGAGAAGAGGGGTACTTTACTCCAGACCCCAGAATAGTAGACAGCTTGCACCATGCACCTGCAAAAGCTGCAGACACTCAAAGCTAGCCCATGAATGCAGTCACAAAGGAGGCTGTACCGTGCAAAGCCACAGGGGCAGAGCTGTCCAAGAACATGGGGAAGCCCACCTCCTGCAGCAGCATGACCTGGATGTGAGACATGGAGTCAAAAAAGATCATTTTGGAGCTTTAAGATTTGACTGCCCCACTGAATTTCGGACTTGCAGGGGGCCTGTAGCCCCTTTGTTTTGGCCTATTTTTCCCATTTGGAATGACTATATTTTCCCAATGCCTATACTGCCACTGTATCTAGGAAGTAACTAACTTGCTTTTGATTTTACAGGCTCATAGGCAGAGGAGACCTGCCTTGTCTCAGATGAGACATTGGACTGTAGACTTCTGAGTTAATGTTGAATGAGTTAAGACTTTGGGGGACTGTTGGGAAGGCATGCTTCATTTCGGAATGTGAGGACATGAGATTTAGGAGGGGCCAGGGGCAGAATGATATAGTTTGGCTGTGTCCTCACTCAAATCTCATCTTGAGTTGTAGCTGCCATAAGTCCCATGTGTTGTGAAAGGGACACAGTGGGAGGCAACTGAATCTTGGGGGTGGATCCTTCCTGTGCTATTCTCATGATAGTGTGTAAGTTTCACAAGATCTGATTGTTTTATTTATGATAGTGAATAAGTCTCATGACAGCCTGTCCCCTGCACAAGCTCTCTTGCTTGCTACCACATTAAGATGTGTCTTGCTTCCCCTTCGCCTTCTGCCATAATTGTCAGGCCTCCCCAGTCATGTGTAACTGTGGGTCCATTAAAACTCTTTCCTTTATAAATTACCAGTCTCCGGTATGTCTTTATTAGCAGCGTGAGAACAGACTAATACAAATATTGACAGTGATAGGAAAATCTATGATTTGGATAAAAGTGCTAGTAAAAAGGTGAAATGCTGATGGGTAAGTAACCCTCAAATGAAGAAAAAAAAAGTAGAACACTTTAAGCATTACTGGAAATTTCTATCCTCTGAAAGTACTGGAAGACAATATTGCAGAAAGGGGAATCAATTAATCATGAATCAATGCACTGCATGCACACTGAAGGAGAAGTGATAATTACGTTACTATGCAAATACAAAAAGATTTCAAGTTAACCTTCCTTAGCCACTAAACAATATAAATAAAACCACATGTCCTAGCTATGCTACTTGCATCTCCAAAATCATGCATAAAGAAGAAAGTTACAATATCAATTCCTCAAGGTACATATCTTAGACCTAAATGTGTCACTTTGCTTTGGACTGTTGTGCTGCCAAATAAGAAAAACTCTTGTGTACCCTAACAGAGGTGCTCAATATGAAATTAAGATTTAAATTATGCTGATTTTGTTAAGTAAGACAGATGGCTGTCCTATAAAATAACAATATACAATGCCCTAATTCTATTATTGATGAGTTAATTAAACAATGAAAAGAAAAGTGAACCCATTTATAGAATCAATCTTTCAAGTGGCATTAAGAATACTGGGGAACAGCTGGGCACAGTGGCTCATGCCTGTAATCTCAGCACTTTGGGAGGCCAAGGCAGGAGGATCACTTGAGCCCAGGAATTCCAGACCAGCTTGGAAAACATAGTGAGACCCTGTCACTACAAAAAAATTTAAAAATTAGCTGAGTGTGGTGGCATGCACCTGTGGTCCCAGCTGTTGGGAGGTGGAGACAGAATTGCTTGAGCCCAAGAGTTCAAGGCTGCAGTGAGCTACGATCATGCCACTGCACTCCACCCTGGGCAAAATTTAAAAAAAATAATAATAAAAAGAATGCTGGAGGAAAAAATTTTGGTAAAAAGTAAAAGGAAATATAACTGAACAAAAACATAATGGAACTGATGGCTTTTTGAGTTGACAGGAAGGAAATTCAGAATCTCAACTTTTATGTTCAGAATTATTTGCTACTCATTAATAGGAATATATTTCTATAAGAAAGGTGAAGAGGCCAGGCACGGTGGCTCATGTCTCACCCAGCACTTTGGGAGGCTGAAGTGGGCGATCACCTGAGGCCAGGAGTTCAAGACCAGCTTGGCCAACATGATGAAACCCCATCTCTACTAAAAATACAAAAGTTAGCTGGGCATGGCAGCACACACCTGTAGTCCCAGCTACTCAGGAAGCTGAGGCAAGAGAATCGCTTGAACCCAGGAGGTGGAGGCTACAGTGAGCTGAGATCGTGCCACTGCACTCCAGCCTGGGCAACAGAGGGAGACTCTGTCTCAAAAAAACAAACAAACAAAAAAACAGTAAAAACATGAAAATCTATTTGTGTCTTTATATGCTTTTATTGTGTTTTAAATAAATAAGAAATATTACTTTAAAAGCTTTGGTACTTCAAAATATTTCAAATTTATAGCTATATGAATATGGCTATAAAGAGCAGAACATCTAGTATTAGTCTACATATAAAAATATCTAACATGAAAAATAAAAATGTTTAATTTGTTCCTCCAAATTTCTCTACTGGCTCCTTCACCAGAATGGTACTCTATACAAAAAAACAAGGAGGGAATATGTTTTTCCTACATTACTGTCAATTTATTTTTGTAGTAAGAAGTTAACAGTATGGATATAAATGACATAATATGTTCTGTAAACTAATCTCTCTGCATTCACCAGTGTCACTGATTTTACTGTTACCTCCTAATTTCATTCTATAATATGTAAATAGTAATTAAGAAGAAAATCAAGAATCATCTAAAAGCTAAAAAAATTAAAATGTGCTTCTCTACCATAAACAGTAGGGATGGGGCAGTGGTTGGTGCAGCTGGGAGACAGAAATATTAACTCCTATGTGACAAATAGTATTACAGTCCTAGTATTAGCTGCCCTTCCCTTACTGAGCCTGTTCCTATAGAAGGCTTACATTTCTTGCTTTCATTTGACCTGCTTTACCAATGACATGTGAAAGGGCTATGTGTCAGTTTCAAGCAGAAGTTTTATTTGTGTGTGTGTGTGTGTGTGTTTTTTTTTTTTTTTTGAGAAGGAGTCTTGCTGCGTCGCCCAGGCTGGAGTGCAGTGGCACAATCTCGGCTCACTGCAAGCTCCGCCTCCCGGGTTCACACCATTCTCCTGCCTCAGCCTCCCAAGCAGCTGGGACTACAGGTGCCCGCCACCATGCCTGGCTAATTTTTTTGTATTTTTAGTAGAGACGGGGTTTCACTCTGTTAGCCAGGATGGTCTCAATCTCCTGACCTCATGATCCGCTCGCCTCGGTCTCCCAAAGTGCTGAGATTACAGGTGTGAGCCACTACGCCCAGCCTCAAGCAGAAGTTTTAAGAGCCATGATACAGGTCCTGCTATCACATCTTCCCTCTCTCCTTTAGCCTAGGTATCAGAATAAGAGGGCACAGAGCAGAACACAGCAGATTCACAAAGTACACATGAGAACAAATAAGCCACTAAAATTTTTGAGTTGTTTGCTATTACAGTTTACCAAAAGCTGACTAATAAACCATGATATGTGGGGAGTGAGAGAGATATGCAATATTGTAAACAATCAGACATTAAAAACAGTCAAATGGTATATACCCATGGCAACTACTCAACCTGAAGTCCATTTCTGTGTTTGTAAGTACTGGCTAACTGGCTAACTGTATGTTAGGGGACTACTACAAACAACAAGATCAGCTGCTCCCATTTTCTTGGAAGTCTCTTCGATGTCTGAGACTGCATTTAATTTGAGCCTGTTCACCTTTCCTACTTCTTTCCAAAGATTACTGGAAAGAAGGTTAATTATCACACTTACTGTTTTATACACAGTTTAAAGGGATGGGGAAAGGTAAACACATAATACACATTGTATATAACAGAGGTAATAGTGACAAGCTAGGAATTCACAATATTGTCCACAGTAATTTTCTAATTTCAAAATCCTTCTGGGCCAGTATGGGGTGGCTCATGCCTGCAATCTGAGAGGCTGAGGTAGGCGATCGCTCGAGCTCAGGAGTTTGAGACCAGCTTGGACAACATGGTAAAGCCTCATCTCTACAAAAACTACAAAAATCAGCAGGGTGTGGTGGCATGCGCCTGTGGTCCCAGCTACTTGGGAGGCTGAGGCAAGGGGATCACTTGAGTCCAAGAGGTCGAGGCTGCAGTGAGCCATGATTGCACCACTGCACTCTAGCCTGGGTGACAGAGTGAGACCCTGTCTCAAATAAATAAACAAAATAAAATAAAACAAAACAACACAACACAACTCCTTCTGATTTTTGTAGCTTGGTAGCTAGAGAATTAGCAAGTAGATTTTAATATTTTAAAATACTGTTTATGAGGAATTTTTACTGTAATGGGGCTTGCGAAACCTTCTTAAGCTGTAACCAAACATAAACAGTTGTACCCACTCCAAGTCTTTTCAATTTTATCCTGCACTGTTTCCTAATAAATTGTCAAAACATTAATTTATGAGCTGGACTAAAAGGTTACTTGCTACTGAATTTAGAAAGTTCACTTAAGAACTGCCTTGGAATTTCTGGATAACTGATACTGAAGCAAATGCAATTAAGTAAAACATTCATGTCATTTTTGCTCAGTAATTATGTTTCAAAATATTACAGTATGTAAATGTTTCATCAGTATATGACACAAGAAATCAGTCTTCATTTCTGCTTAAGTGCTAGATATAATTATCAAATTCTAAATATGAGTCATTAACTAATGGTATATGTTATACATTATTTTGCCCTAAGAACATGAGTTGTGAAAAGAAATGAGACAAATTTCTGTATAAGACCTACTACTGGACTTGTCTTCTTATTTTTAAGTCACTCTACATATTGATTATATCTCAATATAATCTCAGGTAAATTGACTTTGCTTCTCTGAGATTTAACACAGGAAACATTCTACTTAAAAAATTTGTCAGGAAGACTAGACCAAAAGCAGTGTCCAAGAATGCCCAATTTAAGTAATTTTCTATGAAAATATTTCTTTCCTCGCAATTCCGAAATCTGATTACCTTTCTTAGTTATATGCTACAATTAAAAATTAATTTTATACCTACTATGTACCCACAAAAATTACAAATAAAATTTTTTTAAAAAATAATTTTTACTTTCAGATTAATTTGCAACTAAGAAGATAGATTTTTACCATTTTATTTTACTGAAAACTAAGATTACATAGTTGAGACTATTAAAAGATTTAAAAATAGATGCACAGGAATATACAGAAAATTATAAACACAGCACTTCAAGGAGAATCTGATGCCATTATTTTTAAATGAAAGAGAGACAAGGACACAGGCATTGAAATGGTATTCTACATTAGCATTGTGTGTAAATGATAAACTATGTCACACTGCAAATACTGTAAAGTCAAGTGTTGTGAAGTAGCCTTAGAATGAAAAAAAATACTGTAAAGATGTGAATTACTGGAGAAATGTCAGAGGGGTGCAAAGCATTTTGAGATGAAAAAAAAAATGAGTAGAAAGTAACAGGTATGAAGTGAAAAAGGAGGTGGTATCTCCTATCACATTTTAACCAGCCTTGCTATGCTGGGAGTGTATTAATTACTGAGCTCTCACAGTGCTTGAGCGTGTGTCCTTCTGTGCATCCTCTATAATAACTTACAGGCCAAGCCTCTAGGTATTCCCACCATTGTAGAAATGGTGGCAGGAGCTACAAATTAAATATTTGGTAGATATTTTTACTCGTGTGTTAGGAAGCCAAGCATCACAAAATATAAATAGAAAATGCACATACACATATACATGTATCTCTAAGGATGTTATATGAATATGTGTGTGTGAAAGTACGTGTATGAAACTATATTCTAGAATATAACTTTTTAAAAAAACTAGACGTAATATCATAAACTGATAAATCTGAGTTTCTAAATGATTTTCATTTGCTTCTGGTGTGACTGCAGGGCTTAAGAAAAGAAATTAAGAGGTTATTTAGGTATAACCTATACAGAACTTGCTGACCAAGAAACCTTTATGCTATTGTCAGAAAAGAATTTTACCCTTCTTCCTACTGCAATGGACAGCATTGTTCACTTAGTCTAAAATATCTTCTATTTTATAAGACTGCTATTTCACTCACTCCATACTGTAGAGAAAAAAAGTACTAGCAGTCATATAATGAAAGAACTAGAAGAATTCTACAACAGAATGTTAACAATGACTTGTCCTTATCGCTCTAACTCAGCAGCTGCTACTGAACAAAAATTATTGCTAATAAAGGGATTAAGCTATTATCTTATGTTAGCAAATATTTAGAAATCAATTTTAGATTAATCATAGCATGTCAATATCATGAGAAGAACTGACTAAAATGATTCACTTTGGTTAGAATACTCATAGCATGATTTACCTTTACATGGCAATCTTAAGCTTTAATAATTTCATGTATAATGGATCAATATAAAGAAATGATTCAATTTATTTCATTCAGAATTTTCATCTTAACCATTGTAATTAACTAAAATCTATAAACATTTGGCTATTAATCATCTGTGCACAGAATTAGTGTTGCCTTTAATAAAAATACAATCTCATGATAATAGGCTTCATCAATCAGTAGGCAGCATTGCCTATATATGCAAACCAAGTCCCGTTGACTATTAAGTGCTCTGTGTGCATTATTTACCTCAATGCCCTTTATTTAAGGATATCTTGCATGTCTGGGTTGTGCTGTAATAATAAACCAGCTCAGCAACTCCCACGGCTCACAGCATTACTAAATGTCTTCTTTTGAACCTTTTGGCAACAAAAAATAAGCTGAGTGGGTCATGTCAATGCTAAATTTTTTCATTAATTCACTACTGTCCTTACGCAATACTAGTGCATTTTAAGGTAATGGAAAACATTACAAGGAAAACAGTAAGCATTTCCCCAAATTGCAATGGAATGCTACACAGCCTATTACAAAACTTACCAGCGTATTTCAAGATTTTCACAAAAAAAATTTAAAGATTTGTTTTCATAACAGATTAGACAAGAATTTCTCTTATTCCACCTAATATTTAGAAAGTTATGAAAACCATAATTTCATACAAAAATATGGCTCTAGAAATAAATCTTTCTTTTCACTCAAAAATGTAATGAGGATATTTTCTTTACAAGGAAGAAGTAGAGACAATAGTAATGTAATCATCCACTTCTCACAAAATGCTAACAGAAATCCACTGTTTTCTTCCATCACACTGATTCTTTAAAAAAACTCTAAAAAGTTATTTTATCATAGGCAAATCCTTCAAAATACACCAAACTTTGGTAATATGATTGAGGAGAACAAGGATTGGTATGTGAGGTCTTTCACTATGTAATTACAATTTAGGAGCATCTCAGTTCACCTAGTAAAAGAGAGTCTCTTAAACATGCCACAAAGGCCATCTGAATACTTATGTATCCAACAAGTGATGATATATAAAGGAAGAGCATTCAAAATATACACATTCATTTAATCGTTAATTATTGAATCCATAGTTGCTACAGAGATCATGTTTACAGTGTTATTATTTTTCCAACAATGTAAATCACTGATGTTTATTTATACACTAAATGTCTAATATCACTCAATTTTGTCTTTTATTGTAGTTAATTTTTTCACTGGCTATACCTTAAAATTTACTCTATAATTTAATATAATGATTTAAGAGTCAATTAGTTAAAATAGCACTAATAGATCAAATATTTTCTTGCTTAAAAAGGTATCAGGATTGATATATTTGAAAATTTAGGAAAATTGGAGGATAAGGTACACCAACCTTGAGTTAACAAGACAAAATACTGAAAGCTCAAGAAAAATAGCAAAACCAACATGTACAGAAGAAGATCCTGCCTCTGCGTGGGCGAAAGGGTATTCATACTATGATAAGCAACCCTTCTCAATTTGAGATTCATAGCAAAAGATATCAACTTTAAAAGATACTGATACAAAGAAAAAAAAAATCTTATCAGAGGGACATGATAACTATCTTTAAACATGTTAACTGCCATCCTGTGGAAGGCTGATTAGATTAGGCATAAACTTTTAACTGCAGAGGTCAAAACTGGCACTTTTTGTTCAACTAATTATTCAAACTATTATTTCCAAGAATGACCTAATTAAAAATGAAATAGCGGCCGGGCACAGTGGCTCAAGCCTGTAATCCCAGCACTTTGGGAGGCTGAGACGGGCCGATCACAAGGTCAGGAGATCGAACCATCCTGGCTAACATGGTGAAACTCCATCTCTACTAAAAAATACAAAAAACTAGCCGGGCGAGGTGGTGGGCGCCTGTAGTTCCAGCTACTCGGGAGGCTGAGGCAGGAGAATGGCGTGAACCCGGGAGGCAGAGCTTGCAGTGAGCTGAGATCCAGCCACAGCACTCCAGCCTGGGCGACAGAGCGAGACTCCATCTCAAAAAAAAAAAAAAAAAAAGAAAGAAATAGCTTGTCCTTTACGAATGTAACCATTTGTAGAAATTTTAAGTAGGCGACTAATGCTGGCCTATCAAAAACGATACGGCCTGGATTTCTATATTGGTTGAGAATATGCACTATATGGCTCCTAAGTCTCCTTATAACTCTTAATATTCTCTGAAAAACTTGAAGCTCTATAGCAACTTTAGTGTTAGTGTTCACCATGAGTGCACTGTGACTATTTCTAGAAAGGACATTTTGTCTTTTATATTCTCGTATCCAACTATGGATGGAATTAGTTCAGGGAATATACTCAAACTGGCACAAAAAATTTTACTCTGTCATTCTTCAGATGACAGTGACTCTAATACAGAGTAAATATTTCTCTGCTAATAAACAAAACTTGCTGTATGATGCATTCCTCTGACAAACAGCCCCTTAACAATTTTATATATATATGTCAAAAGAGTAAGAAAAAAAGACTTTTGTGTAAAAAAAACAAACTACATAGTGATTGAGATACACAGGCTTATATATATATTTGTACATCTGTTTTGAGATGGAGTCTCCCTTCATCATCTAGGCTGGAGCACAGTAGCATGATCTCAGCTCACTGCAACCTCCACCTCCCGGGTTCAAGCAATTCTCTTGCCTCAGCCTCCCAAGTAGCTGAGATTGCAGGCACCTGCCACCATGCCCAGCTAATTTTTCTACTTGTAGTAGAGATGGGGTTTCACCATGGTGGCCAGGCTGGTCTCAAACTTCTGACCTCAGGTGATCTGCCCATCTCAGCTTCCCAAAGTGGTGGGATTACAGGTGTCAGTTACCACGCCCACCCAGTATTCAGTAAATATTTTTTGAATCAATAAATGAACAACAAAAAAGATTCAGAAGCTATGTTTGGTGGCACAAACATTTTCCTTAGCCACATATTGAGAATCCTATTGTTAAAAAATGTAACAAGTTAGCGGGGGACTAAAAAACAAACAATTACATACAGTTGTCCATCCCTCAGTATCCGTAGACGACTGCTTTTAAGAACTCTATCAAATACCAAACTTCAGAGGAGATGCTCAAGTCCCTTATATTAAATGGTATAATATCTGCATATAACCTACACACATCCTCCTATATACTTCCATCATCTCTAGGTTGCTTATTATACCTACTACAATGAAAATATTATGTAAATAGTTGTTATACTGTATTGTTCAGGGAATAATGACAAGAAAAAAAATCTGTATATCTTCATTACAGAAGCAACCATCCTTTCTTTCTCTGAATATTTTTTATTGTGACTGGTTGAATCCAGGTATGGAACCAATGGCTACAGAGAGCTGGCTGTATTTGACAGGGTCTATAAAGGTAAGAGCATCAAACAAAATTCAAGAGACAAGCATAAAAGAAATTACAAAAATTGACTTTTTGTTCTAACACAAACCCAGAATACGCAACTCTAAGTGCATCTGATTAAACAGGTTAATGGTAACGTAAGCACTGAACTTTACAATGCTATTCATAAAAACAAAAACTAAATGATTTTTGTTCATGAATACTGTATACATTCAAAAACTATTTTTTAGCTTTAGTTAACTGCACGTAAAATCCCATTTAGTATGAATACTCATGTTAACAATGTGTAAACATTATTCTATTTTTTTCTCCTGAATCTTAGCCTCAACTAATTTCATACCTAACACAAAACAGATAAAATGCATCTTAAAGAGCTTCTGATTTAATCTTATGTTCTACTTCAATCATAGCCAGTCAAGGGTTTCTTCAAAACTTATAAGGCACCAATACTTTGCTTTCCCTATTCAAAGATCCTTCTTCACCTGATTCATCACTTATTACAGACGCATTCTTCTAGTCTGGGCTGGGATCTGTGGAGTCATCAGGGTGTGGGCCACACACACCCCTTGCTTATACAAGTAGATAGGGCCCAAATCCAACCTCTGCGCCTACTGCTTCAAAAGAAGAGGAGTTTGTTTATGTGTTGTACATTTATACATCCTAAGTTTCTGTGACTGATTTTAATTAAATAGTTCCACTGCTAAAAAGTAGCAAGAGCCATTGTTCCATATCTACATTCTAGACTGATCAATGCTTCCCAAATGGCTTTAAGATGACTCCCAAAATGTCCAATCAGGAGTCAAGGATTTTCAGGGTTGTAGGTTACCAAAAACGGGACCTATACAAGGTAGTCAGCAGGGGGAAAATTTTTTATTTATTTATTTTTTTGGTTCAAAGGGCAAGGAAAAAAAATAGACTTTTGTGTAAAAAAAACAAACTACATAGTGATTGAGATACATAGGTTTAACTCTTTTTTTTGTTGTTGTTCTGAGACAAAGTCTCCAGGGTCTCACTCTTGTCACCTAGGCTGGAGTATAGTGGTGCAATCACGGCACAGCTCACTGCAGCCTCAACTTCCCAGGCTTGGGTGATCCTCCCACCTCAGCCTCCCAAGTAACTGGGACTATAGGCATACACCACCACGCCCCACTAATTTTTTTGTAATTTTTGTAAAGACAGGGTGTCACCATATTACCCAGGCTGGTCTGGAACTCCTGTACTCAAGCAATCTGCAAGCCTTGGCCTCCCAAAGTGATGGGATTACAGGCGTGAGCCATGGCGCCTGGCCAGGTTTAACATTTAAGAGTCTAAACAGCAGCTACATACAAAGTTATCTCACCTACCAAAAAATTTAGAAGCAGACGTTATTTTAAAAATACAAATAGTCCGGCCAGATGCAGTGGCTCACGCCTGTAATCCCAGCACTTTGGGAAGCCAAGACAGGCAGATGACGAGGTCAGGAGAAAGAGACCATCCTGGCTAACACAGTGTGAAATCCCATCTCTACTAAAAATACAAAAAATTAGCCAGGCGCGGTGGCAGGCACCTGTAGTCCCAGCTACTCGGGAGGCTGAGGCAGGAGAATGGTGTGAATGCTGGAGGCGGATCTTGCAGTGAGCTGAGATCGCGCCACTGCACTCCAGCCTGGGAGACAGCAAGACTCCGTCTCAAAAAACAAACAAACAGACAAACAATACTCCTGGCCGGGGGGTGGCTCTTGCCTATAATCCCACCACTTTGGGAGGCCGATGTGGACAGATCACATGAGGTCGGGAGTTTGAGACCAGTCTGAGCAACATGGAGAAACCTTGTCTCTACTAAATATACAAATTAGCCAGGCGTGGTGGCACATGCCTGTAATCCCAGCTACTCAGAAGGCTGAGGCAGTAGAATCGCTTGAACCTGGGAGGTGGAGATTGAGGTGAGCCAAGATCGCGCCACTGCACTCCAGCCTGGGCAAAAAGAGTGAAACTCCGTCTCAAAAAAAACTACAACAGTAATACTACAATAACAACTTTTCATAAATAGTCTTTTTAAAAGTAATACTTTATTTTTAAAGTTCTTTAGTTCTGAGCTCTAAAGTTCTAGAAGGCTCTATCTTTTAATTTTCAGAGGAAAACTCTCTTGGACTTTTAAAAACCATTTAAATATTTGAAGCTATATTAAATTTAGATTACAAATTTTCTCCTTTGCAGATAGCCCATACAAAAAATGACAAGGCAAGGAAAATTTGGAAAACAACCACTACAACAGCCTTTTTTTTTTTTTTTTTTTTTTTTCCCCAAAAGGAAATAAAGATTTGAAACAAAATTTAACCCGAAGATTAACATGGTATTTTGGGGAGATAGGAACTTGGTTCAAAAAGATAAGCAATGGATTATGAGGATTAGCCTGTGTACAGTAAATCTAAAGGTATTCACATACAGCACCTCTTTTCTCCTGATTATCCCCATAGAACATTTTGGCATTTTGGAAAAATAAAGATTTTAAAATATTTTTGTTCTGATTTTTCAGCTATTTTTCCTATTTCTCAAAGTGATATACAAGATTATCAAGGTTATATCCACTTGTATAAGAACAAAAGCTTTCTTCCATTATACTTAAGATGACCAATACAAAGCAACAAACCCTGGAAGCCAATATACTGCAGGCATTAATTCTGATTCAGAGGAACTGGTATCTTAAACTTCTCTAGAACAGTAGGCATATGTGGGTACTCCTCAACAGAAACTGAGGGGAGAACTGGTAAAATTGTTTCAGTAATTATAACCTAGAAAACAGGGTAGTACTTTCCCAAGTGCAAAATTGTGTATGTTCCCACTGTGCTACATAGCTAAAGCTTACAACAGCTATAAAAGGTAAAATGATTGTCATGCCCTATAAAGGAAACAATAGTAGAAAACACGCATAGAGTGAAACTGGGCAAAGTCTTACAAGCTTTCAAATGCACAACTCTAGATGTCCCCAACAATCGATTAGGGCAAACTACCAACTACATTCTACTCCTTGGAACTTTTTTTTTGGAACGAGAAGTCTTTCGTGTTAAAATTATTCACATGCAGTCTCATGCCAAATGCCACGTAGTCCAAGTTATATTCTCTATTTGAAGTGAGCATAATTTGGAAATTTTTCATCTTGGAGCTTCTGGACTTTAGACTAAAAATCAAAAGCTGAGAGATATGCTGTACATACTTTTTGGTAAGAAATACTAGAAACAGGCATTTAATGCTGTCTCAGTTTCCATTACCTTCAAATAAGGGGATGATGATCTTCAATATTCCTTAGTCTTAAGATTGTGTTTTTTAAGTTAGTATACCATTAGTTTACATTTGTATAATCCAATATAGCTTTAAGAAATGATTACCAGTACATCTGATAAGGCATCAAGCATAAATTTTAAGTCCACTTCTTATGTACTTAAAGGTAAAAATACTCATTATTTGCTTTATAAGAACTGTTCTATTTTTGGGATTTTCATTTAGTTTTTTTTTTAATGAGTCAAGATTTGTTAAGAGTTGGTTACTACATAACATGCCAACCCTGTTAACTGAAAACACAGAAACAAAAGAATTAATATTTACAGTCAACCAATAGACAAGGTGTACTTGCTGGCATAACTATTTTCTCCCTTTCTTTGGCATAACTATTTTCAACTTAATCATTTGGAGTATTACTGCCGTCTACAAAGAGGCATTCCAAGGACATATTTTATTGTCAGAAACTTTATTATTAGAAGTACAAATAACATGGAAATAGAAAGTTGGGTTAAAGACATGAATTCCATACCTACTCTAGGGTTACAGGAACAAAGAAAGGAAAAATCACTGTATACTAGAAAAGTTGTGAAAAGACTCTTGGAGAATGCTTGACTTTACTAGGCCTAAAACCTAGTATGATTAACAAAAGTAAGTTGCGGGAAAAAGCATAATTTGAAAAGAATGATGATATATTCTTTTTGGATATGGAAAATGTCAGATATAGAAATTGAGTCAAATGGGAGAAAGAACAAACACTGGTTTCAAAAGTCTACAGAAAAGAGCTGAAACTGAAGATGTGTAACTAGATTATTAATAGATAAACAAAAAGAAAGGCATATAACAAATGACATGGTAAAACCACTAAGAAGAAAATAAAAGGCCAGGTGCAGTGGCTCATGCCTGTAATCCCAGCACTTTGGGAGGCCGAGGAGGGTGAATTCACCTGAGGTTGGGAGTTCGAGACCAGCCTGACCAACATGGAGAAACCCTGTCTTGACTAAAAATACAAAATTAGCCAGCGTGGTGGTGCATGCCTGTAATCCCAGCTACTCGGTAGGCTGAGGCAGGAGAATCGCTTGAACCTGGAAGGCGGAGATTGCGGTGAGCCGAGATCGCGCCATTGCACTCTAGCCTGGGCAACAAAAGCGAAACTCCATCTCAAAAAAAAAAAAGAAAAAAGAAAAAGAAAAAAGAAAAGAAAAATTATTGTTTTCCAAAAAGAACAGATTACATCAGCCTCTAGGATATTCCTAGAAACCTTTTAATATACCTTGATCTTTCATGCTGTGGTATACATTTTCTAAAACACAGTGCTCTTTCCCTTTGAGGGTTAACTAAATTAAGTATAAGCACTAGTAAATAAACTTTTAGATCTGTAGATCTATGCTTCTCAAACTTAAATGTGTATATGAATCACCTGAGCTTATTAAAATGCAGATTATGAGTCAGTAAGCGACGGCATGGGGGAGGAGGAGCATTCTGCATGGGTAATAAGCTCCCATGTGATGGCCAAAGATTGCTAGTCCATGAACCACAGCCTGAGTAGCAAAGTTTTAGATGAATTTCTGTAAATCAGCTTTAATATTAAATTAGATTTTGGGAAAGTGGAAAAATACTACATTGAGTGAATTTCACTGAAAAGTTCAATAGAAAATGCTTTAAACACAGCAAAAGTAAAGATGAATTCTGATCTAAAGGTACTTTAGAAAGCCATATTAAATGTGAATATGTGTGTATGGAAACAGAAGCCTAAAAAAATTCAAGATCTTGAAACCTAATAAAATCTACCTTATTAAAAGCCACGAATAATTCCACTAAGAGAACAGGAATGACTGTTGTGCTTCTGTAGTAAAACTGCTGTGAACAGTAAGAAAACTAGAGACATTGTGTCACTTGAGACAATAAAAATTCGTTCAGTGTATTACTTTATTTACTGCCTGTAAACTTTCTAGTGAAATGGACTTATTGACTTAGACAAGCATATTTGAGACAAGCATATTACTTTAAAAAATGATTCTCAGCAGTAGCTCTATAGAAAATTCACTGACCTATTAAAAACATGCTCCTGAGTGCTATATGTTCCTGTGGATGTTGAATGTATTTGGTCATGCATTAACTGTGCTGGTCAATCCTGAGGACATTGTAATACTTACATCAAATTTTTCTAAGCATTTAAAAGCTGGTTATATATAAGAACAAAGATATATTGGAAACCCTTAGCAACATAAAAACAAAGAATAGACTTAAAGAATTAGGTATGGATCAACACAAGGATATCCTTGACCTCTAAGTAGGTCTTACCTTCTGTAGCAATCTGGTACAGCAAGTGAAAAGTTAGTAAGAATCATATATTGCTTCATTCAGATGGTGGACAATTATGATCGAAGGTGTAATACAGTAGGCCTCCTTCATCAGCAGTTTCACGACCCATGGTTTTAATTATTCACAGTCAACCACAGTCTGAAAATATTAAGTGAAAAATTCCAGAAATAAACAATTCAAAAGTTTTAAATTGCACACTATTGTGAGTAGTGTGATGAAATCTTAAACCACCCTGTCCCACTCAGGACATTATTGTTCCTCTGCCAGTGCCTTCATGCTGTATATGCTACCCTTCCCTCCCCGCCCACACAGTCACTTTTATCAGATTAAGTGACACTACACATAGAGTCCAGTACTACCTGTGGTTTCAGGCATCTACCGGGGGGTCTTAGAACATATTCCTCATGGATAAGGAGGGACTACTGTATTTTCTTAGTTTAATCTCAAATACCTCAAGCAGTATTTGCATTTGGGACACAGCCTTACTCCTCCATATGTTTATAAGATAAAGATCACAGACCTTAGCCTATTACTGTATTTCTTTAAACAAATTCTCTTTCATCCTTAGCTTTTAAGAACACAATTTACACAGGTGAATATATCGTAAAAGATATACTTTTTGATAACGGCTTCAGTGTACCACTCACTAGTTTTTTATGGATTTGAACTCTTGATCTGTATTTCAAAGTTGCTCAAATTTTTGCTCAGCTCTTAAGCCTCAAAGTCACTGTTATCAGATGGGTTTCCAGAAATCCTGCTCTGGGTCTGGTAGTGATTAAACTACCAAAATTAAAGGAGAACTTATATGCAGATATTATGTCCAGAAAATTCAGTTGTCTGCAGTTCTCCTCCCACCCCCAAGCCCCATGATTAGGCCTCCATTACCAGCCTCTCTAGGCTCCTTAGCCATGCAAAACTACTTTTTGCTTGATCTCCATCTGGCACTGAGAATTAGAAAATTCCCTCAAGGAAAAGACCAGAATAAATATGGAGATCACTTCACGAGCTTCTCTTATCTCAAGAATCACAGACCCTCAAGTCGAACCTACACCGGTTGCTCTCCAAGGCATTCAAATAGCTGTTGTATATATATATGGTCTAACGTTTATAAGGTTTCAGTAGGATAATTCATTTGATACAAAGTACTCAACACAGAACCAGGCTTACTAAATTTCAGTTACTAGGGTTTTCATTTCCAAAAGTTTTGTCTGGTTCCTTTTCAAATCTGCTATGCTGCTTTTTGTGATTTCCTTGGAGATATCGTCATATGTATCGTAATTCATAAGCATAGTTATTTTAAATATGTATCTAATATTTTTAATATGTCAAGGCTATGGAATTCCAATTCTGCTGTCTCTTCTTGCTGGTTCTTCAGTTGTCTGTTTCTTCGTATGCTTTGACTACTTGCTGGAAAATGTAATTGTAGGGGTTCACTGAGGTCTAGGATAATATGTTTCATCTGTAGAGGCTTACATTTGCTTTGGGAGACAGTATGGATTGGACCATCTCCAGTCAAGATGGGCTACATGTACCTGCAACACAAACACTTACGAAAGGTAGTCTATGGCCATATTTCTGCTACTTGTTGCTATTTTTATTTTTTGAGACGGAGTTTCACTCTTGTTGCCCAGGCTGGAGTGCAATGGCACAATCTCAACTCACCACAACCTCTACCTCTCGGGTTCAAGCGATTCTCTTGCCTCAGCCTCCCGAGTAGTTGCGATTACTGGGACGCGCCACCAAGCCCAGCTAATTTTGTATTTTTAGTAGAGACAGGATTTTTCCATGTTGGTCAGGCTGCTCGAAATCCCAACCTCAAGTGATCCGCCCGCCTCAGCCTCCCAAAGTGCTGGGATTACAGGCATGAGCCACTGTACCCAGCCTTTGGTACTTCTTTTAAAAATCTCTTTCTATTTTGTTTTCCTTTTCTGCTCAGCATTAAACCATCCTTCTCTACTGTCCCCACCTAGTTACAGGCTATCATTAAAAAAATGGTATCATTTTGGAGCTTAAGAGTTTAAAGCATTTAAATATTACATATTTTATCCAATATGTTGATCTAGGTAATTTAATACCTCATTTTAAGAAACCAGCCACCACTTGGTACTTTCTCATCATCTTAATTATCACCTTTTCAGAGAGACCTTATCAGAGCACTAAATCTAAAATCACTCCACCAATCATTCTTTATCTCTCTACCCTGTATTGTTTCCTGCATAGCACTTACTAGTCAATGAAATTGTCTTGTTTACTTATTATTATTTCTTTTGCTATCCCTAAAGAGAACATAAGCTCCGAAGAAAGCAGAAGCTTGTCTCTCTTGTTTGGTATGTAACCCCAGAATTTATCTACCAGTTACTGACATAGTATAACTTCCAATAGATATTGAAAGAATGCATTAAATCAGTAAAGAAGATCACAAACCAGAGATCTCCTCCCCCACCCCACAAAATTTCATTTCTTATGCATAGAAAAAAGAAAAAAATTTCATTTCCTCTCTTTAAACAAACGTACTATTTCTAACACCTCAATCCCAGTGGCGACATCTAATCCCCTTTCTCTCTTACTCTTGATGTCACCTCTATGTTGCCCAGGAATTGCTATGTAGTGAGAGAAATAAAACATAATGTTGGTGTTTTTAAGAGCTATCTAATAGCACAGAGTGAAAATAATTCCAGATCATATCCTGGTAAACAGATGAATATTCATCAGGGCTCTTAAACACCAAGGTAATTAAACCTGAAATATGGGTAACTATTTTTACATAGATATGTTAATGCTTAGGGTGAATAGTTTACATTAGATTTAAATTTTGACATTTATGTGCATACTTTTGAAAACAAATAGGTCAATTATAAAATCAAGCGTAGATTTTTGCTTTCATTTCCCAATTGAGAAACAAGAAATTCAACACTTAAATAGACATGCAGGTTTAGACTCTTTCATCTCAAAGAGTAATGACAAAACAGTAGAGTTGGGAAAGGAAGAAAAAAATCCTGTAACTTTATCAAGTTCCAACTTTTTATTCTTGACACATACAGTACCTCTTATGCAAGCATTAATGAACTTTATTCTAAAGCAGTGTAATGCTACAAAAAGAGTTTTGTCATAAGAAAAGGATGATTCAAAATTTGAAATATTCACATTCCTATTCTAAGTACCCTTAGTTAACAGATTTCCAGAAAACTTCATTATTTAACAAAAGTATGTACTTTCTGTTAAAAGAAGATACTTGGTTGACGTACTACCAATCAGACTGTTAAGCAAATACGTTTTTTAGTTCATTAAATTCCTTAAGAAACAATATAGCTTTCATTCTGTAATAAAAAGACCCTTAAACATTTTTACTTGTCCCACAATTGGACTTAACCACTGAGACCCCACTACAAAGCCTCTTTCACTGTTAAAAATTAAACTGTACTTTATACTATCCCGAAACAGTCACTATTAATTTGTTTTAAAGAAACTGAATCCTCAAAAAAAGGACAGTAACCTCTTTGTGTAACAAATTTCAATCTCATATTACAGCTCTTATCACAAGTACTTTTGTATTCTA
This sequence comes from Macaca thibetana thibetana, assembly GCF_024542745.1. Lineage (NCBI taxonomy): Eukaryota > Metazoa > Chordata > Mammalia > Primates > Cercopithecidae > Macaca > Macaca thibetana. The sequence goes on along the minus strand of NC_065578.1, from coordinate 86,183,691 downwards.
CAACTGGCCTACACTCAGAGGTGTTTTAACTACAGGGCCTAGTAAACTGTAACAAAGCCAAGGAATTTTGTTGCCCATAATGAAGTTAAGAGAAACTTCATCTAATTTCTCTACATAGCATACACATACACCCACTAAAGAGCATTGAAAATAAAATGCATAAAACTGCATTATCTGTGGAACATTATCTTGTACCTATACAAACACAAGTTTATCAAATTGCATCAGGAGGAAATGCAATCACACTGAATGGATTATATAATGATGAAATGATTATATTAAGCTTTCCCTCGGTGTGATTTAGCAAATGTGAATTTACATAAATGTACAATGATGCTTCATAGGTAATAAAATTCACACGGAAGCAGGATTAAGGTGTTTCTTTAACAGACTTCTTAGAACACTACATTTATAAACTGTTAAGTATCTGGAGGAAAACAAAATTTTCCTCTCTAAAATACTGGAGATTTTAGTTCAAGTTAAAAGTTTTAGAAAAGGGCACACTTTGCCAGCCCCTCCTCGCTGCCTTTCTCACCTAAAGCTAGGCCCCCTTTGCAACACTGCTTATCAGCTCAGAGACAGCAGTAGTAAATCTGTGTTCCCATATTACCCCACCTTTTGGAAGCCTGAAGAGGAATCTTTTTTGTCTTGTCACTATATAGAATTTCTGGCTTTTTGTTAAGATACTATTTAAGCAAGTCGCCCACGCCACTGCCTTGAAAGAGACATACTTTTGAACTGAGGCCTCCCCCAAGTGATGGGTACAGCAAACTTTAATAAACTTTTTTCTTTTGTTAATCTGGCTTTTGTTTTCAAGAGAATGTCTCAACCAACAATCCAAAAAAGGAAACAAAATAAATTATGTTTTCTCCCCTATATATCCATATAGCATTTTTATATGGTACTGGTAATGATACAAGGACATGATCTATATAGAATCTAGCTGAGTCATATAGTAAATATGTATCTTACTGATAAGAATGCACTTATAAAGCCTCTAAGGAGAGGGTAACTGGTCAGCATTTAAATTATCTATAAATAAAGAAAACAAAACCTTAAAATAGTATGCTTCAGCAGACATGTAAGTAGGAACAACCCCCCACCACCACCACCAAAGTCAACACTGCTATATTTTTCAAAAGGAAACAATTTTGATCAAAGTACTAGATAAACATATGTAATCAATATAGGGGTACCCCCCTGCCAAATCCTATTATCAGTTTTTAGATTTCTAAGTATGGTTGCATACATTACAAACTGCACCTTTTATCACAGGGGATTTAAAAGCTTTTGAAATGAAAGTCAGTTGTTGAGGGTTTGGGACACGCTACCCCAAAATACAGTACCTGGCATACTGAATACTTTAAGATGAAGGAATTTGAGAAACAGCAGGTACAGGAAAGACTTGGTGACCTTCCCCTGATGCCAGTTATAAGACTCTTCTGTGAGAGGTACCCTCCCTACACTGGGAGGAAAGGAACATAGACACAGACCCCAAGAAGAAAGTGAAAAAACAGGCCTTGCTAAGTTTCCCCCGGTTTATTACACTTAGCTCATACTTTTTATCTTATTCAATTCTTCTACAATCCCCTTCATCAAAACTAGAATAAAAATAGTCAAGTTCAGCTACTTTAGGTCTTCATTTCCTTATGAAGGCTCCTGTGTCAAACAAAACTTACTTAACAAAACAAAACCTAAATAAGCCGGGCGCGGTGGCTCATGCCTGTAATCCCAGCACTTTGGGAGGCTGAGGCGGGCGGATCATGAGGTCAGGAGATCGAGATCATCCTGGCTAACACGGTGAAATCCCATCTCTACTAAAAATACAAAAGTTAGCCAGGCGTGGTTGCGGGCGCCTGTAGTCCCAGCTACTTCGGAGGCTGAGGCAGGAGAATGGCGTGAACCCGGGAGGCAGATCTTGCAGTGAGCTGAGATTGCGCCACTGCACTCCAGCCTGGGCGACAGAGACTCCATCTCAAAAAAAAAAAAAAAAAATTAAATTAAATAAATTTGTATGGTTTTGTCTTGTGCATCTGTCTTGTAAAGGGCCCCAGCCAATGAATCTAAGACTGGTAAAAGAAAAAGATATTTTTCTTCCCCTATACAGTATATAAACAAAAAACTTGCCAGGCGCCGTGGCTCACGCCTGTAATCCCAGCAATTTGGGAGGCTAAGGTGGGCGGATCACCTGAGGTCAGGAGTTCGAGACCAGCCTCACCAACATGGAGAAACCCCGTCTCTACTTAAAATACAAAATTAGCCAGGCATGGTGGTGCATGCCTGTATTCCCAACTACTCAGGAGGCTGAGGCAGGAGAATCTCTTGGACCCAGGAGGTGGAGGTTGAGGTGAGCCGAGATTGTGCCCCATTGCACTCCATGCCTCTGGGCAGCAAAAGCGAAACTCCATCTCAAAAAAGAAAAAAAGAAACAGAAAATTAAAGTTTTACAAAACTCCAAGTAACCCAAATTTTCAGTGCATGAGTTATGCAAGATGAGAATGTTAAAACCTATTCTTTTTAAGGCTTCAATCAGCAGGACCAGTTTCGAGAAAGACAATTTTTTCACAGAACAAGGGTGGGGGAGTGGGAGAATGGGGGATGGGGGGAGTGGTTTCAGGATGAAACTGTTCTACCTCAGATTAGATTTTCTTAAAGAGTGCAACCTAGATCCCTTAGATGCGCAGTTCACAATAGGGTTAATGCTCCTATGAGAATCTAATGCTGCCCCTGATCTGACAGGAGGCAGAGCTCAGGCGGTAATGCCACTCACCTCCTGCTGTGCAGCCCGGTTCCTGGGGTTGGGGACCCCTGGCTTAAAGTATATTTAATTGCTCTGATTACTAAAATGTGTCTTCTTTCTTAGAAAGATTATTTTGTACATACTTTATCCTCTTCTATTGATACGTTAATGTGAGTAGTAAAGGGCCAAACTATGCTAAGCTTACATTTTCTCATTTAATCCACACAGCAACTCTGTGAGGCACAAGTCTTATCTCCATTTTGCAGATGAGAAAACAGAGCCTTGGAAAGTTTAAGCTTCTTACCAAAGGAAGTGGCACACTTGAGATATAAGCTTAGTATGTTTAACTCAAATATAAGCTCTTTATGTCGTTAAATTAAGTATAGCCTGAAGCTGCCTCCTCACATATTTTAGGTTCAGCCTAAAGGTATCTGGATATAGTGAACTATAACCTAAGTAGATGTGTAAATACATTATAACCTACTACTGTACCAATTACAAGGCTTCAGCCAATCACAGGAGGCTAACTATTCAATCCCTGTTCATGTAAGGCAAACACCAACCTGTAACCAATATAGCAGTTCCTATATCTCACTTCTGTTTTCTGTACGCATTTTCCTTTCTCTGTCCTTAAATATTATCTGACCACGTGGGAACTCTAGAGTCACTCTGAACCTATCATGTTTCAGGGGGGCTACCGGATTTGCAAATCATTCTTTGCTCAATTAAACTCTGTTAAATTCGTCTAAAGTCTTTTTTTTTTTTTTTTTTTTGTAACAGATGGCATCAGAGTGGGGCATGAAGTGGAGCATCTAGCAAGCCCCAAGATCAGCCAGTGACCAAGAGAAGTACCCACTGGGCCCATTCTGTCCATTCCTCTCTCACAACAACCAGAGACTGTGGGTAAGTTCTCTCAGTGGAGCTTCAGAATCCAAGATTTTGTGGTTTTGAGCTATACAGGTTTGAGCAAATTTTTTATCTGAACTTGGTTCAGAAGTCACAACAGAAACTGGACAGGGTCCGACTGGGCACTCAGGCCTGTAATCCCAGCACTTTGGGAGGCCCGGGCAGGCGGATCCCCCAAGGTCGGAAGTTTGAGACCAGCCTGACCTACATGGAGAAACCCCATCTCTACTAAAAAAAAAAAAAAAAAATACAAAATTAGCCAGGCATGATGGCATACACCTGTAATCCCACCTACTTGGGAGGCTGAGGCAGGAGAATCGCTCAAACCTGGGAGGTGGAGGTTGCGATGAGCCGAGATCGTGCCACTGCACTCCAGGCTTGGCAATAAAAGCAAAACTCCGTCTCAAAAAAAAGAAAAAAAAGAAACTGGACAGGGTCCAATAATTATCTGGATTGAATCTGGCTAGAGGCCTTAAATATCTGACTGAGTCAAACAAAAACTGGCAATACTACAGGGGGTGTAAACTGTAGCTTTTGAAAATTCACAGGGATTTATTTATTCTATCTTTGATTCTTTTTCTTGCAAGGTTAGGTAGGAAAAATCATTGGCTAAGCTGATCAAGGAAATCTGAGAGACAAAACCAAGATTCGACGTAAAAATGTGATGCTTAATTTCTGAAGAACGGGGTACTCTACCTTCCAGCTAAATCTACATTTACACATAGAAGCTTTAGGCTCCAGAAGCAGCAAATGCTCACAAAAAAAAGGCAAAATCATACAAACAACAATCTTAAATTACTGTGGAATGTTCCAAATAAACAACATTGGATTTTAAGAACTGCATTTAAAAATAAGTTCTCCTAAATAGGAACGCTTTCACACTGCTGATGGGAGTGTAAATTAGTTCAACCATTATGGAAGACAGTGTGGCAATTCCTCAAGGATCTAGAACCAGAAATATCATTTGACCCAGCCATCCCATTACTGGGTATATACCCAAAGGATTATATTTCATTCTACTATAAAGACACATGCATACATATGTTTACTGTGGCACTGTTCACAATAGCAAAGACTTGGAACCAACGGAAATGCCCATCAATGACAGACTAGATAAAGAAACTGTGGCACATACACCATGGAATACCATGCAGCCATAAAAAGGGTAAGTCCATGTCCTTTGCAGGGACATGGATGAAGCGGGAAACCATCATTCTCAGCAAACTAACACAAAAACAGAAAACCAAACACCACATGTTCTCACTAATGAGGAGTTGAACAATGAGAACACATGGACATGGGGAGGGGAACATCACACACGGGGGCCTGTTGGAGGCTAGTGTGCTAGGTGTGGGATAGCATTAGGAGAAACACCTAATGTAGATGACGTGTTGATGGGTGCAGAAAACCACCATGGCACGTATATACCTATGTAACAAACCTGCATGTTCTGCACATATATCCCAGAACTTAAAGTATATTAATAAATAAATAAGTTCTCCTGAATTTGGCTGACCCAAGGATGGCTATTGATGTGCAGAAGCTTCTAAAAATACTGCAATATTTTTATTGCTTCTTTTGAAAGCCCCTTTATAAAAGGCAAATAAAAAGCTTAAGCAACTAGTTGATTTTAAAAAGTTGAATCTGCAAACCTTTTGGCTAAATTACTATACTGCCCTGAATGTGAAAATAAAGGTGGATAAAATGTTTGTTAATAGAAGGTAAGCCCTCAGGTAAAATAGGCTTGCAGATTCTTTATAAGAGCTATCCATGTGGAGTCCAGGCAGAGAGAATACTTTCTTTGCCCTATTAGTTAATGGGTCTAGCCCCAAGCTCAGTCATTTTAGTTAAAAAACCACAGCTAAGTTGGCAGGGCGCGGTGGCTCAAGCCTGTAATCCCAGCACTTTGGGAGGCCGAGACGGGCGGATCACGAGGTCAGGAGATCGAGACCATCCTGGCTAACACGGTGAAACCCCGTCTCTACTAAAAAATACGAAAAAGAAAAAACTAGCCGGGCGAGGTGGCGCGTACCTGTAGTCCCAGCTACTTGGGAGGCTGAGGCAGGAGAATGGCGAAAATTCGGGAGGCGGAGCTTGCAGTGAGCCGGGATCAAGCTACTGCACTCCAGCCTGGGGGACAGAGTGAGACTCTGTCTCAAAAAATAAAAAAATAAAAAATAAAAAAAAACACAGCTAAGTTACAAAGACTGTCTACTGAACTAAATTTGTCTCTAAAATCACCTTTCTGTCTTTTAGCTGGCTATTTTGAAACATGTTTATAAAGGAAATCTACATTTATAAAGGAAATCTCCATTTTTAAAGGTGTCTGCCTCTACGCCAGAAAGAAAGGGAGGCCTGAGTAGTGAAACTCTTATCACTGATCGGTGGCTTAAATTTACATAACAAGTCTTCCCTTTGCTACATCTTTCCTTGTTTGAGCAAATGATGGCTCCACCATCTCCACCAGTCATCAGAAAGTTTAGAAAAGGCTATTTTAAAAAAATCTTACTTTCCATCTTCTTGATGTAACTGAAAAAGAAAACCCTTTCATTTTCCCACAGATCTTCATCCCCACTGCAAGTAGAGCTGAGGTGAGAGAGACTAGCAACCTTTATTTGGATCAGCATGGACAGTGAGTCTCTCTCATCCTGGACATATGAATTGTAATTGAAAAAATGAATGGTGATCCAGTGGTCACAGACAAAAAAGGTAAAAAGGAAGATTTTCCAAAACAGCCCCAATTTCTTACAATCAGGATTATTTTATCTGGTGTCAATTCCTACCTTCTAGTTGAATAGAAATGGCTGGTTTCTTTGGATGGTTGCTATAGATTAAAATTTTAAGTGCCATGATTACAAGCATGTCCCTGCTACAGGGCCATTTGGCTTGTAAACAGCAAGACAACGATGTTCCTAGAACAAAGTGAATAAGAGAGACTAACAGGAGATAAGATCAGAAAGGTAATGGCAGGGCCAGATAATTGCAGTGTGGACCACAGAAGACTTAGGTCAAGGAAGAGGCAAGATAATCTGCAGCCAGATCTCCAAAATGATCTGGAACATGAGGTAGGAGCTACCTGACTCTGTGGCTTTCAGAAGAAAGTATTATTATCAGCTCCTTAGGCTGATTCTGCATTATGGTTTTGAAAGACTTTCCTGGAAGCTCAACCTGCTTCTTTAGCCCTCCTAACAATTCTCTATGCTTTAATATCTTGCTGAAACTAGCTACCGTAGATTCTCTTGTCTGCAAATAAGAACCCTGGGTAGGGCCGGATATGGTGGCTCATGCCTGTAATCCCAGCACTTTGGGAGCCCGAGGCACATGAATCACGAGGTCGGGAGTTCGAGACCAGCCTGGCCAACATGGTAAAACCCTGTCTCTACTAAAATATAAAAATTAGCCAGGCATGGCGGCAGGCGCCTGTAATTCCAGCTACTCGGAGGGCTGAGGCAGGAGAATCACTTGAACCTGGGAGGTGGAGGTTGCAGTGAGTTAAGATCATGCCACTTAATAGTAGAGGAAAGCATTTAACAGTAGCCCTGAAATCAGGGAGGGGAAAAAAGCAGTCCCAGGCAGAACAGGGAGTATCTACCCAGGTCTATGGTGAGTGACAAAATGCAAAGGTCATGGCAGTTAGGTGCTGTATTATTTTTCTATGACTGTCATAAAGAATTACCATAATTTGGCGGCTTAAAGGAACATAAATTTATTATGGTACTGTTCTGGAGGTAAAAAAACTAAAATTAGTCCCACTAGGCAGAAATCAAGGTGTTAGCAGGGCTGTTTCATTCTGGAGTCTTTAGGGGGAGAATCCATTTTCTTGCCTTAACCAGCTTGTAGATGTTGCCCTCATTCCTTTGTTCATGCTTCCCACTCCTCCATCTTCAACACCAGCAATGGCCAATAAAGTCTTTCTCAAATAGCACTTTTGGTTCCCTCTTCCACAATTTAAGGATCCTAGTGATTAACATTGGACAATGTAAATAATCCAAAATAATCTTATTTTAAAGATACCTAATTAACAATCTTAATGTCATTTGTTATTTTAATTCTCCTTTGGCACATACATTAACATATCTACAAATTCCAGGGATTAGGACACAGACATCTTGCAGGCAGGGGGACTATTCTGCTTACTACAAGTGAGCGAATCAGAAGACTGGCTGGGTAATAGGGTGTTTAGAAAGAACAATTTTCAAGCAGTAAGACACCAACCTAACTTAACGCAGCCCTGAAGCTGACAAAGTATAACTAGGGTAACTGTAACAAACACAGTCCAGAAAATACCTTTTCTGTTATAAATTTACATTGATAAATATTTATATAAGAAGTTACTTGAAAATAAAACCCACTGATAAACCTTAAATCACATACTTAAGGAAATCACTTTTAATAAACTAAGAAGGAAAGTAAAACAATACTTAGCAAATACAGCAGATAAAATAATCCTGATTGTAACAAATTGGGGCTGTTCTGGAAAATGTGGGAGAAATATTTTATTTTTCAAAAAAAAAAAAAAAAAGAGGCCAAGCTCATTAGTCCATTACTAACAGGTAATAATGATCACATTAACACGTCAAGCAAAGCTCATACAATTTAGGTGATTTTATAAAAGAAGAATAATTTGTGTTTCTTCAAAAAACAAAAACACAGGTGTCAATTCCTACCTTCTAGTTGAACAGAAATTGTTGGTTTCTTTGGCTGATTGCTGTAGATTAAAATTTTAAGCACCATGAATTAAAGTACAGTAAGGGGGAACAAGCATGTAGTAAAATATCATAAAAGGCTTAGAAGCTTTGGTCTTTGAAAATTTTTTCTTACAGATAAAATCTCTAAACTAACGAGAGTAAGATTGCCATTTACGCTCCTGCCAGGTATTTTTCAAGCAAACAACATAGGTTGTTGTTATTTTTTGAGGAAATTTAAGCTCAAATGCATTCCAAAAATCAATTTTAAATGTATACCAAGATTGAAATCGGTATTATTCTGTTAGAAATGTACATACTCTTTTTTTTTTTTTTTTTTTTTTTTTTTGAGACAGAGTCTGGCTGTCTCCCAGACTGGAGTGCAGTGGCGCAAATCTCAGCTCACTGCAAGCTCCACCTCCCGGGTTCACACCATTCTCCTGCCTCAGCCTCCTGAGTAGCTGGGACTACAGGTGCCCGCCACCATGCCCGGATACTTTTTTGCATTTTTAGTAGAGACAGGGTTTCACCGTGTTAGCTAGGATGGGTCTTGATCTCCTGACCTCATCATCTGCCTGCCTCAGCCTCCCAAAGTGCTGGGATTACAGGCGTGAGTTACCGCACCCAGCCAAAGCAGAATAACTGGATATAAACATTTAGGGTACTATGGGAGTCTGATATCTTTTTAATTTCCTATAAATGCTAACAGGATACTTTTTAATGAATAATTCTTCTATCCAATTAGACTCAACTCCTATCTGTAAGAAATGGCATAACTTTTTCTTTTCTTTTTTTTTTTTTGAGACACAGATTTCTTCTTATTACCCAGGTTGGAGTGCAGTGGCATGATCTGGACTCACTGCAATCTCTGCCTCTCGGGATCAAGTGATTCTCCCGCCTCAGCCTCCCTAGTAGCTGAGATTGCAGGTGCACGCCACCACACCCAGCTAATTTTTTATTTTAGTAGAGATGGCGTTTCACTGTCTTGGCCAAACTGGTCTCGAACTCCTGACCTCAGGTGATCTGCCCACCTCTGGCCTCCCAAAGTGCTGGGATTACAGGCACGAACCACTGCATTCAACATTACATTTCTTTTAAACATTTAACTCACCAGAAGCTACTTAAATCCCATAAGAAAACACAATTAAGCTCAGCATATCTTAAACAATATCTAATTTTCCTTCCTTTTATTGAATTCTTATATATCCAGACCCTAATTAGTCAGCTGACCTCCATTTTCTCTCACTTTGATGCAGGGATTGCTTCTTCAGAAAAGCTTCCTCCTGGAAAGTGTTGAGGAAACCAAATGAATTCCAAGCTAGTTATCTTGTAAACTGGGCAGGTTAGATTACTATGTAGCTAGTAATTCTGAATACAACATCAGAATCCTATGAAAACATCCATTTCTAGGGCTTATTGGAAATTACCTTCAGGCTGTCTCTTAATAACTGCTTTTTACCTCAAATATACATATTAATTTGTGACTCTGGAAAAATTAACTGACTCTCCTGGGCTTCAATTTTCTCATCTATACTACCTACTTTTTACAAGGTTACATGCTAAATACTACATGCTAATGCCTCATGCAATGTGTGATAAATATCAGGCATCTAATAAACGGTTATTACTCAGTTGAATTATTATTTTTTTTTTTTTTGGAGACAAAGCCTTGCTGTGTCGTCCAGGCTAGAGTACAATGGTGCAATCTCAGCTCACTGCAACCTTTGCCTCCTGGATTCAAGCGACTGTCCTGCCTCAGCATCCCATGTAGCTGGGATTAGAGGTGCCCGCTACCGTGCCCAGCTAATTTTTGTATTTTTAGTAGAGTCAGGATTTCACCATCTTGGCCAGGCTGGTCTCGAACTCCTGACCTTGTGATCCACCCGCCTCGGCCTCCCAAAGGGTGGGGATTACAGGTGTGAGCCACCGTGCCATGCCTGGCCAAATTTTTTTTTTTTTTTTTTTTAAGAGGAACCCTGTCCCCTCTCCAGAGCTCCTCCTTGAAGCATTATTCTATTACTAGGCAATATACCATATTGCTGTGCTAAGATGCACTCTTCTAATCAGATTTTAACATCAATTCACAATAATAGTTATTCAAAATTAAGTACTATTTTAATATGATTTGGCTTTGTGTCCCCACCCAAATCTCATCTCAAACTGTAATCCCCATGTGCTGAGGGAGGGGCCTGTAATCGTGTGTCGAGGGAGGGAGGTGACTGGATCATAAGGGTGGTTTCTCCCATGCTGTTCTCATGATAGCGAGTGAGTTCTCGCAAGATCTGATAGTTAAAAAGTGGCAGTTTCCCCTGCGCTCTCTCTCCTTCCACCATGTAAGACATACCTTGTTTCCCCTTCACCTTCTGGAATGATTTTAATTTTCCTGAGATCTCCCCCACCATGTGGAGAGAGAACTGTGAGATAATTAATCCTCTTTCCTTTATTAATTACCCAGTCTCAGGTATTCTTTACAGCAGTGTAAAAACAGACTAATACAGAAAATTGTTACCAGGAGTAGGGCACTGCTATAAAGATCATGTGAAAGTGAAATAATTTTCGCTTCCTGAAAATGTGGAAGTCATGTTGGAACTGGGTAACAGACAGAGACTGGGACAGTTTGGAGGGCTCAGGAAAAGACAGGAAGAGGGAAAGTTTGGAACCTCCTAGAGACTTGTTGAATGGCTTTGACCAAAAGGCTGATAGTGATTTGGAAAATGGAGTCCAGGCTGAGGCGGTCTCAGATGGAGACAAATAATTTATTGAATATTAGAGCAAAGATCCCTCTTGCTATGCTTTAGCAAAGAGAATGGCGGCATTTTCCTCTCCCCTAGAGATCTGTAGAACTTTGAACTTCAGAGAGATGATTTAGGTTATCTGGCAGAATAAATTTCTAAGCAGCAAAGCATTCAAGAGGTAACATGGCTTTTTCTGAAAGCGTTCAGTCATATGTGTTCACAAAGAAACTGAAATTGGAACTTATGTTTAAAAGGGAAGCAGAGTATAAAGGTTTGGAAAATCTGTAGCCTGACCATATGGTAGAAAAGAAAAAGTCATTTTCTGGGGAGGAATTCAAGCCAGCTGCAGAAATGTGCGTAAGTAACAAGGAGCCAAATTTAATAGCCAAGACAATGGGGAAAATGTCTCTAGAGCCCGTCAGAGATCTTCATGGCAGCCCCTCCCATCATAGGCCCAGAGGCCTAAGGAGGAACAATGGTATCATCAGCTGGGCCTCTGCTGCTCTGTGCAGCCCCAGGAGAGCACCCTGCATTCCAGCTGCTCCAGCTCCAGCTGTGGCTAAAAGGGGCCAAGGTAAAGCTTAGGCCATTGCTTCAGAGGGTGCATGTCCCTAAGCACTGGCAGCTTCCATGTGGTGCTGGGCCTGTGGGTGCACAGAAGACAATAGCTGAGGTTTGGGAACCTCTGCCTAGATTTCAGAGCTTGTATGGAAACACTTGGATGGTCAAGCAGAAGTGTGCTGCAGGGGCAGAGCCCTCATGGAGAACCTCTGCTAGGACAGTGTGGAAAGGAAATGTGGGGTTGGAGCCTCCACAGGGAGTCCCCACTGGGGCACTGCCTAGTTGAGCTATGAGAAGAGGGCCACCATCCTCCAGACCGCAGAAAGGTAGGTCCACCAACAGCTTGCACTGGGTACCTGGAAACACTGCAGGCACTCAGTGCCAGCCCAGGAAAGCAGTCACAAGGGCTATACCCTGCAGAGTCACAAGGGCAGAATGCCCAAGGCCGTGGGAGCCTATCCCTTACATCAGTGTGCCCTGGAGGTGAAACACGGAGTCAAAGGGATTTTGGAGCTTTAAGATTTAATGACTGCCCAGCCGGGTTTCTGACTTGCATGGGGCCTATGGCCCCTTTGTTTTGGCCAATTTCTCCAAGTTGCAATGGGAACATTTTACCCAATGCCTGTACCCCCACTGTATCTTGGAAGTAACTAGCTTGTTTGTCATTTTATAAGATCATAGGTGGAAGGGACTTGTCTCAGATGAGACTTTGGACTTGGACTTTTGGGTTAATGTTAGAATGAGTTAAGACTTAGGGGGACTGTTGGGAAGGTATGATTGTGTTTTGAAATATGAGAAGGACAGGAGATTTGGGAGGGGCCTGGGGTGGAATGATATGGTTTGGCTTTGTATCCCAACCCAAATCTCATCTCAAATTGTAATTCCCATGTGTCGAGGGAGGGACCTGTAATCCCCACAGGTTGAGGGAGCAAGGGAGGTGACTGGATCATGGGAGTGGGTTCCCCCATGCTGTTCTCATGATAGTGAGTTCTCACATGATCTGATGGTTAAAAAGTGGTAGTTCCCCACCCCTCTCCTGCTGCCTCGTAAGACCATGCCTTGCTCCCCCTTTGCCTTCCACCATGATTCTAACTTTCCTGAGGCCTCCCTAACCATGCAGAACTGTGAGTCAGTTAGACCTCTTTCCTTTATACATTATCCAGTCTCAGGTATTTTTATAGCAGTGTGAAAACAGACTAATACATATTTTATATACTCATATATTACACACTTTTTAGCCAGAAAGAACTAACTATAGTGAATTTTCCACTATTTCTTTTCTTTTTTACAAAAATGACAATTTTGTTAATACTGAGCAATTTTTAAAATCATACTTTCCATTTTGTCCATGATATCCTAATAATATTGCAAACTGACCAAAAATAAGAACTACCTTCCTAGAGCTAAAATTTACATTCAATCATAAAAAGCCTTGGATTTACTTGGTATAAATCACAATAAGCCCTGGACTTACTTGGCATAATTAAGGTAAAATGTTCAATAATACTTAGCACTTTTCGGTCACCACTGGCAACAGGAAAGTCAAATTAAACATCATCCCTAAATTACTTATTTTTTATGTAATTATTTGCAATTTCTAAATTAACAATATATGCACACCAAAGAAATTTTAGTTAAGAAAAAAAAATCAATGAATTGGATCATCCTAGAACCACTGCTAGCATTTTCTTGACATTGTTTCCTTTCACAGCATTTTTAAAAATGAGGCTATAGTTGGTATATATACAGTTTTGCTATATTATTTATTTAATATTACTATTTTCACCGCATATTGTATACATTGTCTTTGAAGGCACAATGTCAGATACATTTCATGACAGTTATATTTTAATATTGTATTCATTAATTTATCATACGTCTCTCTCACTACAATGCAAGTTCCCTCAAAGCAGGGGCCATGATTCTCATTTATCACTGTATACTCAATGCTTAGCACATTGCCCGACATAAGAGTGAGCAGGCATTCAATACACAATTTTTGAATGAACTTATTTAGCAATTCTCTTGTTAGAGATAATTCTTCCTTAATGCAACAAATACATTTTTTCTCACCATACCTTATCTAAGTAATTTGTCTTTTATATTGAGCAAGATTTTCCAAAGAAGAAATAGTATATCCAGTGAAGACAGGGTAATCTTATGCAGAAGTAAAAACAAATAAGAATATACTTCATGCCCTTTAGGGTGGCTACTAAAAAAAGAAAGAAAATAACAAGTGTTAGTTAGCAAGGATGTGAATTAACTGGAATCCTTGTGCATTACTGGTGGAAATGTAAAACTATGCAGCTGCCATGGAAAATGGTATGATGATTCCTTAAAAAGAGAAAGATAGAATTACCATATGACAGAGCAATTCCACTTCTGGGTCTACAGTCAGAAGAAGTAAAGGCAGGCACTCAAACAGATATTTGTACACCCAGGTTCATGGCAGCACTAGTCACAAAAAGCCAAAGGGTAGAAGCAATCCAAGTGTCCATGAAGGGATGAATGGATTAACAAAATGTGTATACATTCAATGTAATAGTACTCAGCCTTAAAAATGAAATTCCACACATGCTATATAACATGAATAAACATTGAAGACATTATGTTAAGTGAAAAAGGACACAACAATATGAATACAAAATTCAGTGCTAATATGACTCTATTTACATGAGGTACCTGGAATAGTCAAATTCACAGAGAGAGAGAGAGAGAGAGAACAGTGGTTACCCAGGGGCTGGGGGAAGGAGAAAATGGCAAGTTATTGTTTAACGGGTATAGAGTTTGAGTTTGACATGATGATAAAGTTCTGTAAATAGATAGTGATAATGGTTGCACAACTCTATGAACATAATGTTAATGAACAAAATGCACTAAAAAATTGTTTCAAATGACAAGTTTTATGTATATTTTATTACAATGAAAAATAATTGAAAAGTAAATAAGAATAAAGATTCGCAGCTGGGGACAGTGGTTCAAGCCTATAATCCTAGCATTTTAGGGGGCCGAGGCAGGCAGGTTGCTTAAACTCAAGAGTTTGAGACCAGCCTGGGCAACATGGCAAAACCCCATCTCTACAAAAAAATTAACCATGTGTGGTGGCGCGTGCCTGTAATCCCAGCTACTTGGGGTGCCGAGGTGGGAGGATCGCTTGGGTCCAGGTAGAGGCTGCAGTGAGCCAAGATCACGCCACTGCACTCCAGCCTGGGTGACAAAGTGAGGGCCTGTCTCAAAAAAAAAATAATAAAAAAAAAGGTTCACAAGTAAAAATCCTTAGGAATCAGGAATCAGTATTTTTCAAATAAAATACTTCTCCTTTTAGACAAAAGGGACTGAGATACAGTCCTGCATCTATTTTACCATTATCAATATATTATATTCTTAATTTTTAAAATTCCATTTCTATTATTATATATAATTATTCAGTTGGAATGTAATTATGAACTACATATTCTCAATGTTCAGATCTTCTGCAACATGCCAAATTATACAACCACAAACTTACTACATGCTTAACCACAGTATCATCTGATAATTTAGATGCTAGTCTATTCAAATACAGAGAGTCTACTTTGTGGCCATATATGGATATGAGGATTTAAGAAAAAGGACTACTAAGGATTTCAAAATTGGTATTCCAGACTTATTAAATAGAAAACTGCCTCTTTAAAAATTTCTCATGAGTATTCTCTTTTTGAGTAAAACTTGCCTAGCACAGATATATCTGAATTTGTCTCTGAGACGTTGCCCAATATTTAAGTCATTAAAACATGCATGATACATGATACATTCTTAAAATTCACTTAAAACTTACAAATATTTAGGGTTCCCTAAGATTTTTATCAGATTTTATTTGTGTACAGTTATGCGTCTCCTAATGACAGACAGATGTTCTGAAAACCGCCTTTATTCAGTGATTTCATCATTGTGTGAACATTAGAGTGCACTTACACAAATCTATTAATAGATGCTATAGCCTACTGCTTATAGGCTACAAACCTATACAGCATGTTACTGTACTAAATTTAGGCAATTGTAACACAAGGGTATTTGTGTATCTAGGCATAGAAAAGATCATGTGTTGCACTACAAGTTATGACAGGTATGATGTCATTAGGAGATAGGAATTTTTTAGCCATAAAAGCATTACCAAATAGTAGAATAGAAAGACCTGATAAATTTGACACTGCCTCGATTTCTCTTGGGCTTGAGGTTAAAAGGCCTTTCCTATTTGAAAAGCTGCTTAGGTATTAAGTGAGTATCTTTATTTTAAGCACAAGACTTGATATTTTATTAGATGGTCTTCCATATGCTCAGATGACCAGGAATCATAATTCTGTCTCAGTAAATGTCACAACAGTCACATTACTTTAGGATATGACATTACAAATATGTAGTATGCCTTAAGGCTGCCAAGACAATATAATACAAAATATCTCAAGTTAATCAAAGACATGTCAGCCTTACAATATACAACTACTGGTGCAAATCTTCTCACTCCTTTGTGTGTGCCTCTGAAAGTCAAATTCTTTTATTTGGGAAGTCTTCGTTGACAAATGACAATTTGCCACTTGCCAATCACCCTCAATTTGTGTGGCTTTGACTACTAGTGTATACACTGTCTGATGATATAAACAAAGAAAAAGATTAAGCTTTAGTATGGGGTTAACATCCATCATGTAGGTATAATTATTAGCCTGACAAGAATTGCACTAATATTCTTCCTTTTAAGAAATTTAATGTAATAAAAGTAAAGTAAATATGAAACACGAAATCATTTATACCAAACCAGATTATGATGCCATGGTTTTTCTTTTCTTTTTTTTTTTTTTTTTTTTGAGACAAGGTTTCTCTCTGTTGCCCAGGCTGGAACACAGTGGTGTGATCATAGCTCATGTATCCTTGAAAACCCAGGCTCAAAGATCCTCCCACCTCAGCCTCTCAAGTAGCTAGGACTACAACGCACATTTCTGATTTCTGGTAGAGACAGTCTCACTATGCTGCCCAGGCTGGACTGGAACTTCTGGCCTCAAGGGGTCCTCTGGCTTTGGCCTCCCGTAGTGCTGGTATTACAAGTATGAGCCACCACACCCAGCCCAGTGCCATGGTTTTCAAGAGAATAAGTAAAAAAAAAAGGGCAGCAGAAGACACTGGGCATTTTTTTTTTTAAATAAAAATATACAATTTTATAAAGAAAAGATGGATTTACAAAGTGTTTCATGCTATAGAAATAATAGACTCATTCAAAGAAATTCCTTTTCATAGCATTTAATTTGAATATGTTATTCACTGAATTTGTCAAAAGTAGTGTTAAATTAAGCTCATATTTTTTTCTTAAAAATGTTTTAGCTTTATCTTGCCAGTTTTTAATTGAGAAAAAAATCAATTCTAATTATACCTAACCAAAGCCATGGTTTCTGAAAGCTTTAGTCTTTCTAACTTATATCCCATTAGGAAGCATTCAGCATTGTCCTAATACAAACTTTCCAACAGAACAGTTCATCCTCCTTACTCCTGGGAATAAGCAGCCGGTAGATCACTTCAATGGCAGATAAAAAGATGAAATAGCAAGTTACTTTGCCATGGCAACAACTTTAAAAATTCTAAACAGATCACTTTCTCCTATTTAAATATAAATGTGGTCTAAAGCAGCTGCTACAATGACTGACAAGGTCTCAATCAAAATCTATTACCGTGAGGGTTTCTAACTCAGAATGTGTAACATCTGCCACTGAATAGAAACAGAAACTTTAAATCTATTATTCCAAACTATGTTTCTGCTATAGATACGTAAATTGCAGCAATTCAGTCTAATCATAATAATGCATTTAATAAATGTGCACTTTGGTTTTATTCTAGATAATTAGGACAAAAAATACCAAAGATACATTTGCCATAGCACTTTAAATTTGGATTTGTAAAGCTGAACCTCATGAGAACTATTTAAATCCTCCAAAGTATTTGGCCAAAATTTACAGCCTGTAGAAATAGCCAGTAGAAAGGTGGTGATTTTTAGTTATTAGCCCCTATACTTCACCCTTAAAATAGGTTCTCACAGTTGTATAACCAGATAACAAAATTTATAAACTTTTCCAATTGATAATGATTTTAAATATATATAAAGATTTACTAAATGCCATCAGTTACATTTAAAAGAATACCATAGTATTTGGTACAAGGTATAAGGCAAACAATGCCTTAAGCTGTAAAAATTACCTCAGATTTAAATTGAACACATATTTAGAATTTATCCAACAGTTTAATGCCATCTTGATATCAACAAAATTTTATTAACTACACTAACTATGTGAGTCAAAAGCCCTGCCCTTCCCTTTAAGCAGTCTCATTTACTAGGCTTATCTACAGATTCAGAATTTCTATTGACATATATTACTATCTACATAGCTATATGTCATCATTTCAGCTTTCTCCCCTCAGCCTTTGGTCTTTCTAAGGAAGAGCTACCAAATAATTTTATCTCAATCAGAGAAAAGAAAGATTAAGGTGCCTTTTTTATGCAGCCAATTAGCATTTTGAGCACTATAAATTACAACAGTACTTCTTCCTTTGCCTACCACCAAAATCGGAAAAGCTTAAAAAGAAAAGAAAAGAAAAAGCTATAATTTTAAAACACTCATCTCTTTTCCACAGAAAATGACTTAGATCACATGGAAAGTAACATGATTTTAAAATACACATTATAAAACTTTTCTCTCTACCAAAGTCCTTGAGTACTTTGGAAGAGAATAAATTAAATGTAAGGTTCATATAGATACACAAGGTATGCCAACCGAACAGATCTTAAAAACTACAGATTACCAAATAATAACTTTCAGGAGCTCACCAGAATCCAGCCAGTTCTGTGGTTACAAAGGGAAGAATAAAATTCTGTACTCAAAAGGAGTCCCAAGAAGTTGACTTCCGTCAATTTGAATCTCTAGATAATCAAACTCCCTAGATAATCAATTTAAAAGATTCTAAAGAGACCAAAAGAGATCAGAAAGATCCTGAGTTTTGAATCTACTTAAGAAGAAAAGAATAACTTGAGAGTTTCAGACTTAAAGACATGCCAAAATGCGATGACTACTAAAGGAAAACATTGTTTAAACACCAGTGGGTCTTAATGTGTGGGTTTTCCACAACAAGCAATTCTCCAGTTCTCTGCAGTCACCAACTGAGTGCCCTACAATTTAACTCAATTCTGCTCAGAGTTAGTGCAGAACCCACAGCTTAAAGGTTCAGTCCCACAAGACTGCTCCCACTTCAGATGCCAATTCCAAGTAGGGGTCCTCAGGTTATCCACAAACTTCTGTCTGGCTTGGTTATAAATCAGAGGTTTCCATGACATCCTCCATTAGGTTTGATAATTTACTATGACAACTCACAAAACTCAGGAAAGCACTTTAGTTACATTTACCAGTTTATTATAATGAATGCAACTCAGAAAACAGCCAAATGGAAGAGATGTGTAAGGCAAGGTAGAGACCGTGCATAGAACTTCCATGGCCTCTCTGGACTCGCCACACTCTCAGCATTTCAGTGCAACCTAGAAGCTCTCCAAATCCCACAGTTTAATAATTTTTAGCATTCATCATGTACGTATAATTGATTATTAATTCAATCTCCAGTCCCTCTTCCCTTTCCAGAAGACAGCAGTGGGGCTGAATTTCCAAGGTTCTAGTTATAGTGTGGACTTTCTGGTGACCAGCCCCCATTCTGAAGCTATGCAGGAGCCCAAGTGTCACACCATTAGAACAAAAGACTCTACTATCACCCCCCAAATTTAAAGGGATTTAGGAGTTCTGAGACAGGAACCAGGGTCAATGACCAAATATTAAAATAGAATATAGGACAGTACTCCTACAACTCAGGAAATTATAAGGGCTTTCATGTTCTCTGTGTCAGGAACTGGGGGTAGAATCAAAAATATATTTCTTAATGTGTCACAACTATAGACTTAAACTCTTAAATTGCTCTGCAAATGCTAAATTGTCACAAGACTCCTCTGGATAAGGGAGAGCTAGATGATTGATTTCTAAAACCTTAAGACTTATGAATTCTACATATCCTATTTTATCCCATTAAATGGAAAACTGAGTTCAAGGAGAACCAGTGTGGTTTTCAAATCAATTTCACTAAAATATAAATTGCCTACAATAAAATATACTCATTTCAAAAGTACATTATAACGTTTTGGAAAAAAATTAAGATAGAAGATATTTCCTTCATCCCAAAAGCTCCTCAGCTCCCTTTGGGTCAACTTCCCACTCTTAGCCCAAGGCAACCAACAATGTACTGGCATTGTAGTCTAGTTCTGCCTTTTCTAGAATTTCATATTTATCCCTTACTAATAATAATTCTGTGAGGTAATTTGAGGCCCAACAAAGGTAAGCAACTTGCACAACTTCACAGGACTCCAAGATTAGAATTTAGGGTTTGATATCCGATCTGTCTAATGCCAAGTCCTACTATTAGGTGATACTACAAGATTTGGATCTTGTTCATTTTTGCATCCCTAGCATTTTTCGTTTTTGCACACTTGACTGTTGAATAAAATGAATTTAAGGAAACTGATCTAAACTTGATCAAAAAAAAAGATTCATTTTGAATGATAAATCCATAGGTCTTGGTAATTAGATTTTAAAAAAAAAATGAAGACCATAAATTTACACAAATTTAAAAAATTTTTAAGAACAAAGAAAGATCCTTAGATTTTATCTGCCTAGTCTCAAAGTGTCTCCCAAGAAATTTATTAACTGCAAAGGGAAAGACAGCTTTACAATGGAGAAACCCAGCAGAAACCCTCTTAACAAGTGATCAAGGTCGGTATCACCAGTAAAGAAGACATACATCATGAACCAATCCCATAATAAAAGACATATTGTTTCTGTGATATTGTTGTCAAATATGCGTAACTCTGTCCCAATCATGAGAGTACATTGTACAAACTCAAAGTGTAGTCATAAAAGACAAAAAGTCTGCAGAACTATCACAGACTGCAGAATAAAGACAACTAAATCTAATGCACAATCCTGGATTATAAGCTGATCAGAAAAAAAGCATTAGAGGAAAAACACGTGGAATTCAAATAAGGCCTGCAGTTAACAATATGTATGTCAACCTGCTAGTTTTAATAACTGTCCCATGGTTATGCAAAATGTTAACATTAGATGAAACTGTGTAAGGAACACAGTAGTCCCAGCACCCCATCCCCAAGGGATGTGCCCCAAGACCCCCAGTGGATGCCTGAAACTGCAAAAAATATTGAACACTTTGTAGGTACTAAGTTTTATCCTATACATACCTATGATTAAGTTTAATTTACAAATTAGGCACAATAAGAGATTAACAGCAACAATAATAAAACCGCCAGGTGTGGTGGTTCATAGCTGTAATCCCAACTACTTGGGGGGGCTGAGGCAGGAGGATGGCTTGAGCCCTGGAGTTCAAGGCTACAGCGAGCTATGATTACATCACTGCACTCCAGCCTAGGCAACAGAATGAGACCTCCATCTCTTAAAAAAATAGTAATTATTAAATAGATTATAATAACATTGTAATACAAGTCATGTGAATGCTCTCTCTCTCCCCCTCTCAAAGTATTTTATTATACTGTACTCATCAATTTTCAGACCAAGGTTGTCCTTGGCTAACTGAAACTAGAGAAAGTGAAACCTAGGATGAAGGGGGTATAATGTAAACGCAAAAAGTTTTTTAAAAGGGGTCCTTAAAAATTTTTCTGAAACACTAACAACTCATAACCTTGCAATTGCAATAATGAATGCACTTAAACCAATCTTATGATGAAACTCTATGGTTAATTGTTGTAAAATTTAAATCATGCCAACATTTACTGAACATCTTCTCTATGTAAATCAGTATAGAATGTGGTGACATAGTGATTCATTTAATAAACAAACTATGACAAATACAAAAAGTTGAAGGTTAAGCTCTTGAAAGAGCTAGTTCAAAACACAAAGCCAGTAATTCTGAAAGTGATAGTTTTCATATCTTCTGAGATCAGAGTCTTTTGCATTTTTTTCTTTCAAGAATGAAGACCTCAACCTCCGTCAGAATATTAACAAGCATTAACATTATAACCTCTTGTTGCACAAAATTCCTACAAATTCTTGACCAAAAACATGAACAAAATAAAATTTTCAAGTCCTAACCAAACATGCAGTATATATGATAGATATACATTACAATGGACTCTGTTTTGTTCAGAACAAAACTTTCTGCTGTGAAATGCTCATTTCCCTACTCTAAGATTGGAATTGTAAAGACGCTATCATTTTTATTCAAATTCCACATCCGTTAGATATAAGACTAGACATCTAACCATCCGACTGAGTTCATAATAAAACCCCACCCTAGGTCCAATTTATATATTGGTTAGGGTTTTTTGGCTTAAAACAAATTTAAGAAATTAAAAATAAGAGTAAGAGGGAGGTGGTCCGTTTTATTGTAAAGACTAGAAGGATGCTGGCTGGGGTAGCTCAGAGAACTGAAGAAAGAAGTAAACCACCAAGGTTTTTTGTTTGTTTGTTTGTTTTTATGTAATGGCCGGAATCAGAGGAGTTCTATAGGCCTTAACAGCAAAAATTTATAGACCTTCCCTCTTGGATGACACTATTTCCATGTCTAGCCAATTTAATTTCTTTGAGCAGAAACTTTACCTGAATTTTCCATCATTGTATCTCTAGCAACCAAACATATAACAGGCCTTCAATAAATACTTGCTGACTGAATGAGCTAATAAAATTAGTCAATAAAGTAATTCCTAAGTAAGAAAATCAAATTGGTCTAACTTATTTCAGGTATCTATCCCTAGATAATCAACTGATCTGGCATCAGTAGAAGACATTTTGGGGTCTTTTCCGTAAAAGAGAAACTTGTCAATCGTGCTAACTGGCATCTATTACATATACAAATATTAAAATATTTGACCTGTAAGTTATTCTGTCATATCAAATAAAGGAGTTTTCATGTACATTTTAAGTCCTCTAGATTTGCATTTCTGTACCACCCTTATTTCTGTAAATTTTTTCTCATAAATATACAAAGGCCATGTGTGAACCAAAATAATTTTAAATGTGGACATTCACTCATGCCATCATCGGAAAAATTAAATAAAAATTACAGGCCAGTCACAGTGGCTCATGCTTGTAATCCCAGCACTTTGGGAGGCCAAGGAGGGCGGATCACTTGAGGTCACGTGTTCGAGACCAGCCTGGCCAACATGGTGAAACCCCGTCTCAAAACAAAAATTAGCCAGGCATGGTGGTAAATGCCTGTAATCCCAGCAACTCAGGAGCCTGAGGCACAATTGCTTGAACCTGGGAGGCAGAGGTTGTAGTGATCTGAGATCATGCCACTGCACTCCAGCCTGGGCAACTGAGCAAGACTCCGTCTCCAAAAAAAAAAATTATAAATTAAAATTATGCTTAAAATCTTTTAATTTATATTTCATTAAGCAGATTTTGATTCAGTTTTTTAATTCACAACTGACCTATACATCTTGTAGATTCTTCCCAGCACTGATAGCTTACAGAGGAAACTATTTTAATCATGTTTATTTGCATTAACACATTTTTACTTGTAAAATGTGCACTGTTAGGATGAATAACCAAAACAAAAAATACAATCATTCTGTTATAAAATGTTAAAGTTGTCTCTTTAACTAAATACTCATTTTTTTTCTTTGAGACGGAGTTTCACTCTTGTCGCCCAGGCTGGAGTGCAATGGCACGATCTTGGCTCACACTGCAATCTCCACTTCCCAGGTTCAAGCGATTCTCCTGCCTCAGCCTCCCAAGTAGCTGGGATTACAGGCATGTGCCACCATGCCTGGCTAATTTTGTATATTTAGTAGAGACAAAGTTTCTCCATGTTGGTCAGGCTGGTCTTGAACTCCCGACCTCAGGTGACCACCCGCCTCAACCTCCCAAAGTGCTGGGATTACAGGCGTGAGCCACCGCACCCGGCCCCAACTAAATAATTTTAATTAAAAATATTTTATACAACTCAGTCATGTCAGTAAACAAGTTACAGCTAAAAGTAAAAAGCCAACTCCAAATTGTTTTGATAAATTTGTAAAATTAACTCTTCTATTTCATATGATCATAATTCTAAATTTCAGTAACATCTATACAAGTAACTATGTGTTTATGTGTTTTAACGTGTAACATTATAAAAGTCTAGCTCTTAGAAAACCATTAGATCATTCCAACCTTCAGGCTGAAAGGAATTGCATGAAATTAGCTGAGAAGGAATGACTCACGCTGCAATTCCACACGGGCGCATGCACAAAGACACACACGCACACACTTGTTTATAAAGCTACTTCCGTAAGTCAGAAGTGGAGAAAAAGGCTCAATAAACAAGTTAAAAGTGTGTGCTTCAGAAAGAAAAGGCATAGAAAGAAAATGTATCCTAAAATCCAAATTGAGGTTTCAGAAGAACCCTAACCTGGGACTTGTAACAGTTTAGAACTAAGAAGTAAAATTTTAAACCTGAAAGGCAATTTTAAACCTGAAAGATTAATGTAACTTTAAGAACAGGCTTTTAAGTGAAAACCTCTGTAGGTAAAGTATTAAGATAAAGTATTAAGTATACTTAGTACATACTTTGACATGCATATATGTCAAGAAATCATATGCTTGTAGCAACCTTACATGGAATTGGTACAAAGAATAACTTGATGAAAAATTTTTATTCAATTTGTTCAGCAAAGAAAAAAAAATCCATTTTCTACACTACTCAGCTGAATGGTACTAATGATTCATCTTATGTCTCCACACAAATAAGAGAGAATAAAATTAGTTTACAACATTCATTTTTAACAGAGTTAAATTCCCCAAAAGATGATTTCTTGGCATCTTAAATCTAGCAGCATGAAGCTTTTTTTTTTTTTTAAAACAAATGATTAAAGTAAAGACGTTTAAACAGTCTACAATAACAGAGAAAGTTAGAGGAACTACTCATAAGGACCAGAGGCTGGGTGTGCTGGCTCAAGCCTGTAATCCACTACTTAAGAAGGCGGAGGTAGGAGGAATGCTTGAGGCCAGGAGTCCCGAGACCAGCCTGGGCAATATAGTGAGACCTCATTTCTACAAAAAATTTAAAAAAAAAAAAAAAAAAAAACAGCTGGGCCTGGTGGCATATACCTGTAGTCCCAGCTACTCAGGAGGCTGAGGAGGGAGGATCACTTGAGCCTGGAGGGTTCAACTGTGCCACTGCACTCTAGCCTGGGTGACAGAGATCTAGCTCAAAAAAAAAAAAAGGACTGGAGAAACAAGTAATCCAAAGATGACCTAAGCCAAAACCACACAAAACTCATTACCTTTTTGCCAAGACTTCAAAAACTCTGTTACCAAATACATATATTATGTATGCTTTGGATATCATGCAAAGCCTACATCTAAATAAATCCCACATCAAAAGAAATATAGTGCAAATCAGCAAAACAAATAATCATCAGAATGTACAGACAACCCACAGAATGGGAGAAAATAATAGCAAACTATGCATCTGACAAAGTACTAGTATCCACAATCTCCAAGGAACTCAAACAAATCAGTAAGAAAAAAAACAAATAATCCCATCAATAAGTGGGCAAATGACATTTTTCAAAAGAAGATATACAAATGGCCAAAAAACATATGAAACAGTGCTCAACATCACTAACCATCAGGGAAATACACATTAACACCACAATGAGATATCACCTTATTCCTGAAATAATGGCCATTAAGAAGTCACAAAACAATACATGTTGGCATGGATGTGGTGAAAACGGAAACTTACACACTGCTGGTGGGGATGTTAATTAGTGCAGCCTCTATGGAAAACAGTATGGAGATTCCTTAAAGAACTAAAAGTAGGTCTACCATTCAATCCAGCAATCCCACTACTGGATATCTACCTAAAGGAAAAGAAGTCGTTACATGAAAAAGGCGCATGCACATAAATATTTGTTGAAGCACAATTCACAACTGCAAAGGTATGGAACCAACCTAAGTGCCCAATGACCAATGAGTGGATAAACAAAATGTGGTATATATACACCACGGAATACTACTCAGCCATAAAATGGAACAGAATAATGCAGCAAGTTGTCGTCTGCAGCAACTTGGATAGAACTGGAAGCCATTATTCTAAGTGAAGTAACTCAGGAATGGAAAACCAAATACCCTATGTTCTCACTTATAAGTAGGAACTACACTATGAGTATGCAAAACCAATCAGGGTGATGTAATGGACTTTGGAGACTCAGTAGGGGGAGAAGGAGAGGGGAGTGCGGAATAAAAGACTACATATTGGGTACAATGTACACTACTTTGGTGAGAGGTAAACTAAAATCTCAGAATTCACCACGATATAATTCATCCACATAATCAAAAATCACCTGCACCCCAAAAGCTCTTGAAATTTTTAAAAATAAGAAATATAGTACAAATGGTTACATAATAAAGAGCTAGTTAATACGCCACGTTTAAAAACTAAAGATCCTAATACTCCTTCAAAGACTAAATAAGCTGGGCACAGTGGCTCAGGCCTGTAATCCCAGCACTTTGGGAGGCCAAGGTGGGCGGATCACCTGAGGTCAGGAGTTTGAGACCAGCCTGACCAACATGGAAAAACTCGATCTCTACTAAAAATGCAAAATTGGCCAGGCATGGTGGCGCATGCCTGTAATCCCAGCTACTCGGGAGGATGAGGAGGGAGAATCGCTTAAACCTGGGAGGCAGAGATTGTGGTGAGCTGAGATCACACCATTGCACTCCAGCCTGGGCAACAAGAGCGAAATTCCGTCTCAAAAAAAAAGAAATGCACTCTATTAAACTAAAGTTTAGTAAGAGAGATTTGTATCACGGGTCAAAATGTTAAAAACAAGTAGCTGCAACAGTATTCTTAACAAAATAATTAACAAAAAGCATTATTAAAAAAGTGATAAATTGGGCATGATAGTGTGTGCCCGTAATCTACCAGCTACTCAAGAGGCTTCAGTGGTAGGATCATTTGAGCCCAAGCGTTCAAGATCAACCTGGGCAAAATAGTAAGACCTCTACCTCAAACAAAAACAAAACAAAACAAAAAAAAGCAACCAAAACAGGATGATGATTACAAATTGTATCTACTAACAAACTGTATTCAACAAGTTCATATTAAAGATTTATCTCCCATCAGGTTTCTAATCCAACTAAGAAATAATATCATATGAATGCTTTACAAGTTTCAGAAAGTAACAAAGTAAAACTTAGAACATTCCATAAAATTAGAGACTCCCATTTAAGAGCAAAGCCCCTTAACCCTAACTGTTATAAATATTGTTCAGAATTCTGGTGGCTATCACTGGAGTAGGAAAAGTACCAAAGAGGAGATAGGAGGAAAGGCAGAAACACAGAAGAGAGGAAAGAGAAGCATATTGTAGTATTTACGGGGGTATATCAAATAGGAGTCCAATTAAGAAAACAGAAACCTCTCCATATATTTCAGAGAAGACATAGCTACTAACACAGGAAATTTTCCAGCACACATTTGGACCACGGAAGGAGGAGCTCTCTGATAACAGCTAAAGTCACAAAGGACAAGAAGCCACTATGAGAGAAACAGCCTTTACCAGAGATGGCAACCAAAAAATACCCTGGCTTCTCCCTTCTACCTGTCCTCCAATCTTCCACTAGTATCTGTCAATGGCCAAACTCATGCTGAAGCCTATGGCTCAGTCCTTAAAACAGAAAAAGAGGAAATGAAAATTGAGAATTAGAAAACCAAACAGGCAAATGATAACACAAAGTATGTTCCCAAAATCTCTTCTGGTATTAGTAGATACTACAAAGACCTTAGATCCTATTGCTTATTCATATCATTCCTCGTATAAACTATTTTTCTGATAGGGTAGAAATACTCCCGTATTTCTAACTTTAATGTTATTTTTAAAAAATCCATTATGATATCTAAAAATGTGAGGACTATATCTAAGTAGCTAAAGCCCTTCATGATTCCAAGGGTCATTTATCCTAGTGGTTAGATCTTAATCACTGGCTAGAGATTTTAATCACCTAAAAAAATACCAGCCTCCCACCTCTACCCCAAGATCAATTAAATCAGAACCTCCAAAAGTGGGCCACACGCTGGCAGTTTTCTTAAAACTCCCCAGAGTGATTCTAATATGCAGCCAGGGTTGAGAACAACTGGTTTATCCAAAATACTGCTGGAATTAAAAGGATTAAAAACTAAAATTTGCTCAATAACACCCTAAGGTCTCAGCCAGAAGAGGGCAGCAACCAACTACTCTGGAAGGTCACGAAAGAAAAAATAAGGGGCCCTAGTACCTTAGTCCCTTAGGAGCTGTGCAGAGCGGGGAAAAGCCCACCAAGATTCAAGTATTCTGGGATAAATGCCATGCCTCAAGTGGGAACTAATGAATGAACAGTAAAGAACCAAGCAGAGATAAGCCCCCAGACAGGGTAAGCTGAAGGAACAAGAGAGCAGTAGATGGTCAGAAAAGTACCAGGCATAAAATGCCACTCAATTGTGCTCATTTTCCAGTTATCCTGATTTACTTAGCTAATTACTTTGTCTTGCTGTATTACTGAAAGATGCATAAAATCCTTTTTGAAACAGGGCTAAAATTAAGGGGATCAATTAAAGTATGACCCAGACACACCTAATCTTGGCTAACAGATCATTTAGTCATTTACACACATCATCAGTAATACTACAAATGTATAATGTTTAAAGAAGATCTAGTATGAGTAAATGAGTGCAAATCTACCATGACTACTAGAAACATAGCTCTAAGAACATGGGACATCATCAGTCTTCACATATGAAGACAGTATATCTACTATTACTAATATTATTGCTGCTAACCACAAAACAATAAAAACAAATAAACTGAACTCTGTAACCTTTAAGAACTCAGACTGGTACTGAATCACCTGTCACTTATTCATGATAAATAAATATACGTGTGTGTAGAAAGAAAACAATTACTAAAGAATATGCTTAAAAATATTTAGCTTTAAGATTTAATAAACATAATTTTTCTGTACCTTCTGACATAAAAATATGAAAAAAATATTCAAACTTTCTCAGGACTTTTTGTTTTAAGCTACTAATAGAGAATTAGCCCCCTGCTTTTAGTTTATCCAAAAATAAATACAGCAATACCACCTCTTTCTATACTACCACCTTTTTCTAGGGGTTGAGGACTGGAGAAGAATTACTACCTTGGAAGAGAAGAAATCAATGATCAATTGAAGAAATCAATTATTTTCACTTATGGAACTTACTGACTTTAGGCAATGGATATATGACTTCATATCTTTTAGAGGATGCTTGGGAAAAATATAAAATTATGTTCCAATTCAAAAACTTATCTGCAACTATCTATAATCTATATTTACTTTGAAAAAAAATCTCTTATTGTACAGTCTGTCTCTTCAGTGATCATTAGGAATCTCATAGCTGTAGTTTTTTTTGTTTTTTGTAATTCACCTGTAAATCGCAGCTGTCTAGCTGAACACAGCATCCAGACAAGCCAAGTATCTTACCCAATCATCTGTGTCCAAACTTCATATTTTATAATTATCTGTGTTATCTCAATTTGTATTACCTTAAAACTACTTCAAGGGGGAGCCTCAATTCTACAATGATCCTCTAAAATGTGCAATGTTAGATGAATGTTTTGGTAATTCCACAACAAAATTCCATATATACCCTTGAGGGTAAGGATCATGCTTAATTCATCTTTGTGTTTCTCAATATTTAGCAAAATGCCACTATTGGTAATGCATATGGTCCCAACAAGATCTTTTTCCTTCTTAATTTTTTCACAATATGTATCTTACATACATTGTAATACATAAAACTAGATGTACAGAACATTTGACAGCATTACTTATAATACTTAAAATATGAAAATAACCCAGATGTCCATTGGTGCTAAGTGGGTGAATAGTTACATACATATAATGAAATATTAATCACAAAAAAATAAAAACTCATATATACTATAACTTGGATGAATCTTGAAACCATTATGTTAAATGAAGGAAGC
Source organism: Macaca thibetana thibetana (assembly GCF_024542745.1). Classification (NCBI taxonomy): domain Eukaryota; kingdom Metazoa; phylum Chordata; class Mammalia; order Primates; family Cercopithecidae; genus Macaca; species Macaca thibetana. Next base: position 86,153,991 of record NC_065578.1, on the reverse strand, counting down.
CACACAGAAAAGGTCACATATTGTATGATTCCTTTTATATGATACATTCAGGACAGGCACATCCATATAGAGAAAAAGCAGATTAAAAGTTATGATCTTTCATAGGTAGGGATAGGGGGTTGATTAGGGGTAAGGGGAGGTTAGGGAATGATTACCTAATGGGGTATAGGGTGTTTCTGGAGTGTGATGAAAAAATTTTGAAACTAGAAAGAGCTATTGGTTGCACATTATGAATACACTGAAAAGTACATTTGACAATGATTATTTGACTGTGATGTGATTTTTCACCTCAATTAAAAAAACATATTTGAAGAAAAATATGTACAATTTAAAGACTTAGAAAATGAGTACTTAAATAACACACCATCATGATGATAGGAAATAAAACTCTTCTACCACCCTCAGAAATCTCTCAAGTGTTCCTTCTTGATGCTCCCTTCCAGAGATAAAAACTGTCCTTCCAGTAATCATTTCTTAGCTTTTCTTGTTTTATCGAATAAACAATATATTCTTATTCAAACCATATTCTTTAAATAATATAGTAAAATTTCATCATAGTGTATGTTTTCCCTTGCTTTCTTGTACTCACCACTGTATTTGTAATATTCATTACATCTGTAGTTCATTTTATTGCTTGTACAGTTCAAGGATTTTTTTTTTTTAATGGGCAGAGTCTTACTCTGTTCACCTAGGCTGGGGTGCAGTGGCATGGTCATAGCTCACTGTAACCTCAATCTCCAAGGAGATTTTTTATTATTATTATTATTATTAATAGAATCTGTGCCTGTCTTTTCATGGCCTGACAGCTCATTTCTTTTTATGGCTAGATAATATTGCATTGTATGGAGGTACCACAGTTTGTTTATCCATTAACCTACTGAAGGACATGTTGCTTGCTTCCAAGTTTGGGCAATTACAAACAAAGTTGCTACAAACATGTATGGGCATTCTGAAGGTTATTATTTTGCATTCCCACCAGCAATGAATGAGAATTCCCATTACTCCACATATGCACCAGCATGTGGTATTGTCAGTGTTTGGAATTTTCATCATTCTAATAGGTATATAGTATCTCACTGTGGTTTAAATTTGCATGTTCTCTAATGATGTGGGGTAAACATCTTTTGAAATGCTTGTTTGCCATCTGTATATCTTCTTCAAGGAGGTTCAGATGTTTCTGTCCATTTAATTGTACTGTTCATTTGTTACTGTGTTATAAGGGTTCTTTGAATATTTTTGGATGCCAGTTCTTTTTCAAGTATGTATTTTCCAAAGATTTTCTCCCAGCCTGTGGCTTATCTCTTTATTCCCTAAACAGTATCTTTCACAAAACATACATATTTTATTTTAATGAAGTCCAACTTATATAACATCTTTCTTTCATGGAGTATGCTTTTGGTGTTTTGTCTAAAAAGTTATCACCAAACCTAAGGTCACCACCAGATTTTCTACTTTATTATCTTCTAGGAGTTTTATATTTTTGTGCTTAACATTAAGGGCTACAATTCACTCTGAGGTAGTTTTTGTGAACGGTATAAAGTCTGTGTCTAGATTCTTTTTCTTTTGGTGGGGGGAGGGGAATGAGATATCCTGTTATTCCAGTGCCACTTGTGGAAAAAATTAACGTTTTTCCTTGAGTTGTCTCTGCTCCTTTGTCAAGGATCAACTGACTATATTCATGTAGGTCTATCTATGCACTATGTTGCTTCAATGATCTATTTATTCTTTCAACAATACCACGATGTCTTGATTACTGTGGCTTCATAAGTCTTTAAGTACAGTAGTGTCAGTCTGACTTTGTTCTCCTACAATAGTGTGTTGCCTAGTCTAGGTCTCTGACCAATATAAACTTTGGAATAACTTTGTTGATAGCCACAAAATAACCTGCTAGGATTCTGAATGAAATTACACTGAATCTATAGATCATGTTGGGAAGAACTTGACATCTTAACAATATTGAGTCTGCCTAAGCATGAACATGGAATATCTGTTTAACTAGAGCTTCGATTTTTTTGATTTTTGTCATTTTACTCATATAGATCTTGTACATATGTTGCAAGATTTATACCTAAGGATTTAAATTTTTTTGTGCTAATATAAATGGTATTGCAACATTGCTATAGTCTTTTAATTATATATTTTTTGGAGGCAAAGTCTTGCTCTGTCGCCCAGGCTGGAGAGCAATGTCGTGATCTCAGCTCTCTGCAACCTCTGCCTCCCAGGTTCAAGCAATTCTCCTGCCTCAGCCTCTCGAGTAGCTGGGACTACAGGCATGTGCCACCGTGCCCAGTTAATTTTTGCATTTTTAGTAGAGACGAGGTTTCACCATGTTAGCCAGGCTGGTCTCAAACTCCTGACCTCAGGCAATCCACCCACCTCGGCCTCCCAAAATACTGGGATTACAGGCGTGAGCCACTGTGCCCAACCTACTATAATCACTTATTAGTTCCAGAGCACTTGTGATTTGTTGGGACTTTCTACATCTACCACATGTTATTTCTGAATTAAGTTTTATTTCTTCCTTCTCTATCTGGATACCTTTTTTCTTTTCCTGTCTTATTGCATTAACTAGGACTTCCAGGATGATGTTGAAGAGTAGTGACAGGGGACAACTTTGCCTTTTCCCAATTGTAACAGAAAAGGATCTATGTTCTCATTATTAAATATGATGTTAGCTGTAAGTTTTTTGTAGATTTTATCAAGTTGAGGAATTTTCCCTCATTCCTAGTTTCCTGAGAGATTTTGATCAAGAATGGATGATGGATTTTATCAAATGCTTTTTCTGCGTCTACTGATATGATCACATGATTTTTCTTATTTAGAATGTGGATGTGATCGATTACATGAACTGATTTCCACATGTTGAACCAGGCTTGCATACTTGGAACAAATCCCACTTAGCTATAGTATGTAATTCTTTTTATACATTTTTGGATTTGATTTGCTAATATTTGGTTGAGGATTTTTACATTTATATTAACAAAAGATTTTGGTCTGTAGTTTAGTCTTCCTTTCTTGTCTTCGGTATTAAGTACTCTTTGGTATTAGAGTAATGCTGAGTTAAGAAGTATTCCCTCTGTTTCTATTTTCTGGAAGAGACTGTAGAGAACTGGTATAATTTCTTCCTTAAATGTGTAGTAGAATCATGAAGATTTTAAAAAATGAAACATTTAGCTTTTAAAGTAGAAATATAGATAACAATATGCATAATGTTAATTACAAATACTATAGTTGACCCTTGAACAACATGGGTTTGAACTGCACAGGTCCACTTACACAAGAATTTTCTTCCACTTTTGCCACTCCTGAGACAGCAAAACCAACTCCTCCTCTTCCTCCTCAACCTATTCAATGTGAGCACAGCAAGGATGAAGACCTTTACGATGATTCACTCCCATTTCGTAAACAGGAAATACTTTTTCTTTTCCTTGTGATTTTCTTAATAACCTTTTCTCTAGCTACTTTACTGTAACAATACAGTATAGAATACATATAACATACATACAAAATATGTGTTAACTGGCTGTTAATGTTATCAGTGAGCCTTTCAGTCAACAGTAGGCTATCAGTAGTTAAGTTTTTTAGATAGTCAAAAGTTATATGTGGATTTCCAACTGTGCAGCACGGGCACTGATGCCCCTAATCCTTTCATTGTTGAAGGGTCAACTGTAGCTACCTATATATAAAACCTTTAGCCAGGCACAATGGCTCACGCCTGTAATCCCAGCACTTTGGGAGGCCAGGGCAAGTGGATCACCAAGGTCAGGAGTTCGAAAACAGCCTGGCCAACATGGTGAAACCCCGACTTTACTAAAAATACAATAATCAGCTGGACGTAGTGGCGCATGCCTGTAATCCCAGCTACTCAGGAGGCTGAGGCATGAGAATCACTGAACCCGGGAGGCAGAGTTTGCAATGAGCTGAGATCACGCCATTGCACTCCAGCCTGGGTGACTAGAGTGAAACCCTGTCTCAAAAACAAAAACAACAACAACAAAAAAACCTTTAATATCTTCCAGGTAATGATTTCAATACTTTAAAAATTATACCTGTATACTATCCACAACAAAACATTATGTTTTTAACTCCCTTATTAGTACATTATTACAGTTTTGTTTTGTTTTAAGTGAGCTCAAATGAAGTAACTTGCCATGTAGCTACGAATAAATAGAAGATCTGGTCTGTCAATCCAAGTATATTTAACTGCAGCAGTTTTATTTCCTCTAGATTTTATTATTAAAACAAGCACAAACTGGGGATTAGGAAGTAAAAAGAGAAGTAAAATAAAAGAGCAGAAACCTTAGCAATTCAGTCTTAGGAGAGAGCTGACATATCACACGTTGCAATTGTGTTTATTCTACACATTTTGAGAAGCACAGCAAAGTGGTTAAGCATAAGACTGCTGGAGTTTAAATCTGGTTTCTATTGCTTGCTAAACATATGATGGGCCATTTGTCCTATGAGAGTCATGTTTCTTCCTCTGTAAAATGGGATGATTAACATTACTTACCTATGTAAGAATTAAGTTGTCAAATTAAATAATTCACGTAAAGAATTTAAATTCAGAAATTGTTTTCAATAATTTATTCTTGCTCTTTAAAATGACAAAATTTATTCAAGAAACTTAAGACTATAAATGTCTAGAAACTTGTTCATTACCTAAAAATTCACTTGACAACTTGGAGCCCACAGCTCACTTGCTAATTGTGATTAATATAACCCTCTTCATAATAGAAGGTACAAAATGTGACAGGTCTTTTCACAGCATTACCATCTGGAATTTCAAACCACTAAATTGTGAATGATTTCAATGTTATATAATGTATTTTTACTGTCCAAAGATTCAGGGGTGAGGAAAGAAGGTCTGTTTTGCAATTACTGAATATATGCTACTAACTCCTTAAATTCAAATAGCAAGGATTTGTGTAGCAAAAAAAATGTTACTTACTCAAAGTGTAAAGAGAAAACCATGTATAAGTATAAACCTCTCTAAATGCAGGTAAGTTACAACAGAGATGCATTAAGCACCATAGGGTAACATATTTTTCCTGGTGGAAAAGTATTATTGGTGGCAACCTATAAAGAAGTCAGTCCTCCCCTAACTAAGCTACAGGTTTTCTAATAACATAAAATCAAGGTAGCAGAGCCAAAAAAAAAAAAAGTCAGATCACAGAAAGTGATTTAGGGCAGGCAGCACAAATAATCTAAAGAAGAAAAAAAAGTACCTCTTACCATCAGTTCCTTCTGGGCAGGTTCACACTGCTGAAAATCAGGTTTTCATGGGAGCAATACTGTTATTTTTCTACAGCCATAGTGGCCAAGTGGAAACGTTTGTTTTAAGCTATCTTTCCAGCTAAAAGGATCTAGGCCATGCTCTGTTTTAAAGAACTTTGAGGATTTAACTGAGTCCTTTTCAGGCATTGAATCAAACACAGAATTGTTCCTTCAGAAAAATCCTTGCTTTGCCTGCAGGTTCTCTATTAGTCTACTTTCCTCTGAATGTGGGACAATCTTGGAATCAAAAGGAAATCTTTTTTTAATCTGGAATTTTCAGAAAAGGAGTCAATATTATCACTTGCTTACTTATTCCTTAAAGCAATGGATCCACTCCTAGTAAATAACCCAAAACAATTGTTGCTGAAGTCCTTTCCTTGCCAAATTCTTAACAATACGTTCAAAGAAATTACACGTGTGTATATATTCACTTATGTATATATACACACATATATGTATGCAGAGACAGCTATTTAGCTATTTTATTTACAGAATATGCAGATCAACCATTTCTCCTTTTTTATTTTTTTTTGAAATGAGGTTTCACTCTGCAACCCAAGCTGGAGTACAGTGGCAGGATCACAGCTCAGTTCAACCTCCGCCCCTCCAGGACTCCAGTGAGCCTCCCACCTCAGCTTCCCAAGTTGCTGGGACCACAGGTGTGCACCACCCATGCGCATATACTTTTTTGTATTTTTGGTAGAGAGGGGGTTTTGCTATGTTGCCTAGGCTGGTCCCAAACTCCTGGACTCAGGCAATCTGCCCACCTTGGTCTCCCAAAGGGCTGGGACTACAGGCGTAAGGCACTGTGCTGGCCATTTTTTTGCTATTGCTTTATTTCAATCACGAGGAAACCAAAAGAAGCCAAAAAGTGTCCAATTTCTTTATATACTATAGGTTTATTTTTGGATGAAGATTATTTATTTAGTTCCCCATCCTTCACCCCCATTAAAAATTGCACCTCAGCATCATGACCTGAGATTTCACTTGGTATACTGTAAAAGCCATCCCCAACCGTTCTGGCACCAGGGACGGGTTTTGTGGAAGACAATGTTTCCACAGGGGGTGGGTGGGAATGGTTTCGGGATAAAAACTGTTCCACCTGGGATTAGGTTTTCTTAAGGAGGGCCTCCTAGATCCCTCCTCACAAGGGCAGTTTACAGCGTAGTTCACATTCCCATGCGAATCTAATGTCGCTGCCAGGCACTAATGCTGGCCTATACCTCACCTCCTGCCGTGAGGCTCAGTCAGTGGCCCCAGGGTTGGGGATCCCTACATGACATCACTCAATGTTCCCTATATTGAGGTCTCATTCAAAAATTTTATTTCAGAAATAAGCACTAAGAAAAGTTTCATCTCCTCTAAGAAATTATTTTTGTCTTTAGACATAGAAATGCAGAACAAAATTCATAGCTCAAATTTATCAAGCTGTACACTTAAGATCTGTACATTTCACTCAAGATAAATAAAAAATTTCACCTCATGATCATGGCTCACTGTGGCCTCGACCTCCCCAGTTCAAGTGATTCTCCCACCTCAGCCCCTTGAGTAGCTGGGACTACAGGCATGAGCCAACACACCTGGCTAATATTTTTATTTTTTGTAGAGATGATGTCTCACTATGTTGCATAGGTTGGTGTCGAACTCCTGAGCTCAAGTGGATTTCAGACTCTTGAGATAGCATATGTACTCTAATGTTCCTATCATCTGGCCTTTCTATTCTGATGTATATTTTGTCCTAATGCTAAAAAACTTGACTCTTTTCTCATTGAATATATATTTTATACTGATCCCATTTTTCCCTATTGAGATTCAGAAGAAACCTGAAAATGCCCTGTAACATACATGAGAAGAAAGTGGAACAAAACAGACTGGGGATTTGACTTAGCCACTTCTAACCAACGAATCATTATCAACAGTTTCCCAGAGGAAAGGAATTAGTAGTTCAAAATTAGTAGTTAAAATTACTACAATTAGTAGTTTAAAAACTACCATTAGTAGTTAAAATTCACACTGGTTACTGATCCTATATGGGATATTTATAACTAGTTGAACAATGTATAATTGAACAATTTGGAAAGCCTATTACAATGTGTTCATATTGAGCATGGACAAGTTACTCTCAAATCAATGTCTTTTTAATCATAAAATCTTAATTCAAGAACCGAAACCAAATATTACAGGCATAGATTTTATTGTACTTCAGGTCAACACACTTCACAGACACTGCCCTTTGTTTTTTTTTTTTTTGGAGACAAGAGTCTTGCTCTGTCACCCAGGCTGGAGTGCAGTGGCACAATCTCAGCTCACTGCAACCTCTGCCTCCCGGGTTCAAGTGATTCTCCTGCCTCAGCCACCCAAGGAGCTGGGACTACAGGCGCGTGCCACCACGCCCAGATAATTTTTGTATTTTTAGTAGAGACGGGGTTTCACCATGTTGGCCAGGCTGGTCTCAAACTCCTGACCTCGTGATCTGCCCTCTTCAGCCTCCCAAAGTGCTGGGATTAGAGGCGTGAGCAACCAAGCCCGGCCTTTAAAAAAAAAAAAAAAAAAAATTGAAGGTTTGTGGAAACCCTGCACTGAGCAAGTTCATCAGCACCATTTTTCCAACAGTACATGCTCACTTTGTATTTTCTATGTTACATTTTGGTAATTCTCAAGATATTTCAAACTTTTTCAGTATTATTATATGTTATGGTGACTCAGTGATGTTTGTTATTGCTATTGCAATTGTTTTGGGGTGTCACAAACCATACCCACATAAAACAGTGAACTTAATACAAGTTGTGTGTTTTCTGACTGCTCCACAGACCAGCCATTCCCCATTTTTCCCCCTCTCCTCAGGCTTCCCTATTCCTGGGGATACAACAATATTGAAATTAGGCCTAATAACAACCCTTACAATGGCCTCTAACTGCTCAAGTGAAAGGAAGAGTCCCACGTCATTCATTTTATTTTTTAATTTTTTTATTTTTTGAGACAGGAGTCTCACTCTGTCACCCAGCTGAAGTGCAGTGGTACAACCTCGGCTCACTGCAACCTCCATCTCCCAGGTTCAAGCGATTCTCTTGCCTCAGCCACCCAAGTAGCTGGATTACAGGCACCCACCACCATGTCCAGCTAATTTTTGTATTTTTAGTAGAGACAGGGTTTCACCATGTTGGTCAGGCTGGTCACAAACTCCTGACCTCAAGTTATCCGCTGCCCGCCTTGGCCTCCCAAAGTGCTGCGATTACAGGTGTGAGCCACCTTGCCCTCATCACTCACTTTAAATCAAAGGCATGCTGAAAGCCAAGACAAGCTGAAAGCTAGGCCTCTTGTGCCAAAGAGTCAAGTTGAGAATGCAAAGGAAAAGCTCTTGAAGGAAATTAAAAGTGCCACTCCAGTGAATACACCATGATAAGAAAACGAAACTGCCTTATTGCTGAAATGAAGAAAGTTTAAGTGACCTGGATAGAAGATCAAACTGGCCACATTCCCTTAAGTCAAAGCCTAATCCAGAGCAAATGCTTAACTCTCTTCAATTCCATGAAGGCTGAGAGAGGTAAGGAAGCTGCAGAAGTAAAGTATGAAGCCAGTACAGGTTTAAAGAATGACACCATCTTCATAATATATGACATGCTATATATATATATATATATATATAAAATATAACATAAAATGTTGCTTCCTATTTTATGAAGGTGAGGCAACAAGTGCAGATGCAGAAGCTGTAGGAAGTTATCCCAATCTAGCTAGGATACCTGATGAAGGTGGCTACAACATATATTTTCCATGTAGATGAAACAGCATTGTACTGTAAGAAGACGGCAACTAGGACTTTCATAGCTATGGGGAAGTCAATATCTGCCTTCAAAGAACAAGCTCTTATTAGGAACTAAAGACAGCTGGTGACTAAGTTGAAGTCAATGCTCATTTACCACATGAAAATTCCTAGGGCCCTTAAGAATTATACTAAATCGACTCTGCCTGTGATCTATAAATGGAACAACAAAGACTAGCTGACAGCACTTCAGTTTACAACCTGGTTTACTGAATATTCTAAGCCCACTGTTGAGACCTATTGCTCAGAAAAAAAGATTCCTCTCAAAATGTTACTGCTCATTGACAATGCACCTAGTTACCCAAGAATTCTGATGGAGAATACAAGGAGATTAAAGTTGTTTTCATGCCTGCTAACACAACATTTATTCTGCAACCCATGGATCAGGGAGTAATTTTGATTTTCAAGTTTTATTATTTGGCTGGGCATGCTGGCTCATGCCTGTTATCCCAGCAGTTTGGGAGGGGCCAGGGCGGGCAGATCACTTGACACCAGGAGTTCAAGACCAGCCTGGCCAACATGGTGAAATCTCATCTGTACTAAAAATATAAAAATTTGCCGGGCATGGTGGTATGCGCCTGTAATCCCAGCTACTCAGGAGGCTGAGGCCGGAGAATCACTTGAGCCCGGGAGGCAAAGGTTGCAGTGAGCCGAGATCACACCACTGCACTCCAGCCTGGGCAACAGAGCAAGACTCTGTCTCAAAAAAAAAGTATTTATTATTTAAGAAAAACATTTTGTAAGGCTATAGCTGCCACGGACAGTGATTCCTCTGATGGATCTCAGCAAAGTAAATTGAAAACCTTCTGGAAAGGATTCATCATTCTAGATGCCATTCAGAACACTCATGATTCATGGAAGGATTTCAAAATATCAATATTAAGTTTGGAAGAATTCTGACTCTCATGAGTGACTTTGTGGGGTTCAAGACTCCGGTAGAGGAAGTCACTACACGTGGTGGGATTAGCAACAGAACTAGAGTTAGAAGCGGAGACTAAAAATGTGACTGAATTCCTACAATTTCATTACAAAACTTGAACAAATGAGGAATTGCTTCTTAGGGACGAGCAAAGAAAGTGGGTTCTTGAGATGAAATCTATGCCTGGTGAAGATGCTGTGAACACTGTTGAAATGACAACAAAGGGCATAGAATATCCCATAAACATAGTTGATAAAGCAGCATCAGGGTTTGAGACTGACTCTAATTTTGAAGGAATTTCTACTGTGGGTAAAATGCTATCAAACAGCACTCCGTGCTACAGAGAAATCTAAACCTCATTGTTGTCTTATTTTAACAAATTGCCACAGTCACCCCCACCTCCAGCCACCACTCTGATTAGTCAGCAGCCATTTAAATCAACACAAGGTCCTCCTATCAACAAAAAATTTACAGCTCACTAAAGGCTCAGATGATTGTTAGCATTTTTTTTTTTAGCAATAAAGTATATTTTAATTTAGATATGTACATTGTTTCTTTAGACATAATGTTACTGCACACTTACTAGACTATAGCATAGTGTAAACATAACTTTTATATGCACTGAGAAGTCAAAATATTCGTGTCACTTGCTTTATTGCACTATATGTCTTATTTCAGTGCTCTGAAATTGAACCCATAATATCTCTGAGATATGCCTGTTTTTATAACAAATATCTGAATCCAGGGGGTCACCAGAATGTTAAGAATGCAGAAACAGGCAGTCTCCAATTGAGTCTACCTGTAGTTGCCTAGCTTTAAGACACTGAGACTATGTATGAGGGGAATGAGGCAGAGTGCTGCTAGAGAACTGATATGTAAATGTTTTTCATATGCATTCACAATTTGCCATAAAAGGAAAGAATAAATCTGAAGCACGTACTGCTAATAAATTCTGGCTGAAACAAATGTTGAAACATGCAAACTACTAAGATGTTTTACTTATGTATTTCCTTGCCTTAAATGCCTGCTTTCCTACTACTTGGTTAATCCAACTGAACACTCTATCAGAGGTTCAGCTCCACACCAATTTCTCTGGAAAGGACTGTAGAAACTTGACAGATCCATTCTATTGCAATCATGTAGCAGGAAAGAGAGAGAGGCTTTTCCTGGAACTATCTGCTAAGCAGACAGAATAAAGAGGTCATTTCTTTTACCCACTTTTTATGTTGAAAACTTCAAACTTACTAAAAGGCTGTAAAAAAAATACAATGAAGTACATTCTTCATTCTTCATCTAAATTATCCAGTCTCTGACCAATTGTTAACATTTTGCCACATTTGCTTTCTCTCTTTACACATACTTGCACAGACACAATTTTTCTTTGGTTAACAATTTGAATGTTACTTGCAGCATCATGACATTTCATTCCTAAATATGTCAACATGTACCCCATTAAGAACAAGAGTATTTTCCTATATAATCACAATAAATTATCACTCAGAAAATGTAATATTCATATTACACCATTCATATCAATTCTACAATTTCTCCAGTCACCCTAATAATGTCCTTTAGATCTTTTTTGTCCCCGAGTCCAAGACCCAATGCAGGATCCATCACACAACACATTAATTTCCATGTCTCTCCTTTAACTTTGTCTGTCTGTCTATCTAGTCTTTCACGACACCAACTACCAACATTTTTGAAGGGTCTAAGACGTGAAGATTTCCTATTTAGAATTGTCTTATTATTTCTTCAATAAGTTCTGGCAAAAAAAAAAAAAAAAAGGCATTAAGTACCACAAAGGTGAAGTTGTACTCTTCTCAGTGCACCACATCAAGGAATAATACATAATGCCAGTCTGTCCCATAATGTTGATGTTAAGTTTGATCATTAAGTTAAACTGGTCAGATTTCTCCAAATCCTATGCCAACAATCTTTCACCAAATGGTTTCAGCATCTTATCTTAATCAAATGTTTCTATAGTGCTTTTTCTATTTACGGATTTTCTATAATTCCTTCTACATTTATTAGTTGTTTAAAACAAAGAACAAATGGCCAACTAGGGTCCTAAAAGCCTTGTGTTCTGAAGGCCATGGGGAGGTTAAATGAAGTAGATTTTGTATCTCCTGAAAAGCACAACTGCATCTCACTACCTTTTTATATGGTGTTCTATTTAAAATGTTATGATAAAAGGAGTCTAATGATTGGGGGTAAAACTGAAAACATTAGCTTAGAACAACAGTGTCCAATGTAAATTTCTGGAAAGATGAAAATGTTCTGCACCATCGACAGGAGCCACTAGCCACATGTGGCTATCTGAGCACTTGAAACGTGGTAAGTAGAACCAAAGAATAGAATTTTAAATTTACTTTAACAACCACATACAGCTAGTAGCTACTGTATTGGACAGGGTAAGTTTAGAGAATCGTTTTTTCTCTTTTCTGAGATGGAGTCTCGCTCTGTCGTCCAGGATGGAGTGCAGTGACTCTATCTCGGCTCACTGCAACCTCTGCCTCTTGGGCTCAAGTGATTCTCCTGCTTCAGCCTCTATTTCTGTAGAGATGTATGGCCAAAAAAAGAAAAAAAAATTAAAGTGAAAACTCTTGGGTGGGCACAGTGGCTCACGCCTGTAATCTCAGCACTATGGGAGGCCAAGGCAGGTGGATCACTTGAGGTCAGGAGTTTGAGACCAACCTGGCCAACATGGCGAAACCCTGTCTCTACTAAAAATACAAAAATTAGACGGATGTGGTGGCATGCGCCTGTAATCCCACCTATTCGGGAGGCTGAGGTGAGAGAATCACTTGAACCCAGGAGGCGGAGGTTGTAGTGAGCTGAGATCACGGCATTGCACTCTGGCCTGAGCGACAGAGCAAGACTCTATCTCAAAATAAATAAATAAAATAAAATAAAATAAATTTCTTAAGGAAAGTTTCCTACCTAAATGCAAATACATGTAACCGAAACTTAATCAGCTTTTAAAAATAATAATATGGTAAAAGAAGTACTATTACTTTGAGAACTTTCTGTAGGCCAAATTTTGTAACAGGTACTTTAGGCAGACTCTCATTTAAGCCTTGCTATGACTCTCTAAATAAACCTTTTTAAGAAATTTTTCATAATGAAATTACCCATGTAATTAATTATAGCAGAGCTCTCTTGAACAAAGTACATTTAGAAAAACAAGGGCCACTTAAAATGTTAATGTAATCTACATTTTTGTGTGCTAAAAATTTTAGTAACAGAGCCTAAAACCGTAAGTTAGAGGGAACCAACAGCTAATGGAAACTTCTAATTGTTAGACTATTTTTTGAATGTAGCAACACCTTTACTATTCTAATTAAAAATAAATGACACATTAATTTCTAATGTCACTGGACAGTTTAAGAATATAGACCATATTGTGACCGGAGGAAGTGATCAATTTTTCAGGTGAAAAACAAACCACAATTCTGGTCATTAAGCAAACAGAGGCCTGGTTAAATAAATCTCTACTTTGAAAATTTCATTACTGACAACTACACATGAATGAACGCTATGCTTTAAACAGCAAACTTGGCAGGCACAGTGGTACAGGCATGTAGTCCCAGCTAGGCTGGGGGTGAAGTGGGAAGTTTGCTTGAGCCCAGAAATTCCAGGCTGCTGTACACTATGATTATGCCCATGAACAGCCACTGCAGTCCTGCTTCAGCAACATAGCAAGACCTAGTCTCTATACAAATAACATAACTAATGATGAAAGCCCCAGCAAACTCATATGCAGTCTCCTCAAAAAAATATACTTCTTATACTGTAGCATTCTAACCCTAAAAGATATATAGTGAGATGCTTCTCCCCCTGCACTCCCAAAAGATTTGAGAAGTTTTTTTTTCTTTTTTTTTTTTTTTGTTTCTAGAGATTTGAGAAGTCTTCATGGAAAGCTTCATATATGGTAAGCACAACGAGAGATCCATCAAATCCAAACTTCACTCCCTGATAGAGTATACTTTGCAAGAACCTCAACAGTTTAAATTTGGAAGTTCAATTTTAAAAATAGGTTAATATCAGTATCATGAAGTACTCAAAACCTACATTCTTTCTCTCTTCTGAATGTTCATATACATTGCTTCTTCTTGGGATATGCTTTTCTGACTATCTCATCTTCTCTAAACCCTTTGTACATACTATTTGCTCTCCCAGGAACATCCTTCTAACATTTAGCCTACCTTGTGTCTCCTGCCCTCAAATGGCACGTTTAGTGAAATAACTCTGAATAACTGAATACACAATCTTTCTTATCCATACGCCTGGCTAGCATTCAGAATCTGACCTATGATAGGCACACTGTTAAGTATTTGCTGAAATTAAAACAACATGGAGGATAAATGTTTTGACTTTAAACAAAAAAAAAAGAAAAAGGAGATGGGACAAAGGAACAGGGTATGTCCATTTGGCATAAAGGAATTTAAGTATTTAAAAATAAAATCCAATTAACCAGAACACCCTTCATCAAAACTAAAGCAAGTTAACTTTCATGTTATTATACTAAACAAGGGCAAGTAATATGCAAACAACAGATATTTTTCTGGAATTAAAAACAAAGTGCGCAGAGGTCACATTCCTGACACACTAAGAATTTCTGAACATATTTCATTTACATTGAGAATAAACAATGGCCTCATTGGTCTAATATAATATAATGCCTATTAGGAGACAATTCTCCATTGGTCTTTCACATTTCTGCCTGTCCCGCAAGTTGCAAACATACTCTTTGCTCCAGACTATCTTTTCAAGGGTGGTCATTTAACAAAAACCTTGGAAGATAAAAAGAGTATGTCTCCCTCTGGATCAAAAATGTGGGCTCTCTCAACTTAAGGTTCCTGTCTGCATCCCATGCATGTGTAGATATCATCCAGCCCACTTCATGTCACTCTACGGTAGCTGGAGCTCAGGAAACTGGTGCAAAACATGCTGATATTCACATCTTCTTACCTTCAGTTATCCATGAAACTGTAGTAGGCTAATTTATTAGCCTGCAATAAAATCTCAGACCCTTCACAATTCTTGACAAGGAGAATTTGGACATCCATAAAAATAATATGAAAAAATAAGAGGTCTCACAAGTCTAAGTTTTTTACTAATAGTTTTTCAGAACATATATGGTAACTGAATCAAATGTATTTTGTTAGTGAACAGTGGAAAGGACAGCTTTATGGTACACATCTGTAATGCTATATGCATTAATTAGGTTATTAAGCTACATATTTTCTAGACACCTATTTCCAAAACACAAGAATATTTTACACATTTTTCTTGCCAGGGGGCCTTTGCTTACTGATTAAAGATGCTCTTAATCTGACAGTCTCTTCAGCCAAGTGGATTTCAAAGAGGGGTCAGTATATGTATTTTGTAAAAAGAATCCTAAGATTCTGCTATGTGACCACCTATATCTTACCCAGCTAAGACCATTACTTTAGGCAAGCCAGCCTCATAACCAGTAACAGAATCATGTCCTATTATGGTGGTGATCTACATATACCCTCTTATAAACACTGGAAGTAGTGTCATTTGGTAAAAAGAGTTCTAATCCTAGTTCTAACAGCATTAATTGAATAAGTAACTGGAGTCACATTCATCTAATTCAAAAGCGCTTCATTTCCCTTATCTGAACAGCAAGAAGACTTCACCGGACAATCACTAAGATCCTTTCAACTCTAAAATTCTTTAATTTACATGCTGCCAGTTACTAAAATTGTTGCAGTTCAATGGAAAACATTATTAGCCTACCAAACTAAACAATAATAACAAAAATACGTCAGTCTGGTATTCTTTGAAGATATAAACAATGTTACCTTTGGATTAAAAAAAAATTTTAACACATAAAAACCAACTTCTAAATTTAGGGTGCCAAAATAGGCAACCATATTATTAGTAAAACCCAATGTTTACTTTATCCAAACCTAAACTGTCAAATATTTAAGACTTAGAGTGACGAAGACCTCCTTGGACACACAGCTTTCAGCATTTGTTCCAGAGACTTTAATTGTGTTTTAAAGAGCCTTGGATACCAATAAGTTATTTTATTTTATTTAATTATTTATTTTTTTGTAGAGACCAGGTTTCGCCATCCTGTCCAGGGTGGTCTCAAACTCCTGGGCTCAATCCATCCACCTGCCTCACCCTTCCAAAGTGCTGAGATTACAGGTATGAGCCACTGCACCCGGCCAAGAAATTATTTTGTTATCCAAAATAAATGCAGTCTTTTTCAGGCCATCAGTTCACATTCCTGTAGTACTAGATTTATATTTGAAGTTCTTCCGATGCCTGGCATATTCATAGAAGTTCTTCTGATGCCTGGCATATTCATAATCATGGTTCTTCCCTGTTAAGGTAATCGCCTAGTCTGTAAGTACAAGTTCAAGATTGTTGCTTCTTACATAGAATCTAGAGGTCACTACAAAGCAATTAATTCAAGATTGTTGCTTCTTACATAGAATCTAGAGGTCACTACAAAGCAATTAATTAAAGAGGCTTATGATGGCAGCATATTTTAAAAGAGATGTGGAATCAAATCTAATTTACTAGCTCCATGAGTCTTATAACCTATTTAGTCTCTCTAAATCCCAATTTCTTCAGAGAATAATATCTGCCACACAAAACTGTTGTCCATATTAGATGTTTTTGTAAAGAGCCTAACAGAGCTGGATATGCAGTAAGCATTCAATAAATGACAGACATTACTAAATGACCAGAAACTCATTTGATGATCTTTTCTCCATCTTCCCAATAATATTCCCTACTATATCATAACAATATTCTATATTTCTACCATATTACATCTCTTATGTTGAACACTCTGTTTTCACACCTTTCATCATGCCATCCTGTCTGCCGTGAATTTTCCTCATCAAATTCCTATCCATTCTTAAAATCCTTAATAAAATCCCATGTTCCTTCCAGAGAACTTCAAATACCTGCTCCTTTCAGAGTCAGTCTGACCCCCAGTACTTGCTGGTGGTGATCAAAGGGAAACATACTATTAACCCTCAAGAAAATTTAGAGGGATATAAGAGATAATACACACTAGTTTCACAGAAAGTAGAATATAGCAACTTGCAAATTAGAAATAGGCCAAAGGAATGAATCTTACGTTTGAAGCTAAACGTACAATGGAAGTAGGGTAAAAACAGCAAAGTATCTAGTATACACAGGAGTTGCTTCATGACAATTTGAGTTAATGAACATAAGCAAAACGTCTAGGAAGTTAAAAATATTATTTTTCATGGTTCTATGCAGATTTAGGAACTGGAATAGTTTAGTAGAGAAAAAGGCGCACCACAGCATTTTCTTCAAGCAAACATGCTTTTACCATTAAAAATAAAATTTCCTAAATAGCAAGACACCATTTAGAAAAGCACGTCAATTTTGGCAGGGCACAGTGGCTCACACCTGTAATTCAAGCACTATGGGAGGCCACGGTGGTGGATCACTTGAGGTCAGGAGTTCAAGACCAGCCTGGCCAACATGGTGAAACCCCGTCTCTACTAAAGAGACAAAAATGAGCCGGGCTTGGTGGTGCACACCTGTAATTCCAGCTACTTGGGAGGCTGAGGCATGAGAACTCCTAAAACCCAGGAGGGGGAGGCTGCAGTAAGTCAAGATCATGCCACTGCACTCCAGTCTGGACAACAGAGTGAGACTGTCTCAAAAAAAAAAAGAAAAGAGAAATATGTCAATTTTTTAAAAGCACTAGACCAAAAAACATTTATGTCATTCTGGCATTTAACATTTTCTAAGTTATCTACTCAAATTTATCACCCACTCTGCCTCAAAAGTTATACCCTCAAAAGTTCCCTGTCTTCAAAACTCTGTTTATGCTTCCTATTAATTCTCCTAGACATCTTCCACTATCGAATAATTTTTTTCTTAATTTTATGGTATTAGAATAAGATCAACCTATATATTGTTATCTCTTTTTGCAATTTATCACCCCCAGCCGCCACAAAGGAAATAAATAACATTAAATGTCTCAAGGTGACTTTTAAAAGAATTTTTTTTTTTTTTTTTTTTTTTTTTTTTTTTTGAGATGGAGTTTCGCTCGTTACCCAGGGAGTGCAATGGCGCAGTCCTGGCTCACTGCAAACCTCCACTGACCGGGTTCAAGCGATTCTTCCGCCTCAGCCTCCCAAATAGCTGAGATTACAGGCACCCGCCACCATGTCCAACTAATTTTTGTATTTTTAGTAGAGACGGGGTTTCACCACGTTGGCCAGGCTGGTCTCAAACTCCTGACCTCAGGTAATCCACCTGCCTTGGCCTCCCAAAATGCTGGGATTATAAGTGTGAGCTACCCTGACTGGCCAGAATTTTTTTTTTTTTTTTCCCCGAGATAGGGTCTAGTTCTGCCCAGGATGAAGTGCAGTGGTGTAATCACTGCTTACTGTACTCTCAACCTCCCAGGGCTCAGATCCTTCCACTTCAGCTTCACGAGTAGCTGGAACCACAGGTGTCTGCCACCACACCTGGCTAATTTTTTTACTTTTTATAGAGACAAGGTTTTGCCATGTTGCCCAGGTTGGTCTCAAATTTCTAGGCTCAAATGATCCACCAGCCTCAGCCTCAGTCTCCAAAGTGCTGGGATTAAAGGCATGGGGCACTGCACCCGGACTAAAAAGAATGTTAATTCAAAATTTTTATTTATTTTGGGATTAAGTTCTCTTAGTGTTAGTATCTGAAGGGTCCCAGTTGCCTACATGCTGGTTAAGATATAACAATAAATTTCTTCTTGCTTCAACTGGAATTCAAAGATTTTTCTCCATAAGATGCAAAGCTCAGTATCAGACATTTAAATAATATTAATAAATACCCAATGATTTATGTGTAATACTAAGACTTTACACTTAGTACAAAGTTCTAAATATCTTACCCTTAATTTTTAGGATCCTTTTAGTTAGGAGAATCTAATCTAAAACCAAGACTTTTTAAACAAGTTATTAACATTCTTTCAATAAGCCTTTAAATTTTACATTTCAACATTTAATTTTAGATCTTAAAGGTCATAATATTTTAAAGCTGAAAGAAACCACTAACATTATCATGTTTGTTATAAAACGTAAAACTTAAAGCAAGTCCTAAGGAGACAGCTCCAGAAAATTTGATGATTGTAGATAAGCGGGAAAAAAAAAAATCAAGGATGACTCCTAGTTTTCAAGCCTAAGAGATATAAAAATATAAAGGAATCATTGACTAAAGTAGAGTTCAGACGCAAAGCTAATTTGGGGGAAGAGTTGAGATGGTGGTGGTGGTGGTGTTTTAAATAAACAGTATAAAACTAACTTTATCTTATCAATGAAGAAAAGCTTATTTCTTAAGGAGACTGGAGTGGGGCAAGGAGTTATTCATTGCCTCAACTTCAAATAGGAAATCTCTGTCTCTACCCCATTACCTGGATCCTTTTTCATTTGCCAAAAACAGCTAAACAGTGCTGTAGAAAAAGTACCCCCAAAAAAGTTGATTTTCCTCAGAAATAATACAAAATATTTTCATTTCTGAAATAATTTTACTTAGATTTAGAACTCCAAAAATGTTTATGCTCTCTGTTCTACCCTCTCAAAAATGTTTATGCTCTTGTTCCACCCTCTTCAGCATTCCTTTAGGACTTTTAATCTAAACCAAATAGAAGAACAAAGATAATCTAAGATAGCCTATTTTAACTGCACTGTAAACTAACGTCTAAACGAATTCTATTCATTATCTAAAATTTAAAGAGACTGATCTCTTATTTGACAAAGTATTTACTAAAGATGAAAGAGTTGGCTGGTTTGAGTGATGCTGGCAGTAGTTAAGTGTACCTGCCAACAATCTAGTTCTATAAACACTGAATTCTGTTCATCCAATGGATCCTTGTCGACAAGCCATAATCACATTTCAACACATATTAGTAGATTTTAACAAAGTAGAATTAATCCTTTGTGTCTCCTTATAGCCTACGTTTGCAAGCATTTTCAATTTTTTATTAGGAAAGTCTTTAAACAATTAGCACTGAATAGTCAAACAGAGAAGGAAGAAAACAATCCAGATGCAGAACTGGTTTTATCAACTATTTATAACCTCTAAGTATAGTATTAAGCTTCTGCCCATAAACGTTTCTCTCCTAAATTTCACTCATTTTGATTTATTACTTAAAAGATTAACTTGGTTTCTGAAAATGTTTTTGAAAAAGATAAACTCCACCCGGCAGTTACCAGTGAGCAGAAGGGAGGAAAACAAGCTCAGTAGCAGGTACCAGGGGCTTTGATATAGCTGTAGTTTTTTTGTTTTTGTTTTTTTGAGATGGAGTCTTGCTCTGTTGCCCAGGCTGGAGAGCAGTGGTGCAATCTCGGCTCACTGCAACCTCCGCCTCCCGGGTTCAAGCCACTCTCCTGCCTTAGCCTCCTGAGTAGCTGGGATTACAGGCACACACCACAATGCCCGGCTAACTTTTTTGTATTTATAGTAGAGACGGGGTTTCACCATGTTGGCCAGGCTGGTCTTCAACTCCTGACCTCAACTGATCCACCCGCCTCAGCTTCCCAAAGTGCTGGGATTACAGGTGTGAACCACCACACCTGGCTGTAATTTTTTTTATAAATGTATAAGTATATTAATATTTAATAAAGCCAAGTGGTAGGTACACAGGTTTATGGTTAAGTAAATAATCAGGGAGAAAATGGTATAATTGCTTTGTCTCTCAACCTGCCAGCCCCTCCCCAAGAACAAAAACTCCATGGCTAAGAAAAGATTTTGGTCAAAGGAGATGAAAAAATGAAGGAATATTATATAATTTATAGGAAGACAAATCCAGATACTTTAGAAAAGAATGAAAAGGAAAGTGTCACAGCACTAGGGACAGAGTAGGAGGGTCTCCAGAAAACAGGCAAGGACCAAATACAAACCAATGACATAATTTTGCCAAGAATTGGCCTGGATCAGTAACTATTCAGGAAGATGCTTCTAAAATTATCCTTAATATCATTTTGTTCCAGTTCTACAGCATATTACAGATGTTTGGGCTACATGTCATTTACATGGCTCGTGAGCAGCTTTTCTACTTCCCAATGTGTTTTCTTTTTTTGAGACAGGGTCTTGTTCTGTCACCCATACTGGAGTGCAGTGCCACCATCTCGCCTGACTGCATCTCCCAGGCTCAAGCAATCCTCCTACCTCAGCCACTCAAGTAGCTGGGACCACAAGCACATGCCACCTCACATGGTAAATTTTTGTATATTTTGTAGAGATGGGGTCTTGCTATGTTGCCCAGGTTGGTCTTGAACTCCTTGCCAAAGCAATTCTACTGTCTCAGCCTCCCAAAGGGCTAGGTAGGATTATAGACGTGAGCCACTGTGCCCAGTCACCAGTGTGTTTTCAATAGTCATTTCGAAAGTCATATGTGAATTTCAGTTTAATTAATTTTCCCATATCCAAATATGCTGAAATAAGAAGACAGCCATCAGCCTCTCTTCAGGTGACATAAATTATTCTGAGTAGAACAAGTATCAGTTTAAATCTAACTGGACTTCCTACCGTAGCCTAATGAATACAACAGTATATGTGAAGTCACCTAAAGAAACCCTTAAACATGCAGCTTTAGTAAATAGTAACTAAATATTCAAATGATGAATCTATTTTAATAACATTTGTACATGCAACTTCAATCATCTGTTTCAGGTTTCTGTTTTTCTTTTTCATTAGGGACTTGCTCTCTTGCCCAGGCTGGAGTATAGTGGTAAGACCATAGCTCACTGCAGACTCTACCTCCTGGACTCAAATTATCTTCTCACCTCAGCCTCCTGAGTAACTGGGTCTATAGGCACACACCACCATGCCTGGCTAATTTTTTTATTTTTTGTAGAGACGGGGGATCTCACTTTGTTGTCCAGGCTGGTCTTGAACTTTTGAACTCCTGACCTCACACAGTCCTCCCATCTTGGCCTCCCCCAAAATGCTGGCATTACAGGCATGAGCCACTGTACCAAGCCTATTTCAGTTTTGAGAGTAAGAGAAAAAAAGCTAGAAGGCACACTGTGGATTTACAAAAACAGCTTACAAAAAAATATTGCTAACAGTAAACAGTTTAACTGGAATCTTACCCATCCCCTTGACATATACATTATTAAGCTAACTAAGAAAACAATATTTCTCCACCTGCTTTGCAACTTTAGGCAGTTAATTGCTGAGCTTTTTGGTCTTTTGGCCAAATGTGGTAAACACCTCTCAAAATATGTGTAGTAGTATTAACACTGCTCATTTTAAGAAGACCATGGTAAACTCAAGAACATAATTTTACACATTCATGATATATTAATCTTATGACTATATGACAATTTTTAGGAGTTAATTTTAACAAGTATTATTGTGCATGAGTCTCTAGAAGAGAGGCTCTTAACCTTAGTGTACATAGGAACTGAGGCGCAGGCCACATCCCAAGGCAATCAATCAATCTTTCAAGGGTGAGACCCATGCACCAGCATTTTTAAAATCTTCCAACATGATTCCAACATGTAGCCAAGAGCGAAAACCACTACTCTAAGACCCTAAGAGTGTAAACTTGATTCAGTATTCTACAAGGTGAAAACGTAAGTATATCCATGACATGGAGTAAAAAAGGTTAAGTAGTATCTACTTTTTTTGTGCGGCAACAAACAGTAATTTTTTGCTAAGTAATCCTGACACACTGCAGCTCAAATTAATTTTCCCACTGCAAAAACAAATCCAAAGCAAATTGAATAAGACAACAGAAATAAGCCAAAAGGACAACGGAGGAATGGAAATACCTTTTTACAATTGATTATTGTACACAGCTACAACTAAGCTTTACTCTGAAATAAGTGTGGTATGAAACACTTCTTTTTCTTCAGGACTTACATTTAACTCCTGTCCTTAAATACAATAAAAGTCCAAGTAAACCTCAATAAGTCCTTCTACACATTTTACATGGCAAGAAATTTAAACTTAATTTATTTGCATAACCACTTCACAACTGTATTTCTAAAACAACAACACTTGAGCTTCACATATGTTCAAGTACTAATTAGTATTCAGAATGAAAGACCATATAGAAAACCAAATCTAGTCTATCCCTTAAAGTTTCTTCTACCAGTTGAATTACTTATTTTTCAGAGTAACTTTTACTTTGTCGTAATAGCAGTTTGAATTTACACTGTTCTGACATGTCCTACACTCTCTAAGAATCGATTAATCCATCCAACACCACTGCTAGTTGGATACTAATCAGTTACCCACATTATTATTTGTAACTCCTTATTTTCTGAGACTGTGTGAAAAACTTTATCATAAGCAGTTACTTAACTGTGCCAAGGTGAATGACACAACAGAAGAAATATCTGAATACCTGCCAACATTCACTGACTTATTCCTTTTTTCTTTTTACTCATCTACCCCATCCCTGCCAAAAAAGAGAAGTTATAACATCTGAACATCCATCCCACTGTTTTCCATAACTGAGTTATCACGAAAGCTATGTAGCGAGTCCTAGTCAAAAAATAAATAAATAAATAAAGCTGTCAAAAGAGAGCAAAAATTCAAAACTCAACTTGGAAAAATGAAAAAGCTGAAGAAAAAATGTGCAGGAGGAATTATTCACAGCAACTTAATTGCAAGTACTGACATTTTAAGTATTGGGAAAGAAGGTTCTCATTAAAAAATTAGGCAACAGTACTTTAATCGAGTCTAGAAAATTCCACCATTCCTGTATAGAAAAGACTCTGTATACTTTACTTCCAAAACTTCAAGCTGTGTACCTGAGCAAGAAAATAAGTTCACCCAATTTCTCATTAATTTAAAACAGAACTTCTGGTGGAAAAGAAGATGTCTCTAATACAGTCCATCTCCAAACACAAAATAGAAAACCATGTTCAATATAACCTTACTGTTTCCTTCCAGAGAATTTCAGAATATGAATGTTACAGTAACAGATCAGTGCTAGGTATGCATGCTAAACACATGCTCTAGTTAAATATCAGACAATGATTATTGTCTGAGTACACATGTAATAAAGGTCAATGACAAAAATATAATGCATTTTTAAAGTTTTATTATATAATTAAGATCTACAAGCACAAGTGTGATTTTTACAGATTTTACCTCATCTAAATCACTGAAATAAGAGTAGGACAGGTGGAACAAAAGGTACCAATGGATGCCAATGCAGAAGATAAAGGTACCTCAAGAAATCAATATAGCTACCAGAAAAAAAAAAAAAAAAAAAAATAGATTGGCTCAGATTTGAAAGGGATTATGTATGTATAAAAGATAGAAGGAAAGGCAATCTGATAAGAATACATATTTTAAGAAAACTGTTAAAGACTGCAGCTAGGAATTAAAAATTAAACCTTTTCTCCCAAATAAGATGCTGAAAAAATGAAGGAGAGGAAGGCATTCCCACAATGGGGAGGAAGCTGAGTAAAATCAAGGCCTCTTTCAAGTAAAAGATTCTACTGTTTTATAATTTACTCACCCTTAAGTCGCAGTGAAACTTTGACATCATCGTAAAGTTATCACAAATAAGAAAGAATGCATACAACTTATATGATAGAAAAGTTAGTATTTGATGTTCTTCAAAAAGCTAACTATACATGGTCCTTCATATTTAAATATAAAATATTAATTACCTTATATTCCCACACTTAATTCCATATCCACCTAAGTAAATTTTGACATATTTAGATTTTCAATAGGGGCTATACTTAATTAATACTTTTGGAAGGAAGGAGGGAGGAAGGTGGAGGCTCAGTATTTTGATCCTTTAAAATACAAACATACGGCCAGGCGCGGTGGCTCAGGCCTGTAATCTTAGCACTTTGGGAGGCCGAGACAGGCGGATCACGAGGTCAGGAGATCGAGACCATCCTGGCTAACATGGTGAAACCCCGTCTCTACTAAAAAATACAAAAAAAAACTAGCCGGGCGAGGTGGTGGGCGCCTGTAGTCCCAGCTACTTGGGAGGCTGAGGCAGGAGAATGGTGGGAACCCGGAAGGGGGAGCTTGCAGTGAGCTGAGATCCAGCCACTGCACTCCAGCCTGGGTGACAGAGCGAGACTCTGTCTCAAAAAAAAAAAACAAAAAAAAAAAACATACAATTTTGATAAAGTCTATTTAAATTCTGGAATATCAGTTTGCAAATAGTGTTTAACCTGAATTTTCTTTATGAAATTAATTCACTCCATTCTTTTTTTTTTTTTTTTTTTTTTTTTTTTTTGAGACAGAGTCTTGCTCTGTTGCCCAGGCTGGAGTTCAGTGGCACAATCCTAACTTACTGCAACCTCCACCTCCTGGGTTCAAGCAATTGTCCTGCCTTAGCCTCCTGAGTATCTGGGACTACAGGCATGCAACACCATGTCCGGCTTTTTTTTTTTTTTTTTTAGTAAAGACAGAGTTTCACCATGTTGGCCAGGCTGGTCTCAAGCTCCTGACCTCAGGTGATCCACCCACCTCGGCCTCCCAAAGTGCTGGGATTATAGGCATGAGCCACCATGCCCTAATTCACTCCACCATAGAATGCCACTTCCGTGGAATAAACGTATGCTGTAAAATGAAATTCATCTGAATAGTTTACAATTGATCTTTTCTATTGCTATAGAAGAGAATATAAAAGAATAGTTAAATGCAAAATGAGTAAGAAACTTAAAACTCAGGTTTGAGCTTCTCACCTAACTATGTGACCTTGAGCTTATATTATTTAACCTAACCGAATTTACTCACCTGTAAACAGGGATAATATTGACACCTATCTTAGGAGGTTGTAAGGGTTAAATGACATGATTTATTTGAAATGATTAGAACTCCTGAAACTTGGTAAAGCATTCATTGCTATCAATGATTAATTTTAATGTCAGATATTAGAGAAATCAACTAATAATGTACACAGTAGCTAATTTTTCTCTTAAAGGGAAACTCAAAGACTGTTATGTAAAAATTCAGCACAAAAAGTGTAATTTGGAACTCTAGCCTAGCCAATGCAATGCAATAAGACATGCTATAGAAAGAAACAAAAATAACATTTTTAGCAAATGAGAAAGTTACATGCCTAAAAATTCAATGATCAATACCTTTGAAAAGAGAAAAATTTTAAAAACAATTTAAAAATGTAAAAAACATTCAATGAAAGCAACTAAAAACTCAGAATTTAAAATCTATTAGCAAAGCAGCTTCTGAAAATTAACACCATTCTTACTCTTCAGAAGGCAGGGAAGGAGGCAAAGAGAGAGACAGAGAGAGAGAAATATAGTAGAAGGCCATTGCAATAATAACAGCAAAACTATACATACGACAAAAAAGAGTACAGGTAAAAACTGGTAAAATCTAAATAAGGTCTGTAGTTTAATTACTAGTATCATACCACCATCAATTTCCTGTGTTTGATAACTGTATTATGGTTTCATAAGCTGTCATGATAGGGAAAACTGGGTGAAGGATACACAGGAACTCTGTACTATCTGTACAACTTTCATGTGAATCAAAAATTATTTCAAAATAAAAGGACTTTAAAAATGCAGAAAATATACCTCACAAGAAACTTCTGTAAATGAGACAAAGAAAATTATGAGGCCGTGTGTGGTGGCTCACACCTGTAATTCCAGCACTTTGGGAGGCCGAGGCGGGCAGATCACTTGAGGCCAGGAGTTTAAGACTAGCCTGGTCAACATGGCAAAATCCCATTTCTACTAACATATAAAAAATAAGCTGGGAGTGGTGGTGCACACCTGAAATCCCAGCTACTCAAGAGGCTGAGACATGAGAATCGCTTACACCCTGGAGACAGTGGTTGCAGTGAGCTGAGATTGTGCCACTGCACTCTAGCCTGGGTAACAGAGCTAGCCTCTGTCTCAAAAAAAAAAAAAAAAAAAAAAAAAAAGGAGAAAAAGAAAACTACAAAACCTCCAAAACATAAAAAAAGATCTGAGTCAACAAAGAGAAATAAATTTCCAGAGGAGAAGTCCAAACATCATAACACTATCATTCTAATTATACTACTAATTTTAAGCAGTTCTATTTATAATCCTACTTCCTTTTTTCAATGACTTGACAAAACAATTCTGAGCTTCATATGCAACAAGAAATAGGCAAGTAAAGCAAGATTAGCCCTACCAGATACTAAAGAATTTAATGCTATAAAAATTTAAAACAGTATAATCCTAACGCTAGAACTATTAGACAAAGTAGCATAATCAGATGGTCTAGACACATATCCTATTCCCTGCATCCCTACACAGCTAAATTCCAGATGAAGAACGAAACAGTCAAAAAGGTACAGAAAATAAAATATCTGACAATTTTTTAAATATCATTAAGGATTTCTGGTCTGACGCGGACAGAGCTTGGAAGTCATCACTCACATCCTCACAACCAGAAAGCTGAACAAACTGAAAATCAGTAACTCTTCTATTTTTTATTTTTTATTTTTTGAGATGGAGTCTGGCTTTGTCGCCCAGGATGGAGTGCAGTGGCAGGATCTCAGCTCACTGCAAGCTCCGCCTCCCAGGTTCATGCCATTCTCCTGGCTCTGCCTCCCAAATAGCTGGGACTACAGGTGCCCACCACCATGCTCGGCTAATTTTTTTGTATTTTTAGTAGAGACAGGGTTTCACCGTGTTAGCCAGGATGGTCTTGATCTCCTGACCTCGTGATCCGCCAGCCTCAACCTCCCAAAGTGCTGGGATTACTGGCGTGAGCCACCATGTCTGGCCGAAAATCAGTTAACTCTTCTTAGACCCAATAGAGAACTGAGGTTCAGGACAAACTGCTGCTCCCAAAACTGGAGAGAGATGTGAATACAGAAAATCACAGCTACGGGTATCACAAACCCCAGCAAGAGAAACACACAGCTGGAGCCAGTATCCATGGGAACATTTACACTGTCATATAAGTTGCTGGAGGTTCAATGTGGACTAGTTTGAGAATTAAAAACTCAGGGATGGGCAGTCTGGCTGGGGGAGAAAGAGTGTGAGGGGAAACTTTCCTGAGTTTTATCTCCAGGTGCCCCATCAGAGATTTACAAGTGAAGATCAAAGAAAAATTCCCTCTAGCTTCCAATAGGAGAGAAAAAAATAACCATTCTGAAATTGCTCAGAGATCTCTGTTCCCAATAACAAAGACCTGCCCTCAAAAGAAGCTACATTAGCCTCCCCTCATCCGAAGTTTCACATTCCACAGTTTGTTATCCACCACCTAACCAACTTGTGGGAAGAGAAATATGAAACTCCAGCCCCCTCCCAGCCTTCCTACTTTCTCACTTAAGCATTGGGAGGCAGAAGTTGCAGGAGCTAAAAAGCACTCATGAAAGTCACAGTCCAAAGACACAAGCTCATTAAGAGCTAATCATAAGATTATAGAACACTTTTACACACACACACACACACACACACACATCAATAGGGCTCCTGCGTAATAACAGGGGCTTATAGCTTAAATAACTACAAGCCTCGGATCCTACTTATGAAGGAGTTATTAGGGAAACCCAAAGACAACAAAGGAGACAAAGACAGATACAGGAGAGGAAATTTTAATCTCTGACACCAAAGCTACAGCAAACAGTAAACAGAGCCTAACTCTAGCCAGATAGGCCTTAGTTCTTTTTACCCCTTATGTCACATCTAGCTTATCAAACAAACAAAAAAATTACAAGGCATGCTGAAGGCAAAAAACAAGAGTCTGAAAAGACAACACAGGCATCAAAACCAGACTCATATATGGCAGAGATTTTGGAATTATCACTGCGAGAATTTAGCAACAACGATTAATGTGCTAAGGGCTTTAATGGAAAAAACTACACGACATTCAAAAACTGATGGCCACTGTAGGCATAGACATGGAAACTCTAAGACAAACTGAAATGGAAATAACAAAAATCAGTAACAGAAATGAAGAATGCCTTTGATGGATACAACAGCAGACTAGACACAGCAGAGAAAACCATCAGTGAACTTGAAGGTATAGAGTTGATAGAAACTTCCCAAACTGAAAGGCAAAAAGAGTTTTTTTAAAAAGTAACAAAATATTTAAAAACTGTGGGACAATTACAAAAGGTATTAACTATGGATAATGAGAATATCCGGAGAAAAGAAACAGAATAAATATGTGAATAATGGTGGTTAATTCTCCAAAATTGACAGATACCAAACTACAGATACATGAAGCTCAAAGAACTCAAGAGGGATAAATACCAAAAAATCTACACCTGAGAAAATTAAAATAAGTATTATCTAAAGAATCCATATGAAAAAACTTTGCAAAGAACAATGGTTTCATTAGTACGTGAAAACAGGGTTACTTTTCACTTTCTCTAAATATTCTATACTTTTACAATTCAAAAAATTTAATCTTGATCTATGGCTACAAAAATGATCTTGCACAGTTTTAAAAGGTTCTGAAACCAATTTCATAAAGAATTTCAAAATATTTTTAGCAACTATATTTTCCAATGTATAACTTCCTCACAGTAACTACTTTGAAAAATACTTTTTTTGCCTCATTACTTTATGAGCACATTATAATTATGTTACCTTCTTCAGAACTGTGTTAAGAAGCTTCTGAGAAAGGTTTACCACAATAACCTAACCTGGATTGCTGTACTTTTCCTGCCTTCTTCTGTCTCCCCCCATTGAAAAGAGATCCCACTTCTTATTTTTGACAGTGCATGTGCTTTTAGCAACTATCCTGCTTGCTTCCTGTTACTAATGCTGTTCTAATACAGATAGACGAAAAGACAGGTACCACTATTTATTAAATCAGTAATTTTAATTTTATAAATAACAAATCAATGTATTTGATCATGACCATAGCCTAAAATGAAAGTTATATGATTTATGTATCACTTTATTTATTCGGAAATATTTTTATCCCCTGGCAAGACTTAGGCTACTGTTGCTTTGCCTATAAAATAAGAGGGTATATTACATGAATTATATGAAATGGTACATGGTATATATCATGAACAACCAGGGGAATTATAACATTAAATTTATTCCTTCTGACTGCATGTTTGTACCCTTTAACCTACTTCTCTTCATTCTCCCCACCACTCACCTTTCCCAGTCTCTGTTATCAACCTTTTTACTTTCTACTCTCATGTGATCAAATTTTTTAGCTCTCACATATCTTTCACATGTGAGAACATGTGATATCACCTCAAATTTTTCTTTAATACATGCTTTGGTAATTTCACTTTAGCCCTTAATGTTAATCTAACAATATTTATTTTAAATCATATTTGAAAACTGTAACTTATAATAGCCAACTTAATCCATATTTCTCTTAGCTATCTAGCTGTGCACAGTGGCTCATGCTTGTAATCCCAACACTTTGGGAGGCTAACATAGGAGGATCACTCAAGGTCGGGAGTTCAAGACCAGCTTAGGCAAGAAAGCAAGACCTTGTCTCTATAAAAAGAAAGAAAAGTTCTAAACTACTTTATCAGATTTTCTTAAATTAAAAACTGCCAAGAAATAGCACTTCAATTCACTGTGTTATTTTTAATCCTCTCAGAAACAAATTATACTTGATAGAAAAAATAAAAAGATTACTGGTATTAAGCATTTTTTTCTAAATAAGCAACAACATGACGTTAAGTTCTGTCAAAATGTGCTCAACAATCATTATTATATAAGGTTCCACGATGATGGATTCTGCACTGAAAACTACTTGAACTTACAATCAAAGCCTTTAGTATCATAGTAAGAAAAGCTTTATCATAAATCATGTATGGTACAAAATCCTAACTCAATTCTTATCATTATATACCTGATCTTCCCAAACTATCCTTATTATTATTTAAAACTTTCACTTTTATTCTGTGACCAAAATGCAAGTATGAAATCTGCTTTCCTGGCTCCTTAAATAAAAGGCTGCAAAAATACTATCACTCCAAATTACCTCCAAATATGAAGGGTTACATATAGAGATCTTTTTGGTACTTTAATACCTCACTGCCCACAAAAACAAAATAAAGCGCTACAAAATTAAAATAAGTTATTTAATATCTGTACAAATACTTTGACTTCTTTTCCTACCTCATTTGCCTTTTTTACCCATTCTGCATTACACAAACACATTTCTGTATCTCTTCAACTCTTTTTCAGGACAAGGTAGAATTAAATTGAATAATAAATGTGAAATAATGTATAATACAATTCACATTAAAAATTACATTGCAAACTTTTGACCACATTCAATGTCATGTACATAGGCAAAACTACTATATTTCATGTCACATACTACAACATCATTTTTGTGAGATTGTAACTAAAATAACCTACTATTCTTATTTAAGTAACTTTTAAAAATACTTCTTATTTCAAAGAACATTCTTTTTAAAGGTAGAAATGTTATTTTCCCCTATTAACTGGTCATTTTCAAAAAGTACTCACTCCGCATACTATAAATGCCTAAAATTTAATCACTTATTTTAAAGACTCCCTTTTTCACTTCTCTGTCTCATCTCTTAATTTCTCCTGTAAGTGCCAACATTACTACAAGCACCTAGATGAAGAGCACATAAAACAAATACTCAACTTTTCGTGCTTCAAAGATTTGTTCATTTATGTAAGAACAATGCAAAATCTTGCATACTTGGATAGGCAGGAAAGTCAAAGTTTTCAAATTAAACTGGTAACTCGGTGGGAGGAATAGGAGAGGATGGTATCATAAGACATTGGTTAAATTTTTTTAAAAAGCCAACTTTTCCAATGCAGTAATAAATTTAGGATAAAATCTACTTAGAAAATGGTAGGGTCCTTTAATAATCTTATTCTACAAGATAACTCCTGAAAGCCCAGACTAACATATGCTTAAGTTGTTGGAAACAAAATAAAAATTAAAACAGTTTCCACCTATGGGGTACTATGCTTCATGTGGGGATAGGGAAGGTTAGGTGAAATGCAAAAGGTTAATGTTATTTCTTCATTCTGTCTTTCTCAATTCTAGATTGGTAAAGTCATTCAGAAATGAATTTTTTAAAGTTTTAAAGGTATAGCTAAAATGCAAGCTGAGCTTCCAACAAATCCAGCATTTCTTTCAAAATGTTTCACTGCTAATTAGGAAAATTTTTAAAGATATCCATAAACATAAAATATTATAATATGCAAAATCACTGCTCTACTCTTCAAATTGTACACAACAGCTACATGTTAAATTCTTAGTGAGGTTGACCTGTATTTAAGAATAATGCTATAATTCCTGAAAAAAAGTAGCAGCAACATATATGACAAAAGAGGTGATCACAACACAGTTTACCTCTCATAGTCTACCATTTCAGTCTACCAAAATTTCTGATTGTAAAATGGCAAATAACTCTTTACCTGAGTTAATAGTGTTTGAAGCTGTGTAAGATTCAAGAATTTCATTTTTTCTAAAGTCATCCTCAAAATCTTGGCAATACGGCCAGCCATGGTGGCTCACGCCTGTAATCCCAGCACTTTGGGAGGCCGAGGCGGGAGGATCATGAGGTCAGGAGATCAAGACCATCCTAGCTAACACCGTGAAACCCCGTCTCTACTAAAAATATAAAAAATTAGCCAGGCATGGTGGCGCCTGTAGTCCCAGCTATTTGGGAGGCTGAGGCAGGAGAATGGCATGAACCCGGGAGGCGGAGCTTGCTGTGAACCGAGATGCGCCACTGCACTCCAGCCTGGGCAACAGAGCAAGACTCCGTCTCAAAAAAAAAAAAAAAAATTGGCAATAAATATTAATGTACAGCCTATGCTATTCTGTATTTGAGTTAAAAGGATAAGAAAAGCTGAACTTTCCTCATTTAAATAAAGGATACAGAACATATTCCTCTATTTGAGATATAATAATGAATCACCATGAGAAAACTGACAATATAATAAAGCAACTATCACATAAAACTTTTTCTAAAATGGAGAAATAGGCTTAGGTTCTTTCTTCTTTCATTAATTTGACTATCATTAATCCTTTAAAAATTTAGAGGCCAAAGAGTTATTTTATACACATATATGCACATAAACACATACATACACACATTCCCATGACAATTTAAATTTAATTTGCATTCTACAAATCTGTCTTTAATTGTCAATTTCACAGGGATTAGTAGGAAAGAGTAAAGAGAGTCCAGTAACATCAAAAAGTCAAAGCTTTTCTAGAATTTATATGAAAACAAATAGATTTCTACTTTAAAGAGACAAATAACAATATGAATTGCCAGTGATTAAAGAATAAAAAGCTAACCTGAATGTCAAATCTATAACTCATGTAACATCATGTGATTTATCTGGACTTATCAGACAAGTGTCATCCTATGAGATGAGGCACTGGGAAAAACTACAGCACCAAAAAATGTAGGCTGTAGACTACATTAAACCTTAAAGACAACAATGGCAAAGAAAAAGTAGTTAGGTATTATTGTCATTAATAACAATTTATAACTACAGTGTTTGTACAAACATTCATTATCTCATTTGAAGAACATTTATCTTAACAGCAATTCTCTGAAGAAAGCAAAACAAGTATCATTTACATTAAATGAAACTATACACATAAAACACTTATAAATATACAGTAAGTACTCCATAACTGTTAGTTACTGTCTGTTACAAATGAAGGTTCAGAGGTCATGATGGCTTACTAATTAAACACAAAGTTCCAACCTAGGGCAAAAGAAAAAGGGCACACAATGGCATCTTACCTATAAGACAAACCTGAACAAGCACATATCAAGTCAGAGTATCACTGACAAATCCCAGGTGAGGTGCAAAAGTCACACATATCCCTTATTTTAATGGCTGAGAAATCCATTTCAAGACACTAAAATATCATCACACAACTTTGCTTTTTTGTTTTAACCTTGAAAGTAGGAAGGAAAGATAAGAAATTTATGTCTTAGGAGACAATGGTGAATGTTTTCTTCTATTTTATTTAAACAAATGCAGAAACTATTAAAATACATTAAAATCACGTTAAGCCAGTCTTTCTAATCAGCCCTTCTATAGAGGAAACAACTGAGTTTTTCTGCCAGAGGTGTATAACATTCTGGGAACATCCAACACTTTACAAGAGCTGGGTATGTTTTGTTGAAAAGCAATAAAACTGTGTTGAAATAAAAACACTGGCAATTGGAGGCACTTTCTTAACACCCAAATACAGAATATAAATCAAGAATCTTAAATACAGATCAAATCTAAATATAGATCAAGAATCCTCGTGTCAAACCTCACTGCTGAACCAGTTTCAGTTTGTCATGGACAAAACTTGAACAAGGAAATCAAATGCAAGGTTGAAGAAGGACTTTATTGATTTCAATCCAGTAATTCAATTTTACTCAAAGCTCTAATATTCCTGCCTATATTTAAAATAGTATATTTTTTTATCACTGAAAACTTAAGATTATGTCCTTTTACATCACACCTTAGAAACTGAAAGAAACAGCCCTAGTTAAACATCAAACTCTTAGAATAAAAATAGGGTAGAATTTGCAACTCTATTGAATACACTATAAAAATTCAGGTTTGCAGCAAGATTTTAGTTAGAATGTTTATGCTGTGCGTTTAGTTTCTTCTAAAGATTTCCTTTTTTAAGTTACTATTAACTAAAAGACATACTGTAATAAAGCATTATTTTGAAAGCATGATAGTAACAGAGCACTCGATACAGAATTCATTGTCTGAAGACAAGCTATGGAGACTCAGACTACCAACTTATGTAGCAGAAAAAAATAAAACTAGTTTGATTAGCCCATTTCCTATACTGTTTTGCTTCAAAGCATACAGGGACTACATACCAGAAGTTTGTTATCAATGAACCAATAACATCTCTAAATTACATTAAGCCCAACTCAAACGTAGTTTATAATTAGAAATAAATTTGCCAAGAGTTAGTCTGCACTTGCATAGCCACTTAACCTCAAATCCTTAACCATACCAAGCAAAAGTCTAAGGTGTTTTCCAACACAACTCTCCTTTCCCAACTGACATCATCTGATCAGTCTCTAAAGTCATTTCTGAGTGCTTACCTGTACAAATCACTTATTTCTAGCTATATCACAAATTTAAAAATAAATAATGGAAAAACATAAGGTAATACTAATGGATTATTCCTAACTTATACTGGAATTTAGGAAAGTGGACATTACTTTCCCTCTAAATCCAGTTTTAAGTTGCTATATAAGTAGCAAATCAATTCACCATTTTCAAATCACTACCTTTCCACAGGAGGAGAATCCAACAGTTACAATTTAAAAGACTTCTCCTTGACACTTTCGAGTACTCACAGGTTCAGTACAAGCTAACTACCTTTAGCAAGAATTATATCATGCCACGTTGAACATCTGAGGACTATAATAATAATATTCACCTTAGGGTAAACTATATGCATTTTCTATACATGCAACATATTCAATATAACTACTATTAGCACTACTATCCCTGATTCTCTTCCCCACTACTTAGCTTGGAATAAAGGTATTCTGGAAGGAATACAGGAAAGAAGCCTCTGAACAGAACTATTAATCCAGCCACGCCCAGCAAGAATG
This sequence comes from Macaca thibetana thibetana, assembly GCF_024542745.1. Taxonomy (NCBI): domain Eukaryota; kingdom Metazoa; phylum Chordata; class Mammalia; order Primates; family Cercopithecidae; genus Macaca; species Macaca thibetana. The sequence goes on along the minus strand of NC_065578.1, from coordinate 86,118,450 downwards.
TGACCAATTAGCTCAAAAGCCATACTAACAGGAAAAGCAAAAACCTCTTCTGGAGCCACATGGTTCATCAGCCAGTCTGAAAGAGTCTTCCTCTTAGACTCAGCTGTATCTAAAGGGATACAAAAGGTCTGGTTTCTTAAAGTCAGAATAAAACTGATAACATTTCAAAGAATTAACTAACATACACTTGAAACTTCTATGAGGAAGGAGGAAGGTGGGACTATCACGGGTAAGTCTTGCCTAACTTTCAGTTAACAACTTGCTAAGGCCTGTGCTCAATACCATACTAGAGATTATGAAGAAATCAAGAAGCATAATAAAACCATTATTCTTTCCCTGAATTTATAATATTAGTTTTAATTACCAAGTATAATTCAAATGATCCAAGTTCACTACTTTCCCCTCAGTCAACTCGGGGACACCCAATCGAAGATCCACCCAGTTTCTACCACTAGCCAAGATGGAGTAAAAGAGACTGGGTTTACCCTCTTAACTGAAACAACAAAACAAAAATAAAATACATAACAACAATTTTCAGACTTTGGACATTAAACAGGAAATCAGCATAGTATGAGGATTCCTGAGAAAAAGGAAATGAAGTGAGTCCTATGACTGCCTGAGAGAGTTTCCAGGCTACAGCACAGGGAGGGAGAACTCAGTCTAATTCAGGGATCCAACATTCTTCTTGAATTAAGCAGCGAGAATCAAGGTTTTAGGAAAGACAAAGCGGCTGAAGTTTGCTGGGCAGTGTACTGAAGAGGACAGAGCCAAAAACAGAATTTTCAGCAGAGTACCTCTCAGTGCATATGTGTTAAGAAACTGAGGCCAAAAAACAGCCATTCAAAATGGACAGGAGGAACAATTTTGGGGATTCACTCAACCAGCATTCCCTTCAGCCAAAGTGGCAAAACCTTGTAATACACAGGGCACTGGGTGGAATACTCTGAAGGGCACTAAAAGGGACTGCCAGTAATGGAGCAAAATTAGTCCTAGACTAAAGGCTTTGTGGTGCCGTCAAACAAACTTAAAAGCAAGCCTCAAAAAGACAAAACTGTTTCTAGATAACTTAAGTATGTCCCAAAACAAAGTGTGCAAGTATTTATAAGAATATGAAAAATATCCAGTACCTAGCAAGGTAAAATTAATAATGTCTGCCATCCAGTTAAAAATGAACAGACACGTAAAGAAAATATGGCCCATAATGTAGAGAAAAGCAAATCAATAGAAAGCAACCCAGAAATAACCCAGATGATAGAATTAGTAGACAATGACATCAGAAAGAATTATTATAACAATATTCCACTTGTTCCAAAAAAAAAAGGAAAAGCATGTGATATGCTTTGGCTGTGTCCCCACCCAAATCTCATCTTGAATTCACACGTGTTGTAGGAGGGACCTGGTAGGAGGTAACTGAATCATGGGGGCAAGTCTTTCCCATTCTGTTCTCATGACATTAAGTCTCGTGAGATCTGATGGTTTTAAAAAGAGGCGTTCCCCAAACAAGCGTTCTCATTTTTTGCCTGCCACCATCCACCCCTCCTTGCCTTCCACGATGATTGTGAGGTTGCCCCAGCCATGTAGAACTATTAAACCTCTCTCTTTTAGTTTATTGCTGTCTTGGGCATGTCTTTATCAGCAGCGTGAAAAACGGACTAATACAGTGAATTGGTATCATAGAGTGGGGCATTGCCGAAAACATACCCCAAAATGTGGAAGTTACTTTGGAACTGGGTAACAGGCAGAGGTTAGAACAGTTTTGAGGGCTCAGAAGAAGACAGGAAAATGTGGGAAAGTTTGGGAACTTCCTAGAGAGTTGTTGAATCGCTGATAGTGATATGAACAATAAGGTCCAGTCTAAGGTGGTCTCAGATAGAGACAAGGAACTTATTGGGAACTGGAGCAAAGGTGACTCTTGTTATGTTTTAGAAAGGAGACTGGTGGCCTTTTGTACCTGCCCTAGGGATTTGTGGAACTTTGAACTTGAGAGAGATGATTTAGGATTTCTAGTGAAAGAAATTTCTAAGCAGCAAAGCATTCAAGAGATGGCTTGGGTGCCATTAAAGGCATTCAGTTTTAAAAGGGAAACAGAGCATCAAAGTTAGGAAAATTTGCAGACTGACAGTATGACAGAAAAGAAAATTCCATTTTCTCAGGAGAAATCCAAGCCCACTGAAGAAATTGCGTAAGTAACAAGGAGCTGAATGTTAATCCCCAAGACAATGGGGAAAATGTCTCCAAGGCATGTCAGAGGTCTTCACAGCAGCAACCCCCATCACAGGCCCAGAGGTTTAGAAGGAAAAAATGGTTTCGTGGGCTGGGTCCAGGGTTCCCGTGTTATGTGCAACCTAGAGACTTGGCACCCTTTGTCCCAGCCGCTCCTGCCATGGCTGAAAAGGGCCAACGTAGAGCTCGGGCCATGACTTCAGAAGGTGCAATCCCCAAGCCTCGGCAGCTTCCACATGGTGTTGAGCCTACGAGTGCACAGAAGTCAAGAACTGAGGTTTGAGAACCTCTGCCTAGAGTTCAGATGTATGGAAATACCTGGATACCCAGGCAGAAGTTTGTTGTGGGGCAAGGCTCTCATGGAGAACCTCTGCTAGGGCAGTGTGGAAGGGAAATGTGAGGTTGCAGTCCCCATACAGAGTCCCTACTGGGGCACGACCTAGTTGGGCTGTGAGAAGAGGGCCACTATCCTCTAGACCTCAGAATGGTAGATCTACTGACAGCTTGCACAGTGCACCTGGAAAAGCCACAGACACTCAATGCCATGCTGTGAAAGTAGCCAAGAGTGGGGGGCTATATCAGGCAAAGCCACAGGGGTGGAGCTGCCCAAGGCCGTGGGAGCCCAACTCTTGCATCAGCATGACCTGGATGTGAGACATGGAGTCAAAGGATATCATTTTGAAGCTTTAAGATTTGACTGCCCCGCTGGATTTCGGACTTGCATGGGGCCTGTAACCCCATTGTTTTGGCCAATTTCTCCCACTTGGAATGGGTGTATTTACCCAATATATCTAGGAAATAACTAATTTGCTTTTGATTTTACAGGTGCATAGGCAGAAGGGACTTGCCTTGTCTCAGATGAGACTTTGGACTGTGGGCTTTGGAGTTAATGTTGAAATGAGTTAAGACTTCGGGGGACTGTTGGGAAGGCATGATTGGTGTTGAAATGTGAGAACATGAGATTTGGGAGGGGCCAGGGGTAGAATGATATGGTTTGGCTGTGTTCCCACACAAATCCCATCTTGAATTCCCCTGTGCTGTGGGAGGGACCTGGTGGGAGGTAATTGAATCATGGGGGCAAGTCTTTCCCATGCTGTTCCCATGATAGCAAATAAGTCTCACAATATCTGACAGTTTTAAAAAGAGGTGTTCTTGCTGGGCGAGGTGGCTCACACCTGTAATCCCAGCACTGTGGGAGGCCAATGTGGGTGGATCACAAGGTCAGGAGATCGAGACCAGCCTGGCTAACATGGTGAAACCCTATCTCTACCAAAAATACAAAAAAGTAGCCGGGCATGGTGGTGGGCGACTGTAGTCACAGCTACTCGAGAGGCTGAAGCAGGAAAATGGTGTGAACCCAGGAGGCGGAGCTTGAAGTGAGCCGAGATCGCGCCACTGCACTCCAGCCTGGGCGACAGAGCGAGACTCCGTCTCAAAAAAAAAAAAAAAAGCCGTTCCCCTGCACAAGCTTTCTCATTTTTTGCCTGCCACAAAGATGTGACTTGCTCCTCCTTGCCTTCCACCATGACTGTGACGCTTCCCCAGCCATGTGAACTGTAAGTCCAATTAAGTCTCTTTCTTTTGTAAGTTATTCAGTCTTGGGCGTGAAAACGAGCTAATACAGGATGTTAAGGAAAGAAATGAAAGATAATTTTTTAAAGACCTATACTGAACTTTTAGAAGGGTGGAGGGAAGGGTGGGGGGCCATGCCTGAGATAAAAAATAAACTGGGTAATATTAAAAGTGGAATACATACTGCAGAAGGATTGGTGAATTAAAGACCTAGTAGTAAAAACTATCTAAAACAACACACACAAAAAAGACTAAGAAAGATGAATAGAACATCACTGAACTGTGGAACAATTTCATGTGGCCTAATATAAGTGTATTTCGAAGCCCTGAAAAAGAGGAGAGGCAGCACAGAAAAATTAATATGTGAAGAAATAATGGCCAAAAATGTTTAAATGTTTAAAATGTTTAAAATATTTAAAAATGTTTAAATAAAAACTATAAACTCACAGATCCAAGAAGCTCAACAAACCCCAGGAACAAGAAACATAATACAAGGGCCATTATATCAAATAATTAAAAACCTAGTGAAAATCTTAAAAGTAGGCAAAGCGGAAAAATAAAAGACATGCTACATATAGTAGAACAAAGAATGATGGCAACTTTCTCACCAGAAACAATGCAAGCCAGAAGACAATGAAGCAACATCTTTAAGGTACTGAAACAACAAAAATGTCAGCTTAGAATTCTATACCCAACAAAAATATCCTTCAAACACTATAGCAAATAAAAACTTTTTCAGACACACAAAGTGAAAAGAATTCATCACCAGTACATTTTTAAGTGTAAGTAATGTTAAAAGAAATTCTTCAGGGTGAAAATAAATGGTACCACATGAAATCTGCATACACACACACACACACACACACACACACACACACACACAAAAATAAAGAACACTGGGAATGGTAAATATGTGAGTAAATTTTTAAAAAATTTTTAAGCATTTTATATCTTTTTAAAAGATAACTAAGTTAAAGCAAAATAATAATGTATTGTAGGACTCATATATAGAAGTAAAATGTGTAACGACGATAGCAAGAACCCAGAAAAAAGTGGTAATATATTAAGGTTCTTATACTACACATGAAATTCTATCATGAATACCATAAACCCTTAACCACTAAAAAAAAAAACAAACAAACACCAAAGAGCACTGCTAGTAAGTCATCAAATTAAAAAATGGAATTTAAAAATACTCCTTTAATCCTAAAAACAGAAAAAAAGGAATCACAAAACAGTTAAGACAAACAGAAAACAAATAGCAACTCAAATTTAAACCCAACCACATCAATAATCACATTAAGTGTTCTAAATATTTCATTTACAAAAGAGATTGTGAAATTGGATGCAAGATTAGATGCTGTCTACCAAAAATCCACTTTAAATATAAATACACAAGTAGGTTAATACTAACAGGATGGGAAAAGATATACCACCTGACACTACTCAAAAAAAAACTGAAGTGTCTGTATTAGCACTAGACAAAGTAAGTGTCATAGTTCACTGTGTGGTACTAAAACAAAATACCTGAGACTTGGTAATTTATAGAAAACAGAAATGTATTTCTTCACAGTTCTGGAAACTGAGAAGTCCAAAATCAAGGCACCAGCATCTGGAGAGGGACTTCTTGCGGCATCTTCATATGGTTGGGGGTAGAAATGGCAAAAGGGGGACAAATGCTGTCTTCTTACGTAGAAAAAAGAAAATCCACTCCCATGAGTTTTTTTATAGCAGTATTAATACAGTTATGAGGAGAGAGCCCTCATCACCTAAACACCCTCCATTCCCCGCCCCAATACTGTTGCATCGGGGATTAAGTTTCCAACACGTAAATTTTGGGGGACACATTAACACCACAGCAGTAGGTTTCAGAGCAAAGAATATTACCAAGGATAAACACAGTATCTTCTATTAAAAAAAGGGTTGGTCAATCAAGAAGACGTGACAGCCTAAATGTTCATATACTTAATCACAGCACTTCAAAATACATGAAGCAAAAAGTGACAGAATTACAAGAAAAACAGACAAATCCACAATTATATCAAAGATTTCAAAACCCCTCTTCATAACTGATGAAGAGGCAGGAAAAAATCAAGAATACAAAACAACGTAACAATACTACCAACCACTTGACATTTACAGCACACTTCAGTCAATAACAACAGAATACGTATTTTTCACATTCACCTGGAACATTTACCAAGGTAGTTTATTTTTTTCTTAATTTTTAATTGACAAAACTATATATATTTATCTGTACAACATGTTTTAAAACATGTATATATCATGGATGGCTAAATCAAGCTAATTCACCCAACATGCATTACCTCACATACTTTTTTTTGGTATGGTGAAAACAAAATCTACTCTATTAGCAATTTTCAAGAATACACTGTTACAGGAGAATGAGGGAAAGCTTCTGGAACCATGTCTTTAGGTAAGTGAGGCAATAGAATCAGGTGTACAAATTACCCAACAGGAGCATTGACGGTTAATCTATTGTTAACAGGCAGAAAGGCAGAATACAAAAGTACAGGTACTGGTAGGTGGGTAATTCTTAAAAATAACTAGGCTATAGTGAACCATGATTATGAAGTTCATCTATAAGTACATCCTTCAAAAGTGGTCTTTCTGGAGAGCAGTGTTTGAACATTCATTATTATTTCAATTTCACTAAGTGTCATAAAGCTATTAGAAGGCTTTCCAGAGTGGTGGACAGACATCCCAGAATTATCTTAATTGAGATCAACTGTTTCAGGTGACCACTCCATGGCACTAGATATCTTATTCAAGACTAATAAGTGAGGCACCAATTACCAATTCTAGAATAACTGTATTCCTATTAACCCAAAGTCCTCAAAACAGTAGCTACTGTGAGGTTTTCCAAATGATTTCAGAAGTAAGGAAATCTACCATTCTCTGGAACATGTTACAGGTATCACTGCATGGTTTCAGGAACTTGTAAAAACTACCAAATTCCAAAAAGCAGTCTCAACCTTGGCCCTGGAATTAGTTGTTTAGTCTAGTAGAGTTTTAAGAACATAATGACTAACATAATTATCACCTATGGATGAGTACATAATCCATTCTCAATTATTTTCCCCATCTAAAAGATTATTCCTAACGTGCTCATAAATTCATATAGGGATATAAGAATACAGTCAACAAATTACTTACAATGCTAAAACCCTATAGAAAATAAAGTTACCAAGCACATAGTTCTATCATTTATGTGAGAAAACGTTTCGCTGCACTGTTCGACCAGTCAATATTAGCAACAAGTGCACTCTTGAAATTCGGGAAGAACTACTTTTCACCAGCCACAAATTCTGACATTTTATGGTAATGAGTCACAGTTAAATAGTTTTCATTTGGATTCCCTGTCCTTTTCCATTTCTCACTAGAAAATTAAGTCTACATTTTAATACAATGAAGTATTAACTTCATTAGAAGTTGAAAAACTTCTTTTTCACAAGTAATGCGCTTATCTCCTAAATTTAACTCACAATCTGCATGTTATGTTATTAAAACAAAAAAAGTCCACTAAATATGAAACATCTACTATATCTGTGATCCTTGCCATTAAAGGAATCACATACTCCTTTGCAAATCTGATGAAAGTTATGTATATAATTTCAGGGAATTCACCTTGAAGCCTATTTATGGGTCCCTGAGGTTTAAAGAATCTCTGATTAATGGAAAATTGCATCCAAAATTGATCCAAGAACATATGAAAACTTAGTATGTGATTAAAAGAAGGAATGTTAACATACAGTTGGAAAAAATGATTTACTGAGAAAATCATGATAAATCTCTGTAAACATATAAATGGTTTAAAGAGCCAAATGTAATAAACTATAAAATACTATAATAAAATAAGAAAATGTACACAATCTTGGCTCAGGGTAAGTCTTCCTAAGCAACATATGAAAATGACTTACCTAAATTGATAGATTTAACTGTGTATATTTTAAAACTTCTATATGAGCAAAACACACCATAAAGTCAAAAAACAAATGGCAAACTTGGACAAAAACAAATGCAAGAGGCCGAGTGCAGTGGCTCACACCTGTAATCCCAGCACTTTGGAAGGCAGAGGGGGGCAGATCACTTGAGGTCAGGAGTTCAAGACCAGCCTGGCCAACATGGTGAAACCCTGTCTCTACTAAAAATACAAAAATTAGCTGGGCATGGTGGCACGTAACTGTAATCCCAGCTACCTGTGAGGCTGAGACAGGAGTGAGCTGAAATCGCACCACTGCACTCCAGACTGGGTGACAGAGCAAGGCTCATCTCAAAAAAGAAAAAAAAAGCAGAACTTATGACAGATAAAGGATTACTAATTCTAACATTTAAAAAAATAAGTAAACTACCCAATAGAAAAATAGACAAATGAAAATTAACAAATAAATGGGCAATAAACATATGTAAAGATGTTCAACCTAACTAGAAATCAGAAGGTAAATTAATTCAGTATATCATTTCACAGCCTCACACTGGCAAAAATTAGAAGCTGATTATCTTCTAGTGCAATGAACATGTGCTGGCAGTGTAGATTACTATACCTTCTGAAAAACAAAAAAAAAATGTTGAAAAGTAGATTTTTAAATCTATTAAATTATGAAATATGTATATCCTTTGTCCCAGCAATCTCACATACAGAATTCATCCTAGCACAAAATGACATCAACATGAGTTAAACAGATATATAAGGATGTTTCCTGTAATTGTTTATAATACTAAGAAAAAAAGTCAAAAAATTATATATGTGTATATATATGTGTGTATATATACACACACATACACACACATACACGACAGATGGGGGACAAACTGAATGTCCGTTACTAGAATAATGGCTTAATAATTTAGGCCGGGCGCGGTGGCTCAAGCCTGTAATCCCAGCACTTTGGGAGGCCGAGACGGGCGGATCACGAGGTCAGGAGATCGAGACCATCCTGGCTAACACGGTGAAACCCCGTCTCTACTAAAAAATACAAAAAACTAGCCGGGCGTGGTGGCGGGTGCCTGTAGTCCCAGCTACTTGGGAGGCTGAGGCAGGAGAATGGCGTGAACCTGGGAGGCGGAGCTTGCAGTGAGCTGAGATCCAGCCACTGCACTCCAGCCTGGGCCGCAGAGCGAGACTCCGTCTCAAAAAAAAAAAAAAAAAAAAAAAAAAAAAAAATTTATGATACATGCATACTTTGGAGTATTATACAGCTATTACTAATAGAATGAGTAAGTCACATCTATATGTACTGACCTGGAAAGATGTCTATGACATTCAAGGCAAAAAGAGCAAGCTTCATTGTAATATGTGCACCACAATGCCATATTTGTTTTTTAAAAAATAAAAATAAAAAAACTATATTACTGAATTTTTTTTTCAGGAATTCCTAATTAGTGAATTTCCCAAGTAGTCAATGAGTATACCTCAGTTTTGAATACATCTATTGCTCTATTAGAGGTCTTACCATCAAAATACTATATTCTCAAATCAAGGAATATTAAAGCCACTATCAGACAATACTATGCTTTGGAATCTTCTACAATGAAAATGATAATAACTACTTTTAAGGACAAAATGTTTAATAGGGTTTTTTTAATGCCAAAATAAAAATGCTTTTTTAACATTGTGATTTTGCACATATGGAAAACAGCTAGATTTTTTTTTTCCTATAGTAAAAATAAGCTATCTATTTCAGTTGTTTCATTGGGTAACATAATTATGTTCATTACATGAATATAAACAAGGGGCAGACGTTACACTAAACCAATTCCTTTGTGTCAGAAATTCAATTTTCTCTGAATGATATTCATTCTTAGCAATAAATGCAATTAAACATTGATATTACAATTTTAAAACTCTATTCAAATAGCTAAATCTTGGCGTAATGTCAATATAAAGTCTTAAGCAACCGGACATAATTAAAGGAGCAATTGATTTGGAATCAGACATAACTGGGTTGCAATCCTGGCTCTGCCACTTAAATGTGATGTGGTCTTGGGCAAGTTATATAACCTCTAAGCCTGTTTCTGCACCTGCAAAAATGGCTTTCTGTTGTTTTTTGGTTTTATTTGAGACTGAGGCTCGCTCTTTGCCCAGGCTGGAGTGCAGTGGTGCGATCTAGGCTCACTGCAATCTCTGCCTCCCAGGTCCAAGTGGTTCTCATACCTTAGCCTCCTGAGTAGCTGGGATTACAGGCGCCCGCCACCACGCCCGACTAATTTTTGTATTTTTAGTAGAGATAGGGTTTCACCATGTTGGTGAGGCTGGTCTCGAACTCCTGACCTCAAATGATCCGCCGGCCTCGGCCTCCCAAAGTGCTGGAATTACAGGCGTGAGCCACTGCGTCTGGCCAAAAATGGCTTTAAATGGTGTTCTTACTTTAAACATGAGTATCTAAGATGAAAAGTGCCTAGTACAGAATCTGGTTGTCAAAATATGGTTTCCTCTGCTAGGCATGGTAACACCCACCTGTAGTCCCAGGTAGACTTACCTGTAGTCCCAGGAGGATTTTGATGCATATTTACTATTTTTTATGAAATTTTCTTTCTTGTATCACAAGAAAGCACTTTATATTTTAACTGTGGCATTATACATCTTCAGAGAATTTTCTTTTAAAAATTATTCAGATTGTGTCTATGGAAGCAATTTTCAAGTATATGGGGAAAAAAATGTTAGCCAAGGAGGAAAACCAAAAACTTAAGTCATTCTAACCCACTGTAATGTGTCTAAGAAATCAACTCCAGAGAATTCCAAAGAGGAGTCTTTTCTTTTTTCTGTAGAGCTGGATCATTAATGACGCCAGAATAATGACCAATAATGATCAATGACCAGAATAATGATCAATAATGACCCTGAATGTCGCTAAATGGATACAAAAGAAAAACCGTACTGGATAACCTTCAATATTTAAAGTGGACATTTTTTTCCATCATACAAGATACATATTAATAAAAGAACTGGTAAATAAACTGCGTATCTCTTCGAATTTTACTCTAGAGTTGAGGACTGGGAGTATCTTTAGTTCTTCTCCAACTTTAGTTGCACTTCATTCAGATTTACTTGATGGTTTTTCTTTCAAGGCTCTTTAAAATGTCAAGGCTTTTGCAAAGCCTTGTACCAAAATAGCTGCTGTACGTATATCACAATTATTTTCTGGTACATTTTTCCTAAAAATTAATCATCCATTCACAGTAACATCTATTTCTTAGTCTAAATTATACTGCTGGGGTTTTTTTGTTTTGTTTTCTTTTGTTTTGCTGGCTTCTCAAAGGTATTCAAAATGATTTTGAGGTGAAAGTATGCAAAAAACACTTCACATTACTTTTCCATATTCAAATTACATCCTCTTGAGTTGATTTTTAAGTGCCATGCACATTTTTAAATCGAAATTTATCACTGTCAATTCTTTTAACTCTCGCTCTCCATGCTGAGCTCTTCCAAATGCCAAAGTTCCCTATTAATCCGAAAGTACCTATTCTCTGTGCTTTTTTTCTGGCCTTTCACAACTTCGCACCAACTTTTTGTACTTCAGAACCCTTCACACATGAAAGCACCTGTTAACCCTTTAAGGTATTTAACCACATGGTTAACTTTCCGCATAATCCTACTTTTCCTTTAACAAACTTCACTACATAATTCCCCTTCAGCGTTCCCTCCTCTTCGAAATTCACATCAACACTGCCGCGAAGCAACATACATAGGCATCCCTATTCTCAAGCCCCAATTCATCAGTTTAGCGCCACTAAAGACTTTAAATCTCCGGACCCTCATTTCCGTACTCCGATGAAGCTTTTCACTCGCGTTCCTGCACTACCCCGCCAGCCCCCCTCAACTGGCAATTATAAGGTCCCTTGCTGCCCCTAGCACAAGAGTGCAACTCGCTACAGTGTATTTATTTTACTCTCCATCGTCGCAGCATCTCCTTCCATTTCTGCGCACCTATCCCTTCATGAACCCCCAGAAGAATTCGTATCCAGATGCCCATAGCTCAAATTAGAATACCCCTCGTCTGACATTGCCAGGGCTTTCTGTACGACTTCCAAGAGAACACGCGATGCTGAGCGCTTCTGTCTCCACCAGCAACACCCGCTCCCCATTGAGTTCGGTCTTCTCTCTCACTCTCTCTCCGTGGAATGCCTACTTCGGGGCATCCCTTTGGCTCGGGAAGCCCAACCTTGCAACCTCTGTCCCGTGACCTCGCGAGCCCAGCACGCCACTCAAGCTTAATTCAACCCATTCTTGGAGCTCGTGCCCTCGCTGCCCCTAGTTCCCGGTTCTCTTTGAAACCTCTTTCAGCCCCCGAGCCAGACCCCAGGTTAGACAAACGCCCACTTGCTCCGGCGGCAGTGCCTCCTCGGCCCCTTCCACAGCACTCAGCCCGGGGCAGTTCAGTTCCTCACCTAGCTTCGAGCGGGACTCCTCCAGTTTCTGGATCTGGTTTTCCAAGAAGAGCATCGCCACCGCGAAGGCCACCACCGCCAGCAGCTGCAACTTGGGCGGCATCATAATCCTGAGGAGCCCCATGAAACCCGCTGCTCGGGATCAAGACATACCGCGGGGGGCGGGGAGCGGGGCCCCGGAGGCGAGAGAGACGCCGGGAGGAGCCCGCCGAGCCGGGAGCGAGGCAAAGAGAGCGCGACAGCGAGAGAACCACCGCAGCGACCCCCCTTCTCGCCTCTCTAGTCCCCCTCCCCCAGGCACTAGCACCAACGCCGCCGGTGTCCGCTTCTCCTCAGCCGACTCAACGGCCGCCCCCTCCAAAAGCCCGCGCAGCAAACAGCGCGAAGCGGCTGCCGGGCTCTCGCCTCCTTCTACTGCCTCAGTCCCCGACCCCCGCGCCCGCCTGCCTGCCCGCCTTCCTCTCTTCCTTCCTTCCCTCCCTCCTTTGCTCGCGGCCGCGCGCCCCTCCACTAGCGCTGCGGCTGCGCCGCCCTCAGCCCCGCCCCCGCCCATCCCCCTCCGCCACCACGCGCACGCATCCGCGTACGCTGCTCGGCAACCAGAAGCCCCGCCCCTCCTCCCGTTCGGGTCCAATTATTGGACCGAAGAGCCCCTGCGCTTCGCTCTTGTTTCGGTTTACGGTTGGTTTCCTCTGCCACAGAGCTCAATCAAGACGACGTTCAATTGGGTAAACTTGGAGAAGAAGGCAGGGCTAAAACTGGCTAAGGCGTGGCTTCTTGGCTGCTTGACGAAGTGTCGTGAATGAAAGAAAGGAGACCGTAGAAGCAAAGAAGTGGGGAGTTTAGGAAAGTGCCTGATTTGGGTAATCGAAAGCACCCAGTGACTGTCTTTGTATTTGATGACTTTTAAGCTCTCATATGCCGTTATTTAATACCTGTCACTTCCAAATAAAAGATGTAAGGGCAACGGCCGTTAGCGTTCTATTTTGGATCAGGCTCTGGAGTGGACGGCCCTAGCTAAGGGGTCCTTCTAGGCAGCCAGAAACCTGCGGAAAATGGTAGCGATGGCGGCTGGGCTGAGTGGGTGGCTGCTGCCGACGTTTGGGCTACGGTTGTTGTTGGCGACTGTGCTTCAAACGGTGAGTGTAGATCACCTTCGCAGCTGCCACAGGGAGAGTAGGAGAGATTGCAGCTGAGGAAGACGCAACATTCAGTCCTGGTTGAAAAGGGCGGGGAGGACTCCTTAATGACTGCTGCGGCCGGAATGCAACGTGGCTTAATTTCTCGGTTGATCCTTGTTCTTCCCCGCCTTGGGTTTCTGGCAGCAGTTTTCTCCTGACTTCAGATTGTCTTGGATACTTAGCTTCTCTTATACGGCTCTAGCTAAAAACAATCTGTAAATCACACCAGGTGGGAGGGGGAAATAATAAAGCTTGGCAAGAAGTGAAGGTTGTTTTTAAACGGGCAGAACTGCAAGAGCTCATGACGAGACTTCCAAATCTTAGAGGCAAGTCTTCAAGTCTTTGGTCCAGGAGAACAGTTTCTGTTTACCTTTCTCTCGCGCGCGCTCTCTCATTTTCACCACTTCTGTTAGCCTCTTAACCTCCGTTCTCCTCCGCTATTCACAAATGGCTGGCTGCGCTTGAGTGCGATTTGTGCTTTTAAACAATGTTGTTGGAGTAAAAGGAGCTATCTATACCAAAGTATAATTTATTTTTGAAGTTAATTTTTTAATGATGTTCGTTGTCTTTAAGACATTGTTTTTTATTTCATTTTTCTCTATTGGCAGAATAGAGAAAGGCAGAATACCTTTGAATGGGAAAGGTGTACAAATTAATGATGTTCGTTGTCTTTAAGACATTGTTTTTTATTTCATTTTTCTCTATTGGCAGAATAGAGAAAGGCAGAATACCTTTGAATGGGAAAGGTGTACTTTTAACTTATTTTTTCTCATATCCATGTTTTGCTGTGTGAATAATAAAATTTTAGGCATAGTGCTGAAAGCTTTTACGTTTTTTATCCTAGCTTAATTCTTCAGGCAGTCTCTAATAAGGAGAGCTGGTTTAATTTACTTATCCAAGGTTGAGGGTGTGAGGGACTACCCCGGAGTCCTCCGTGAACACCTCTGCTTTCCTTTCTCAAAGAGCTTGAAAGCATCCTGCCTGTTTGCTTTGGCTACTTTATCCAAAAGGTAGATTCTTAACTTCTCTAATTAACATTCCATTGCTCTTGTTATTCAGGCATTTGGTGCTAGGAATTATTGGATCACCTACCTCTCCCTAAACTTTCTACTGTTTAAGAGTTTTTGCGTATCTTTAGGTCATTTGAGAATAACATTTCAGGTTGTCTTTTTTTGATCTCCCTCTGTCTTTGTCAGTTGTCTTATAGCTGTGTAACCACACTGTAAACCTGGTAGCTTAAAACAGCCACGATTTCTCATAATTCTGGGTCAGTGGAGTAGAACTACTCCACCTATGTTGGTTTTCCCCTGGCCTCATTGATGCTTTTTATTGACCTAGTAGGTCAACTAAACTGAAAGGTCCCAGGGTTACCACTTTTCATAGTTGGTGCTGTCAGCTCCAGGACTTGGTTCTCTTCCATGTGACCTCTCATCCTCCAGTCGGCCAGACCAACTTCTTTTCATGGCACTCTCAGGGCAGCACTCCAAAAGGGTAAAAGCTACAATGCCTCCTAAGGCCTTGCCTTGGAAATCACATACATTCCATCACATATTTGTCAAAGCAAGTCACAAGACTAGTTCACATTTCAGGGATGGGGAAATAGATTCCATCCCTACATGGAAGGAATGACAGAGTCACTTTGCAAAGTGTGCATACCAGGAGAGGAGGAATTTATGGAATTAACTAATTCCATGTGTAATAATGATAAGAGTTAATTAAACAGTGTACCACAGTGACTGTTCACAGAATCCAAGCCAGAAATTTGGGTGTCATATTTGACTCCTTTCCTTACATATCTCATATCCAGGGAATTACTGAAACTTACTGATTTTAATTCCTAAATATCTCAAATCCATCCAGTTGTTAATCATTCAGGCCATAAATATCTCTCTCCTCAAAAATAACAGCCTCTTGGTTCACCCTTTGAATTATCCCTGGCTGTATTCAGAATCTAAATGATTGGCTTTGCCTTTGTCGGCTTCCCAATTGCCCAAGCCAAAAATTAGTCATTTTTGGCCAGGTGCAGTGGCTCATACCTGTATTCCTAGCACTTTGGGAGGCTGAGGTGGGCAAATCACCTGAGGTCAGGAGTTCAAGACTAGTCTGACCAACACGGTGAAACCCCGTCTCTAGTAAAAATATAAAAATAGCTGGGCGTGGTGGCACATGCCTACTCAGGAGGCTGAGGCAGGAGAATCACTTGAACCCAGGAGGCGGAGGTTATATTGAACCGAGATCGCACTATTGCACTCCAGTCTGGGTAACAGAGCGGGACTCCATCTCAAAAAAAAAAGTCATTTTAAATCCTCTTTCCTTTCACTCTCTGAATTCAATTAGTCGTTGAAGCCTTAAAAATCTCTAAGCCAGTCCACTTAATAATTCTGTTTCCACAGTTAATACTTACATTCAGGCCACTATCTTTGCCTAGAATTACAACAGCTTCCTTAACTGGTCTCCCATCTCATCATTTCATTTCCAATCTCTACAGTGCGTCAAGTAATCTGCCTAAAACTTAAATCTGTCATGATTAAAACTCTTCAGTGGCTGCTTATTGCTTTTAAGGTGAAGTCTGTCTTCCTCAAAGTTCCTTAAGGAGGCACTTGTTTGTCTGTCCAGGCTTATTCCCCAACATTTACGTCTATTAGGAGAGCAGAAAGGTACAAGTGGAGAATTGGCATCACTTGTTTAGCTTATTTCACATACTGTATTCTCCCTCACCAGATCTTTGAACATGGTGTTTTCATTACCTAGAAGCCGCTTCCCAGCTTCTCATTCTCTGCTCCCTTTCTCCTACCCTACAACAAAAAAATATGGCTATCTTCTACTTACTCTCTTTCTGTTCTTAGCAGAGAAATCACTTCCTCCAACAAAGCTTTGCTATACCCCAGGTTTGGATTAAGAGTCTTTCTATGTGCTCCAATGGTGATCAGTATTTATTTTCTGAGATACTTTCCATAGTTTTCTTTAATAATTTCTTGTTCTTTGGCATTCTCCTACCCACCCCCAAAGGGAAGTACCCTGTCTTTCCTGTTGACTGTTTTATCTCTAGTGATATATATACAGAGTAATACAATACTTGATGTATAAGTGAAATGTTTGATTAATTAATTAGAGAACCCACAAGCAAAGGTCTGAAAACCTGGAAGTATGAAATCTGTTTGGAAACTATTATCAGCTTCAGTAAGCTTCATAGAGCTCTATTATCAGTGATCCCAACTGAAGGTGTGTAGATGAAAATTGTTGGAAGGAGGAGAGGTTAAAAAATGCACATGCTTGGACTTTGCCTTAGATATGATTCAAAAATTTGTGGTAGCTGTGCAACTCTAGCTAGTAAGTAAATGTTAGACTGAGACCTTTTTTTTTTTTTTTTTTTTTTTTTTTTTTTTTTTTTTTTTTTGAGACGGAGTCTCACTCTGTTGCTAGGCTGGAGTGCAATGGCGCCATCTCGGCTCACTGCAACCTCCACCTCCCAGGTTCAAGTGAATCTCCTGCCTCAGCCTCCCAAGTAGCTGGGATTACAGGTGCATGTCACCACGCCCAGCTAATTTTTGTATTTTTAGTAGGGACGGGGTTTCACCATGTTGGCCAGGATGGTCTTGATCTCTTGACCTCATGATCCACCCGCCTCAGCCTCCCAAAGTGCTGGGATTACAGGCGTGAGCCACCGCGCCCGGCCAGACTGAAACCTTTTGAGGCAGGAATCAACTTATCCATTTTTTTGTGAATGTGACCCCCACAGGATGGAACATCCTAACTTACAACACAGTAACCCATCAAATGAAACTATTGGGTTATCAGCCACAGCCACACCATTCCACCAAATATTCCCAAAGACAGCCATCATATGCAGCCTTTCTCTCTCAAACTCTGCCTATTGAATTCATACTCACGATGTATAATTTAGTGGAAAGTACACTACTTTTAATGAAATGTATTTTTTAGTTTTATCTTCTAATAACTAAGGCAAATTATTTACTCTTGGCCTTTGTTTCTTTATCTCTTTCTCCCTGAACTAAGATGTTTCAATAGAATGCAAAACTTAACTCACATTCCACTTCCAGACTTGCAAAGTTACATGTAATTTCTTCCTTGCATGTTGTATCACCATACTTTGTTTTTGTTTTTGTTTTTGTTTTTTTTGAGACTGAGTCTCACATTGTCGCCTGGGATGAAGTGCATTGGTGCAATCTCTGCCTCCCAGGTTCAAGCGACTCTCCTGCCTCGGCCTCCCGAGTAGCTAGGATTATAGGCACACACCCCCATGCCTGGCTAATTTTTTGTATATTTAGTGGAGACGGGATTTCACCATGTTGGCCAGGCTGGTCTCCAACCCCTGACCTCATGATCGCCTGCCTCAGCCTCCCAAAGTGCTGGGATTACTGGCTTGAGCCACTACCCCTGGCCTTGTATCATCATACTTTATACTGTATTATGCAAATCCACACGGTCTTAGCCAAATCATAGCTCTGTGTGTGTGTCTCAGTATCCCTCCACTCCTCCTGTCCCTGTGCCAATTAGAATGTAGCCAAAGGGAATACAGGAACCATTTTTATTTTATATTCCCTTCATTGTGTCTCGTATGTATTTGTTCATTTAAATCCCTCTGAAGTGTAAATGGCCCCAGTTTGTCTGTGTTGTTGCTTAGTGCCATCAAAGTCAACAGGATATTTGCAATTTGTGTAGAGCAGTGAGGAAGCCCAACCATCTCAAAAATACAAAAATGACTCAGAAAAGAGAGAGTGCTGGACAATTCACCCTTATTGAACTGTTACAACTTCCCTAAGGTTTATTCATGTCTCTTCTGTAGTAACTAGTGCTTTTAAGAAAGCAAGAAAAACCTTGAAAATGAAAAGGGGTATAGATAATTGTTGAAAAAACACTAAGAAGTTGGAAACTGCATGTCACAGTTGGCCCAAGGGGAAAAAAAGATCAGGTGGCATAAGAAGTTGGCAGTAGTGAAATCTTTGGAAGCTCCCACAGGAATTAAAAGGGGATGAGGGAACAATTTCTTGACACTTTGAGATTGAGATACTGCTATGGATAAAACTGTCATTGGGACTGCACTCATATTTTGTTAATTGATACCTCTGAGTTTCTTATACTAGACAAGTTGACTTTTTACCATTAACTACTCCTCTGAATAGCTTTAATTTCAAGTTAATAACTGCATATTTGTCAATATTTCAATGAGATAACAACTGGATATAAAATGATTTAATCTGAAAATACATAGAGTATGCTTAAATAAGCAATAGAAAAGTGATACTTTAGTACAGTCTAAGGGAGTTGTTTACTAGCATTCCCCAGAACTAAGTGATGATATTCAATCCTTCATTCAGATCATATGTAATATTTTCTCATTCAAAAAGGCACTACACTAACAAGTGGTATAGAATGATAATTGTGTATCATTCTTTCTGAGATACCCCCCACTCCATTTGTTCTCAGGTTAATATCTCGCTGGGTCTTTTAGATCACACAGTTATAATTGTTGGTGCTTTTATTATTAGTGGTACATACAATAATGGTGTATCATGGATTCTGTGAAATATGGTAGTCAGTGGTTCGGGGCATAGAGAGCATGCTAGAATTAGAATCTTGATGCTGTCATTTCTTGTTTCCTGTGTGGTCTTAGACAAATTACCTTAACTATCCTAAACCTGTTTTTTTCTTTATGAAATGGTGATAACAATACCTGTTTCACAAGATGGTTAAGATTAGATGGAATAATAATGTAAAGTACTTAACAAGATATCTGCTGCTTTATAAGAGCTTGCTGTAATGGCCATGTTTCTGGTATTCATTTTCATAGAGTTCATTCTGTAATCCCATCTGTTTGCTTTTGTCTCAGATTTGAAGTTTGCTCAGAGAGTTATAAAGACCAGTGAAGAGATAATGAATATGTAGGTGTAAGTGTAACAAAATGTATAGCTATATCAGATTTTTAAGGTAATGGTATAGGAAAGTTAAGCCGGTTTCTCTGCTGCCAACTCTAATCTAGAAATAACTCATTAATACTAGAAAAATAAAACAATGAGTAATGCATGGAGAAGGAGGGAATAGAGCCTTTTTTTTTTTTTTTTTTTTTTTTTTTGAGACTGTGTTTCACACTTGTCACTCAGGCTGAAGTGCAATGGCACAATCTCAACTCACTGCAACCTCCGCCTCCCGGGTTCAAACGATTCTCCTGCCTCAGCCTCCCAAGTAACCGAGATTACAGGTATGCGCCACCACCCCCGGCTAATTTTTTTGTATTATTAGTAGAGACAGGGTTTCACCATGTTGGCGAGGCTAGTCTGAAACTCCTGACCTCAGGTGACCCACCTGCCTTGGCCTGCCAAAGCGCTGAGATTAAAGGCGTGAGCCACCACACCCAACCAAGCCACTTAATTTGTCAATTTTGCTTTGAAATAGAGAAAGCTAAATGGTTATCCTAGCCAGGAACCCTGTCCTTAGAATCTTTGTCTTTCTTTCAAGTGTGGCTAATTAATCTAAAATTTAATATTTGCTCTTAATGTGCAAATTTAAATGCCAATCAGTTACTTCTGGCAATAAAAGGATGGCAGGAGTAATATCAAACTCTCCTATATTAGCATTTACCTGCCAGGTACTTAAAAATACTTTCTGATGTCCTTAAATTCAAAACCTTAAGTCTGCAAAACCAGTGATAGAACAGCTAGAAAAAAGTGTTTACTTAAGAAACTCGATACCTTCTATCTCCCCTATACTTAATCTTTTATCCCTTGTCTAGTATAGTGATAAAAACATTTATATAGTGTTTTGTAATTTTTAAGTGTGCTTTCACAGTGGAAGGTGAGCCTAATACCAACATGTATTCAGTACCTACTCTGTACTGGGCGGGATGCTAGATGCTTTCTGTGCACTTCTTTAATCCTCAAAACTCCGTGAGATAAATGATAATACTCCCTGTTTAGAAGTAAGGTTGCTCTGTGATGGCATTAGAATCTAGATGTGTTAAGACTTTGAAATACATGATGTTTCATGCTCAGTCAGTAGGTGCTCCGTAAATGCCAGAATAAAACCAAGTAGTATGATTGCATGATTATTCATTTGAGGTTCTTATTTTGTTGTTTAACAGTTTTGGTAACAGTTTTTTACGCTTGTTAAGGAGTTCACAATTTCCGGAGTTCACAATTTCCAAAGTGATTTCAGTTTCACTCTTTCTGCCTCTTTCAGTAACTATGGCTGCAAAACAGAATTACCCTAAAATTTAGTGGTGTAAAACAGTTTGTTATTTTGCTTTCAAATTCTGAGGGTTAGCAATTCTGACAGGGCACAGCAGGGATGGCTTCTCTGTTCTATGGTGTCTCAGACCTCAGTTGAAACATTAGGGCCTGAAATCTGAAGGTGGTTTACTCACATGTCTAGTAGCTGATACTGGTTGTCAGCTGGAGTTTTCAGTTGCTCTCTACATGGGCCCTTCCATGTTGTCTCTCTAGTATAGACTTCTATACAGCAGATTGGCTAAGTTCCAAAGCTGATGTTCCTAGAAAAAGAATGCTAGCCAGGCAGAGGCTGTTTGCTCTTTTACGACCTACCCTCAGAATCACATAACTTCCTTTAAACTCTGTTGTTCAAAACAGCCATGGCCCCTGCCCAGATTCAAGGGGAGGGTACATAGATCCCACTTCTCAGTGGAGGACTAACATTGTAAGAACATGTGAAATGATGTATACACATTGATGCAGCCTTTGATACATATTGATTGCCTTGTCTTTGGAAAACACATTCTGCTCATTGTTACATTTGATTTTCAAATTAACCTGTGAAATAGATGAGGCAGATCACTTTACTGATGGAGAAATTACCCAAAGTACTAGTGTAGTAGCAAGTGTCTTATAGTTAAACTAGAGAAATCAACCACACAAATTAACCAATAAAGTCTCAGATCCCTCCCACTAGGCTGGGATGTTTCATCTGTTTTGAAAAAATATACATATGACATTATTACAGAGATAGGATTAAAGATGTATAAAATATCAAATCAGCATTTTGGGTGAATATGCCAACAAGTACTCAAATTTTCTTTTCATTGGGAAATGCCACTGGATATTAATCTACCTCGTGAGTTTAGAAAAGGATTGACACACTGCAACTGGTGGGCCAAATTCAGTCAACCCTGTTTTTGTAGAACGAATTAACATAAATAGCAAAATAAAACCAAGTTTCACTGGAACACAGACACACTCATTCATTCATTCATTCGTGTGTTATCTGTGACTAGTTCTTGCACTGCCATAGCTGAGTTGAATAGATGTACAGAAACCATATAGCCACAAAAGCCTAACATAATTATCTGGCCCTTTGCATAAAGTTTGCAGACCCTTGGTCTAGAAGATCAATCAGTTGCAGTCAATCTGAAATTTTCCCTACCTGAAGCTGTGGCTTTGTCCCATTTATGTATTCAGCAGGTATATGAAAACTGTCAGAAGTGAGGGAAAGACAGAGAAACAACTTAATGCTTGCCATCAGAAGAGTTCATAGTATTGTTGAGGAGTCATATTTACATAGTACAGTGTCATGAACAGTACTGTTTTACAACTGTGCACAACTTTCTCGAAGAAAATTGTGGCTAATGATTGAGATCTTATTTATTTTTTTATTGTCAGGAACGCTTCCTAAAAGACCCATACTGATTAGATTCTTGAAAGTAAGTAGGATATTACAAGGTGAAGAAGTGGAAACAGAATCTTAAATATAGGGGAGACTACGAGCAAAAGTGTGTTTGAGTAGGGCTTTTATACTTCAGGGTACTATAGGAATTCCTTATAGCTGGAGGAATTGAGGAAGTAATGAGAAGTAGCTTTGGCAGTGAACATTTAAGCCACTGAGGCAGGAAAAGACTTGAGAGCTCTTTAAGAGAATTATGAAAATATATTAATTGGTTGTGAGAATGGCGAAGAATATGGAGTGTAGGTCAGTAGGATGACTGATCTGGGCAACTAGCTTGTCAGAGAAATGGTGCCATTTTATTGAGATACTGAATACCTTAGGAAGAATAGATTTAAGAAAAAAGTAAGTTTCGCTGTTGCAGATTTTGAACTTGCAATGCTTATTCAACACCTAAATGTGATGTTGAGTGGACTGTTGGCTTTGGAAGCCTGACATTCAAGAAAAAATATTTAAGAGTTTTCAATAAATGCTTATCTGAAGCCATGGATAAATATGCAGTAATAAATAGAAGGCATGTAAAACTAAGAGAGAGCCAAAAACAGAACTGTGGGAAACAATAGCATTTAAGAGATGCAGAGAAGAGAAAAGAAAAGGAGGACAAGCTTTTGGACGGGGTAGTTGAAGCAGAACAGTTTTGAATACCTTTGCATTTGGTAATTTTGGGCGAATTTTGTGGAGTAGTAGGAGCAGAAACCAGGCTATATTAATGAGTTTGGGGAGTTAGGAAAAAATAATAGAAACCAAGCTGTAGTAACAATTCAGAAATGACAGAACGTGGGAAGAGCAGTTAGGACCATAGGGCTTAAATATACCTAAAGGTTGAGGTATTGATGAAATGAAGTATCTGTGAAGATAGAGAAGATAGAATCCAAAGAGCAAGTAGAGGGATTGGCCTCAGACAAATGGAGGTATACCACATTCACTGATACATAAAAAAGAATGGATGAGGGAAGAGAATATTGTTGAAAGCCTGCTTTTGTCAGCCATTCTGATTGATTAAATCATCTCTGATTAAATGTAATGATTTATTTTTTTATTTTTTTTATTTATTTTTTTTTGAGACGGAGTCTCGCTCTGCTGCCCAGGCTGGAGTGCAGTGGCCAGATCTCAGCTCACTGCAAGCTCCGCCTCCCGGGTTCACGCCATTCTCCTGCCTCAGCCTCCCGAGTAGTTGGGACTACAGGCGCCCGCCACCGCGCCTGGCTAGTTTTTTGTATTTTTTAGTAGAGACGGGGTTTCACCGTGTTAGCCAGGATGGTCTCGATCTCCTGACCTCGTGATCCGCCCATCTCGGCCTCCCAAAGTGCTGGGATTACAGGGTTGAGCCACCGCGCCCGGCCAAATGTAATGATTTATATAAAGTAACCATAGCAATCTGTTTTATGTAGGAAGTATTGCCCCTTACTTTATGAGTGAGGAAAGCTTGGGGAGGATAGTTTGCCCAGGGTCACACATCTTGTAAGTGGTGGCACTATTACCTAAAATCAAAAGCTTGAATTCTGGCATGCTGTTGCCTACACCATCCCCTTTCCTGTCCTTCTGCTGAATGTGACTGTAGATAAACCCTATAGTTAATCTTACTCCATAGACCCTTATGAACAGATGTTGAGTTCTTAAAATGAAACTAAAATTATTTTTTCTTATAAGAAAATTCCTTTTTAAAACAATAAATCTTTAAGAAAATATGTAATAAACATCATGAACAATGATATATCTTTTCTTGTTAATCCATGTTTTAGCTAAGCTGAAAGATGATAGATGTTTAAGAAAAAAAGCTTGTAGGGGAGGTGGGAGAAACCAGACTATTGTGTAAGGTTACAGAGTTTAAAAAAGAATTTATTGCTGGGTGCGGTGGCTCATGCCTGTAATCCCAACACTTTGGGAGGCTGAGGAGGTGGGCGGATCACGAGGTCAAGAGATCAAGACCATCCTGGCCAACATGGTGAAACCCCGTCTCTACTAAAAATACAAAAATTAGGTAGGTGTGGTGGCGGGCGCCTGTAATCCCAGCTACTCAGGAGGCTGAGGCAGGAGAATCGCTTGAACCCAGGAGGCAGAGGTTGCAGTGAGCCGAGATTGCACCACTGCCCTCCAGCCTGGTGACAACAGCAAGACTCCCATTTCAAAAAAAAAATTAAATTAAAATTTAAAAGAATGTATCTCCGAAAGAAACATTTCAGTAACTTGTCTTCAATGTGTTAGTTTTTGACAACCCCATGTTCTCTTTTGGGGAAACTTTGTAATATAAACATGGAATTGTGTTTTATTTCCCCATTTTTTATTTTCAGGTTTCTGCTTTTGGGGCAGAGTTTTCATCAGAGGCATGCAGAGAGTTAGGCTTTTCTAGCAACTTGCTCTGCAGCTCTTGTGATCTTCTCGGACAGTTCAACCTGCTTCAGCTGGATCCTGATTGCAGAGGATGCTGTCAGGAGGAAGCACAATTTGAAACCAAAAAGGTACTGTTTTCTAGTATATTCCTTCCATTGGATGGTTTAGTTGAGATAAGGTAAAATGTAAGTTGCTTAATCAATTTAAGTGTAAAGAAGCCTCTTGCTTTTACACTTTTTAGTAAAACTCAACTGATTTCTTGTCTGGCCTATTAGATCAATCAAAGCAAATATGAAGGAAAAGTATGGTTGCATACCAGGATCCCATTCCACCATGATTGTCAAGCAAAGGGGAAGTAGAATCCCTATAACGTGCTTGGATCTTATAGTTCTCCAGTCTTCCTAACTTCTGGCCAAATGAAGCCAAAAAATAATAGGTGCCTTTGTTCATTTGTAGTAAGAACCCAGTGTTGGATGAAACTTGAAATGAAAGTAAAGCACATAATACCTGGCACTTAATTGTCTACAATAAATTATAACATTAAATCTGGTTAAAAAGTGTATGGACTGTTACTTTACACACCTATTGCTAGTAATTTGAGACACCTACCTTCACCTTTAACATGTGAAAACAGAAGGATAGGTAGTCCAGTCTCTCCAAGTGAACCTACTGTGTTTAAAACCTGCTGTTCAAACAAATTAATAGTGAACTTGCTCATCTTTTAAATATTTTCATCAAAACCTTTCGATCTATTTAAATTATAAAGTAGACTGTAAAGGTCATTTGTGATATCCAATTAAAACTAAATTGGTAAGATGCCTGTGTTTGTGGTGAGAAAAAATGTTAGCATATTTCTGTTGTTTCCTTCTAAATACTGTCTTTGACTTGTACATGCTGAATTCTATTTGAAGTACTACGGTTTGTAAAGCATTCAGACATAATGATATGTTATTATTATTGGTAGTAAAGGTTTATTTTTAACAGTAAGTACATTTTCGGAATTCTAAAAGAAAAACAAGCAGGCAAGCTTTGAAATGTTAGTATGCAGCCAAAATTTAACCCTTGATTTCTCTATATCTGAACCTGAAATTCCAAGTATCTCAAAAATGGCTTGCAAAGCCTTACATGTTTTTCACTTTACTGGTTCACATACACCAGTAAAACATTTTAGTGTTTAGAAGATTTCTTTATGCGTAAGTTAGTCTTTTTATTGCACGTAAATAAAATCTAAACAAGTTTTTTAAACTTGATTTTAAATTGATTTAAGACATACAACTTAACTAGTTTGGTAGACCTTTTGCTGCCCCTCCGTTCTTTTTGCTGAGGTATTCACATGGGACAAATTGCTGAATAAATCTGTATGAGTCATTCTTTCCTTATCTTTAAGCTATTCTGTGGGTTGTACCATTACTCAACCAACATTCTTTTTCACTGAAACACCAAACTCAGAAGGACTGAAGAACAAAGGGCGTTTTATAATAAACAGTGTTTACTATATGCATCCCCTTGTGATTTGGGTAAATTGAGAGGTCTGCTCTTTGATAACAGATCTGCTGAAACCGTAAACCAAATGCTTGTAAAAGCTATTTTTACTTACTGCCTTTCCTTAGTAGTTCTTCACAATACCTCAGTTTTTTGGTATAAGTTTAGTAGAACCAAACTTGCACCACGCACTTCTAAAATTAATTATATTGCTACTCAGTTTTCATTATTAATGGAGCTATATGTTGTATCTTAACACATTTCAGCAGTTGCAGCTCAGCAATAACAGTAGATCTGCTGGTTAATATATGCCCAACTAATTACAAGCTGGAGTGATTATCATATCTAAGTACAAGTAAGCCTGTCTTAATGCATCTTTTACACTGAATCCAGTGTTTTTTACTTTGCTCCTAGCCCCTAATCTCTAAGATGTAGTTTTTATTAGCATCGACTAGCACTCTTTGCACAAAACTGGTGATTTTTTTTTACTTTTTTCAGTAAGACTAGTGAAACCAAAATAGCAAAAAACACTTAAAAAATATTACTGGAAATATAAAAGTATGGCATGTTGGGGCAATCCTCCCATTTAGATGCAAACCACATGCAAGTATAGAAATAGTGCTAGATTTAATCTATGCAGTATTGTTCTCTGGATTTTTGGTACACGATCGTGGATTATACAACATATATACTTTTCTGTGTCACTCAACTCTGGCTTAAGGCTTAATTTAAAATCACAGTTTAATTTAGTTGTCAATAAAAGTAAAAGTCTAATATGTAGACTAGTGCCTTACATTAAAAATACTTAAGTCTGGGCAACGTGGTGAAACCCCGTCTCTACAAAAAATACAAAAATTAGCCAGGTGTGGTGGTGTACACCTATAGTCCCAGCTACTCAGGAGGCTTAGGTGGAAGGATAGCTTGAGCCTGGGAGGCGGAGGTTGCAGTGAGCTGAGGTCATGCCACTGCACTCCAGCCTGAGCAGGAGAGGGAGACCCTGTCTCGTAAAAGATGTATATATTTAAACATAGCTCTGTGCATGTGGAATCATTGTGAGTATAAATTCTTTAAAAAGTCAGGTTGGGTGCAGTGGCTCATTCGTGTAATCTCAGCACTTTGGGAGGCCGAGGCTGGCGGATCACGAGGTCAGGAGATTGAGACCATCCTGGCTAACACCGTGAAACCCCATCTCTACTAAAAATACAAAAAATTAGCTGGGTGTGGTGGCACGCACCTGTAGTCCCAGCTACTCGGGAGAATCACTTGAACCCTGGAAGCAGAGGTTACCGTGAGCCCATATGGCACCACTGCACTCCAACCTGGGCAACAGAGCGAGATTCTGTCTCAAAAAAAAAGAAGAAGAAGAGAAAGTTGTAGTTTATATAGAATGCTTTAGCTATTTGTATATAATTTTAAAATGTTACTAGGACATTCATTTTTGGTTCTTAATTAGTTGGATGCTTTATATAGGTCTATCCAAGGATGAGACTCATTTTTACTAATGGTCACTTTTTTAACAAAGTGAATTTAGCCTTTGGTAGCCAGAGGCATAAAATTTTTGCCATAAATTATTCCCAATAAAAGCAGAAAATGACTTTGAAACCCTTTGTCATTCTGCTGATTGATTTCCACTATTTTTATTTGGTCTCCCTCCCCTTGAGTTTTGATCATAAAAGACCTACTCAGCATCTCAAATACAAGCTAGAATGAGATTTTTGGTAAGTTATTTTACTACTGTTTTAAATAGCTTTGCTTACAACCCAGGTATAGTTTACAGACATTGGTAAGGATGTTGACTTATTGTAAAAATCATAACTAATTTGTAGCTTGAAGAAAATGTAAACTAATGAAACAAAAATTACTTAAATTTTAGTACTGTTTTTATACAGTTAGTATTTACTAAGGAATATAAGTGACTACAGCTTTATATATTGAGTCTTAAGATAGAAGGGTAAAGATACCCAGTCCAGTTGAGTATAACTCTTCCCATTGATCTTGTATTTGAACTTCCTTGTCCAACATTTTAGCTGGTTTAGGGAAAGTAGTTAATCTTTTGACTCTTGGACTCCACAATTGAGCAGCAACCTGGGAGGAAGGAGCAGCTAAAAATCGGAGACTGACAGGCTCTTGCAGCCTCTTTTTTGCTTTTGCTTATTCTTTGTCTCACTACTGGCTTTCAAAAAATATTTTTGACAAGGATTGCTATTTGTCCTAGTTGGATCACTAACCAGTTATTAGCTAGGGTTGTGGAATAACGCAAGGACCTATTAGCTGCACAGTAGCTGTGTAGCATGGTGTATTGGAAAGCAGACAGATAAAGCAGTTCTCAGGTAAAGAGCAGAGGTAGGTACTAGGTAAGCCCCTAGATATTTTATATCTTTATTCCTCAATTACTAGAGTAAACCACCTTTACATTAGATGATTTAGAAGATTTAGCTCAGCTTTCCCATCTTCTTTTTTTTTTTTTTGAGACGGAGTCTCACGCTGTTGCCCAGGCTGGAGTGCAGTGGCGCGATCTCGGCTCACTGCAAGCTCCGCCTCCTGGGTTCACGCCATTGTCCTGCCTCAGCCTCCTGAGTAGCTAGGACTACAGGCGCCCGCCACCGCACCCGGCTAATTTTTTGTATTTTTAGTAGAGACGGGGTTTCACTGTGGTCTCGATCTCCTGACCTTGTGATCCGCCCGCCTCGGCCTCCCAAAGTGCTGGGATTACAGGCTTGAGCCACCGCGCCCGGCCTTAGCTTTCCCATCTTCTTAGACTTCTCCCCAACCTTACACACCACCACTATCACTCCCAGGTTATGTTAGCTACACTTTTGTATTCCCAAAGCACTTAGGGATACTTTGATTTACACTATATTTTATCTGTTGTTTTGCTTTTCTTTCTCTCCCAAAAAGTAACGCTCTTTGATTTTACCCCCCACCACCAGTACAGAGTTTCACTCTTATTGCCCAGGTTGGAGTGCAATGGCACAATGTCAGCTCACTGCAACCTCCACCTCCTGGGTTCAAGCAGTTCTACCTCAGCCTCCTGAGTAGCTGGGATTACAGGAACCGGCCACCACGCCCAGATCATTTTTTGTATTTTTAGTAGAGACGGGGTTTCATCATGTTGGCCAGGCTGGTCTCAAACTCCTGACCTCAGGTGATCCACCCAACTCGGCCTCCCAAAGTGCTAGAATTACAGGCGTGACCCACCATGCCCAGCCTACTCTTTGATTTTTTTTAAATGTTTATAAATCTCCAGCCTTTAGCACACAGTATTTCATAAGTTCTTGCCCTTGAATAAGGCTGTTTTTACTAAGAACAAGTTGGAAAAGGTGATTTTTTAAAAGCTATATTGAAAATATACTTAACTTTGTAGCTACTTGATAAATATATTTTTCATATATTTCACTTATATCCGGAAATCTATTTTTATAAAACTAAAAGAATAAGGAAACTTGTCTCCATGTTGGCAGTTATCCACTGGTAACACTCTTTGGTTATAATTATCTAACTACAAATATAGATCTCCCATTTCTACATTTTACTTACAAGGATGCCATAAGCATCCCAAATCTATCTAAAAAGAGATAATGTTAATTATTTAGCACAACTTTTTAGTGATTCCAATGTGACCACTCACCTTAATAGATAATTTTTCAAAGTGTACATGACCATGAGATTAAAATTGTTTCCTGGGATTTTCTTGGGATACATATAAATATTTTTCTGTTAGAATTTTTGAACTACTTACTATTTTCTAAGATGTGTGGTATTTTAGTGGGTTAAATAAGTGGGTTATTTTTCTCATCTTTTTATAATCTTGCAAATTCTGTGATCTTGAACTTGCTTATGGCTGCTAGGTGCTTTTTTTAAAAATTATTTCCTTACTCAAGGTTCTTAATAACAATGATTTCAGCTGCTTTCAGACATTATTTTAGAACTTTTTTCTCCCTAACTATATCTGCCCCTCCCTTCTCCCCTTTTTTCTTTGAGACAAAGTTTTGCTCTTGTTGCCCAGGCTGGAATGCAATGGCAATATCTCAGCTCACTGCAACCTCCGGGTTCAAGCAATTCTCCTGTGGGTTCAAGCAGTTCTGCCTCAGCCTCCCGAGCAGCTGGAATTCCAGTTGCCTGCCACCACACCCAGCTAGTTTTTTTATTTTTAGTAGAGACGGGGTTTCACCAACTTGGACAGGCTGACCTCAGGTGATCCACTCCCCTCAGCCTCCCAAAGTACTGGGATTACAGGCGTGAGCCCCCGTGCCTAGCCTATATCCCCCTATTTCTTTAGTTAGTACCTTTTCTTTTTTAGATCTTGGTTTCCCAAGGTCCTTGTGGTTTCTTTCTTCCTCCTTCAAAATATTTTGATTTAATTGGTTTTAGCATTTTTAGTCTTTTGTGTTTACACTTGCCTTATTTCTGAACTACTATTCTGAAGGTCAAGCTTGTAGCAAACCGGAGCACCTCTGGAGATAAAAATTCACTTAGTTGAATTACTTATCTTTGTGAAATAATAAACAAATTATTTCCACCTAATTTATTGTTCAGTCTTGATTAAAATACAAAGAAGTTTAGACTAGTGGTTAAGATATACTATAGAACCAGACTGCCTAGATTCAGATATTCTCTGCTACTCAGTGAGTGTTCTTGGACAAATTACCTGATTACTGTGTGTCTGTTTTTATAACTATAAATTGGGGATAATTATAGTTCCTGTCTCCTAGGGTGATTATGAGGATTAAATAAGTTAATATGCATACATTGCTTAAAATTGTGCCTAGCGTATAACAAGTAGTAGGTAAATACTTGCTGCAGGTGGTGATGACAGCAGCAGCAGTAATAGTAGTAATAGTAATCTGGTTTGCTGATGATAAAAGCAAGAAAGAATAGGAAATTTGGAGAACTCAGAATAGCATGATAATAATTGCTATTGACAACGTAGGGTAAAAGAAAATAGATATGAAATATAAATGATCAGATTTGCCAGTGATAAAAATTTGGAGCAGTGTTTTCTATTATTCCACTTTCAAGTTCTCCTGGATTAGTTGAATCAAGAGGAAATATCTTCTTGCAGAATTAGTATGAAAATTTTTACTATTTATAACTACTTGTGTGAAACAAAATACAGAAATAAATTATGTCAAACATAATCCTAGTTTCAAATTTTTAAGTCCTTTCAATTGACGTATTTTAAGAGGAAAATACTACAAATTTTCCACTTTATAAATGTGTGCCATTTTGATCACATTAAAATGTATGAAAGATTGCATTTGGAGGAAAAAAGGTTGTGCTAATAAAAAAATTTCTCAAGACCATTGTTAAAGTGGAGCTTAATTTTCTCTAGTTTTTTGTTTGTTCGTTTGTTTGTTGTTGTTGTTGTTGTTTTAGAAATAGGGTCTCCCTCTGTTGCCCAGGCTGGAATGTAGTAGTGCAGTCATAGCTCACAGCAGCCTCCAACTCCAGGGCTCAGGTGATGCTCCCGCCTCAGCCTACCAGGTAGCTGGGATTATTGACATGCGTCATCACCCCCAGCTAATTCTCTATTTTTGTAGAGACAAGGTCTCACCATGTTGCCCAAGCTGGTCTTGAACTCCTGGCCTCAAGCTCTCCTCCCCCATGGGCCTCCCAAATCACTGGGATTACAAGCATAGGCCAACACACCCAGTTGTCAAGGTGGAGCTCAATTTTCTGTGACAAACCTAGTCAGAAAATTGAAGGAGACTCATTTTTAAAGTCAGTTTAGAAAAAAATATTTATTGGTTTTCACTATTCAGATGACAGATCAGGAGGAAACAATGATATTTTTAAAATTAGAAGTAACATTATAGCAGAAAATAAATTGAGCTATATGTTTGTAATATAAAAATAATTACTTTATTAGAAAAAGCAAAACAAGCTATCAAACTAATCGCAATTATTTCAAATTTTTCTACTAACATTCTTCTCTTACTTATTTATATGTGTAAACCTATCACCTGGTAACAGATTTCAAAGGTTTAAGAAAAATTGGGAAGAGAAAAGCTTAAAAGTAATATTAAAAAAAAAAAAAAAAAAAGACTTCCAGGTTGAGAAGAGATTTATCTGAGTTTTAAAACATCTTGGTCCCCTTTACAAAATACCAGTAGAAGCATATGCTGCAGATCAGCAAATCATGCCATTACTTTTTCTGGCAAATAATTCAACAGGTCAGGGATTTGATAAAAGCCTTTTGTTTTCATTTAAAGATCTACTTTTCAGATAATAGGAAAATAACAAAAATCCTTATCTTCAATATTAATCTTATTATACTAGAATTGAATAAGTGGATCTAAGCAGTGTATAACATAAATTTATGAATATAATTGGATGCCCTCCACTTCCCATTCCATTACCTAGTTGGAACTGGACTAATTTTAAGTCACCTGCTTTATATAGTAGCATTATCATTTTTTATGTGTATTACACTCTGCCTTGATATTTGCATGCACTCCAACAGGCCAGAGACAGTGCAGAAGTAATATTAATTAACATGTATACCTCATTAGAAGTTTATCTCTTTCTTTTTATAAGAATTGTTGAGAGAGTTTAATTTTCTATTTATTTATTTATTTATGAGACGGAGTCTTGCTCTGTCACCAGGCTGTATAGTACAGTGGTGCAATCTTGGCTCCCTGCAACCTCCGCCTCCCGGCTTCAAGCGATTCCCCTGCCTTAGCCTCCTGAGTAGCTGGGACTACCGTCCCCGGCTACTTTTTTTTTTTTTTTTTTTTTTTAGTATTTTAGTAGAGACTAAATACACCTCACCATGTTGGCCAGGATGGTCTCAATCTCCTGACTTCGTGATCTACCCACCTCAGGCTCCCAAAGTGCTGGGATTATGGGTGGCGTGAGCCACCATACCCCGGCCGAGAGTTTAATTTTCATCTCAGCTTCTTTACTTCCTGACTTTGTGATTGGGCTAGCAAATAACCCCAGGAGCTTCAGTTTTGTTATAATAATTACATTGCCTTACCTTAGTGTTTATTTTACACTGGTTATATGCTAAGTGTTTTACCTGCATTATCTATTTAATCCTCACAACAACCCTATAATGTAAATACTATTATCCTTATTTAATAGAAGAGGAAACTAGGGTATAATCTGCCTACCGTTAGCTGGCAATTAGATGCCAAAACCTGGTTTTATCTCAAGTCTATTTGATTCTAGAGCCCCAAGTTTTTAAACTTCTATGCTATTTTACCTTTTATTTTGAAAATGTTAATAGTAAGACCTGCTTCACAGAGTTACTTTAAGAAGTTGGATGAGTTCCGTATAAAACACTGGGCTAGCTTTCTGAAGGCCCCTTTTGCCATTTATACTTAACAATATTAATAGAATTTCGTTACTAGTTTTTAATTTAAAAGCACCAAATCCTTATTTCTCAGTTTACCACAGACTTTAATGGCTCCTGTCACTTGGTGTTTTTCAAGAATATGTCCCCAAATTGGGCTTTATTTAAGGCCCAGCGAGATAACATGTTATATAAATCACATAATTTTTCTTAATTCAGATAAAAACGCATCAAAACATTTAGTTGTTTTCAATTTTCATGGCTATTGTGTAGCCAGTTGCAGAGTAATTCATAAGTCAGCTTAAACAGCAGTATTCAAGACAATGGCAACTTTTAAGCTTCAGGCTGTCAGAAAGAGAATGCTACGGATGTATAAAACATAGAAGGATGAAATGGAGGTTAAGCTAACTGTGCGTGAAATTGTAGTTGCTAAAGAAATTTCACAGTTGCTTAAAATAGCTTCACTTTTGTTGTGTGTCTGTAAGCATCAGTACATGGACTGATATCTTCAAAGCAAACAAAAATCTAAATGTCTTTAACATATTATTCTAATTATAATATAAAAGCGTTATTCCCAAAGAAGCTTTTTTTAAACATATGAATAATGTTTGGCAACAGTTCACATTCAATGTAAGGATCACTAAGACTCCTGAGTAGCAGTAATACTAAATAATAACATAGGCCAGTGGCGGTGGCTCACGCCTGTAATCCCAGCACTTTGGGAGACCCGGGAGGAGCAGATTATCTGAGGTCAGGAGCTTGAGACCAGCCTGGCCAACATGGTGAAACCCCGTCTCTACTAAAAATACAAAAAAATTAGCTGGCCATGGTGGCAGGCTCCTGTAATCTCAGCTACTCCAGAGGCTGAGGCAGGAGAATCGCTTGAACCTGGGAGGCGGAGGTTGCAGTGAACCGAGATCACGCCACTGCACTCCAGCCTGAGCAACAGAGTGAGACTCCATCTCAAGAAAAAAAAACTAAATAATAACATAAATGTTAATTAATTAAAATAATTAAGTAAAATAATTAAAAAATAAAAACCACTAACATTCATTAAGTTGTTATCTGAAAGTACTGTTCCAACCACTTTAAATGAATTAATTTATAGAACCTCACAACAACTCGGTAAATTCCATTATTATCTTTATTTCATAGTTGAGTCTTAGGCATAGAGATCTTACCTGAGGTCATACAGTGAATTAAGTGGCTATCAACGTATGTTGCATGTATTTGTATAACAGAAGTTTGAAAGTTTATTTTATGAAGTTATTTAATTGAACCCAAAATATTTAAAATTGTTTATATCTGCTTTTAATATGAAATATAAATGCAGTCAGTTATTTTACATAATTACAAATTAGGATCAGATTCTATCTAAACATATTACAACTTTCTGCCACATTTGTAGATTATAATGCTCAAAACAAAAATAAACCCTTAAAATAATTCAGACTGCCTTAAAACTACATTTCCTAGACATAACCACCTCAGAATCAAAATAAACTTTCCATTTATACACTAAATATTTCTTCCTGGGATAAGATCAAAGAAAAATAAGACTCTTGTCTTCAAGGAGTAGAAAAAATAGGCATGGAAGCCGGGTGTGGTGGCTCATGCCTGTAATCCCAGCATTTTGGGAGGCTGAGGTGGGCGGATCACCTGAGGTTGGATGTTGGAGACCAGCCTGACCAACATGGAGAAACCCCCATCTCTACTAAAAATGCAAAATTAGCCAGGCGTGGTGGCGCATGCCTGTAATCTCAGCTACTCGGGAGGCTGAGGCAGGAGAATCGCTTGAACCCAGGAAGTAGAGGTTGCAGTGAGCCAAGATTGTGCCATTGCACTCCAGCCTGGGCAACAAGAATAAAACTCCATCTAAAAAAGAAAAAATAGGCATGGAAACTGGACTGCCAGAACACAGTCGATGTGATATTCTGTTTGTTGGATGAAAATGTAATATCTAATGTTACGAAGGTAACCACTAAAAGAATTAAAAATAAAATAAATGAAAGTTGGAAGGAAAGGAGAACTAATAGAGCTCTTAAAGTTGGTATCTCATGAACTATAGATACAACCATATTAATCTTTATGGAAGTGACCAACAGAACTAAAAACAGTTCAAATGTTAATGAGTAGACCAGGCATGATGGCTTACACCTGTAATCCCAACACTTTAGAAGGCAAAGGCGAGAGGATCACTTGAGGCCAGGAGTTTGAGACCAGCCTGGGCAAAATGGCAAGACCAAGACCTCCATCTCTACAAAAAATTTAAAAATATATATATAGCTGGGTGTGATGACACACACATGTGGTCCTAGCTATCTGGGAGGCTGAGGTTACCGAAGGATCACTTGAGCCCAGGAGGTCGAGGCTGCAGTGGATCCATGGTCACACCACTTCCCTCCAGCTTGGGTAACAGCGTGAGCTCTGTCTCCAAATGGAAAAAAAGAGTTATTAAGTGGAGGGTAGAAGCAGAGGAGATGTTTACTTGTTGTTTTATAACCCTTTTATACTGTTTTTTATTATGTCCACATGCATTGATTTTTTTAAAAAAATTCAATGAGATACATGCTATAAACAAAACGTGCATGTATGCTATGAAAGCTCTTAGAAGGAAGGCATAACCATTTGACAGGTCAGGTAAATATCACCACATGCTTATACAGTAAGTTGGAAATGGTTGCGAGAGGGCCTTTTCTCTCGCAAAGTGAAAAGTTAGTGGAAATGCACAGAGGTATGAGAGTATGGCCATCCAAGATAAATCAGATAGCTGGGTTATGATGAGAGAAGATGATGATTAGGTAAGCAGGGGCCAAATAATAAAGGGCCTTATATACCTTCATAAGAAGTTGAGCTTTATTCTATATGCAGGGGACAAAATTAAAGGATTACAAAGAGTAAACCGATATCAGATTTGTATTTTAATAACTTTCATTGGTGTGAACAGTAGTTGATAGGGCCGAGGGGAATACTTACGCCAGAAAAATAATTTAAATTGCCATTTTCCAGAGGCAAGATACAAGGGCTTAAACCAACACATTGGCTGCAAAAATGGAAAAGGGACAGATTTGAAATCAATTTAGGCAATAAATTTATTTCATTGGATTTATTACACTGAATTGGAGAGAAAAGGGGTAATTGGGGATGCTTCCTAGTGTTCTTATTTGAGAAACTGGTAACCTTAACACAAGAGAGCTATAGGAGACCAGCTAGTTACAAGATTATTGCCCATTAAGGCAGTAATGGATGGGAGAAGGGGCAGCAACAGAATAACTTTTAATAAAGTATACCCCTTGGCTGTAAATAGTTTTTTGTTTGTTTGTTTGCTTGCTTGCTTGCTTGTTTGTTTAGATGGAGTCTTGCTCTGTTGCCCAGACTGGAGTGCAGTGGCGCGATCTCAGCTCACTAGTACCTCACCTCCTAGGTTCAAGTGATTCTCCTGTCTCAGCCTCCCGAATAGTTGGGATTACAGGCACATGCCACCACACCCAGCTGATTTTTGTATTTTTAGTAAAGACAGGGTTTCACCATCTTGGCCAGGCTGGTCTTGAACTCCTGACCTCATGATCCACCCAGCTCCGCCTCCCAAAATGCTGGGATTACAGGCATGAGCCACCGCGCCCAGCCAGTAGTTTTATTTTTGAACAAAAAAGTTTTAATTTAAAAGGCCATGAATTTTATTTGGCTGCCATAATGAATTCTAAAATAGTATATTGACAGAGTAAAGCAAAAATTTTAAATGTATGGAATGGCCTCGTTTCTTTTTTTTTTCTAGTTTTATATTGCTGCTCTTAAATGTTGTATAATATTGAAACTCTTGGATTATTATAGCTTTATTTTTGTATCTTTTTAAAGTTCAAATATATTAGATGATTACTATCTATAGGGAGATACCATAATTTAATTTGTTCTAGTAGTTTTGTTTCTTGTTGTTTTCAGATACTTATAATCTTTCTTAAAGATGATCATAACTGGCTGGACACACCTGTAATCCTAGCACTTTGGGAGGCCAAGGCAGGTGGATCACCTGAGGTCAGGATTTCAAGACTAGCCTGGCCAACATGGCAAAAATTAACCGGGCGTGGTGGCACAAGCCTGTAATCCCAGCTACTTGGGAGACTGAGGAAGGAAAATTGCTTGAACCCAGGAGGTAGAGGTTGCAGTGAGCCGAGATTGCACCACTGCACTGTAGCTTGCACAACGGGAGCGACACTCTGTCTCAAAAAAGAAAAAAGTTGATCTTAACTATTCTCTTTTTATGACAAGTAGTGGTTGTTCAGTATTGGAGGGATAATATCAGCAGTAATGCAAAGAAATTATTTCTTCTGCCAGGGCACGGTGGCTCACACCTGTAATCCTACGCTTTGGGAGGCCAAGGCAGGAAGATCACTTTTGTCCAGGAGTTTGAGACCAACCTGGGCAACATGGCAAGACCCCATCGCTACAAAAAATTTTTTTTAAAAAATGATTTCTTCTGAAAGGCAGCCTTGCTTCCATGTATTATTAAGACCTTCATGTTCAGTTTTCCATTTTCTAAAATACTTTTAGTATTACCAAGGGGCTAGCTGGTTTTATTTAAAACCACTTCTTATGGTATTCAAGCTTTGAGGGCTTTTTGTTGTTGTTGTTGTTGTTGTTGTTGTTGTTGTTGTTGTTGTTTTTGAGATGGAGTCTCACTCTGTTGCCCAGGCTGGAGGAGTGTAGTGGCGTGATCTCAGCTCACTGCGACCACCACCTCCCGGGTTCAAGTGATTCTCCCACCTCAGCCTGCCCAGCAGCTGGGATTACAGGCACCCGCCACCATGCCCGGCTAATTTTTGTATTTTTATGGAGTCGGGGTTTCACCATGTTAGCCAGGCTGGTCTCCTGACCTCAGGTGATCCACCCACCTCGGCCTCCCAGAGTGCTGGGATTACAAGCGTGAACCACCGCCCCTGGCAGCTTTGAGTCATTTTTACCAATTCTTTGGTTATTTGGATCTCAGAAAGTATAGTGGCCACATTCTCATTTTCTCAAGTTACTTTTTTTTCATAATGCGGTATTTCCTAAGTATTGACAGAATTGAACGCATTGTTCCCAAGTGATGACCCTGGATCATTCATACTTGTAGCTAAAGTATACATAGGGGTGGGGGCTACCATTTTTTTTTCTTAATGAGAGTCTCATCATTACAGTCTTACCCCTTGTTTTAGGTGTATATGTAAATTCTATTAGAACTCCTGTTTGTCATCACCATATTGAAAGAAACCTAATCCTTTTTTCCCTCAGATTTCGTAGTTAGAATGGTCTGATATAAATGCATTGATGTCATTTTCATATTTTAGTGTGTTTTTTTTTTTGTATATTTTCATTGATTTTTTTAGTTCAACATTGTGTCTTTATGGAAAGATTCCTCCAGTGTATTCTTAGCATCTGTAGAGCCTAGTTTAAATTAAGGTAGATGTTACTTGCTTGTTTTATAAATTTTCTTCTCAGTCTCAAGGCAGAAACTAAAGATACAAAAAGGAATAACACTTTAATGGTATAGTAAAATAAGTTTTAAACTTAGTGAGTTTCCTTAGGCATAAACTCATTGCTTTGTATTTTTTCAGAATTTAGTAAAAAGCACTCCAGGATGAATAGTAGTTTTATCTCAAGTATAGTATTGAAGAATTATATTTGTTTAAATATATAGTTTGTTTGTTAAAATTATGCTGATTTTTTCCCCCTAATCCTCAGTATTCATCCATTGTTTCTAAGTAAGAATGCCATCACTCAAAGTGAGTATGAAAGTGTCATTAATCAGAAAATATGGGGAAGACCTGATGATGAACAACAAATTTAAAACACCAGTAGATCACCAAACATGGTTTAGGTGATAACATTTTCCCTGAGAATTTGCTGACCAAATTTTACTAAAAATAATTTCTGTATGATGTATGTTTCCGCTGTACGATTTTTTAAAATTATACTGGATACTATTAGTGTTTGGAAAGGTGACTCATTTATACTTGAGTGTATGATAATTGATTTTTCATTGGAATATCTAAATAATACAGTGCCCAGCTTTTATCATACTATAGCCATGCTTCCTTATTTTAAAATCCCTTCATTTTATTTAAGGACAAACCTTCAATAGACGTATAAAATACAGTTACTCCTCAGATATGAATTCTCTTCAGCAGTAAAAATGTTTGCTTTTATTCACCTAACAGCATTTTCTTCATATTGCTACATAGCATTCGTAATTATTATGCTAATGGTTATATTCACAAGGTTTGAAAAACTTCTTTTAATATAAACAAAAGTAGCACTTTAGGAGGATAAAAACCAAGTTTAATTACAGTTTTTAAAATATCTTAAAAGCTTTTTTCTGTTGGTACTGTGGAATTGCTTTAATACTAACATTTTGATTTTAAATAAAATAGAGAGTTTCCAAAAGGAGAATCAATAGCTACAAGCAGTACCTCATAAGGAAAGGAAAAAAAAAAAAAGTACTGTAACATTTGTCTTTCTTCAGTCAATGTTTATATGGTTTACCTTTTCAGATTAATGTGGTTAATCTGTTGAGCAAAAAGCGTACTGTTTTACCATTTTGCAATTTTTGTCCTATTAATATAATATAGTATAAGGCAGTGTTCCTCATCCCTGCCTGCCCATTACAATCATTAAAGTACTATTAGTAGTAAATAAAAATACTGATGCATGGATCTCGCCCCCAGATATCCTAATTTAGTTTATCTAGGGTAGGTTTTAGGGATGAGTAATTTTCAAAATATTTCCAGGTGATTCTATTGTACTATCAGGGTTGAGAACTCTCCTCTAAGGTAGTTTGAATTTGAAAGCTTGAGAAAATTTGGAGTGGCCGTTTTCATTACAGGCGAACGATGAATGATATCCCTGAATAGTCCCTGAACTGAAAATTCTATTAAGTAGACATGAAAATGGCTTCACGTACACAACTTGAACTTAACCAATACTGTGGAAGTATTAAGGTTATAATAACAGATGTTATGTATTGAGCATCTAAAAAATCCAGGCTTTTCGCTTTTTTTGGTGACTTCTTGTAGCAACTCTGGAAGGAAGTAAATAACCCTTTTGTTCAAACAGTAAACTGAAGCTCAATGGATGACTTACCCAAAGGTGGGGCATACTGCTTGTAAGTGGCAGAGCCAGAACTGGACCACATACATGTTTGATTTCACAACTTGAACTCTTTTCACTATACCATGCTGTGTGAAAATTTGATACTTAGTTTGACTCAACCTAAATAATTAGTTTATCAAGGTTTTCTTAAGGTCATGTTTCTTTAGAGCTGTGGTTATTGTTACCAACAAAAATACTTGAAGTGCTTCGTACTGGAAAGTGGTAGAGTATTTCTAACTTGGACAGGTTTATAAATTTGTAGTGGTGGTGGTAGTGGTAGTGGTATGATGATGGCACAAGAGTTAACAAATACTGCCCTTTTTTAAGAAATTCAGAAAATTTATGTAATTCACAAGTGTCACTTTTGTTCAGTGTTATAAACGAACTTATTTTGGACTCTAGCTATCTGGTGAGAAACAGCATAGACCAACTTTCTGAACATTTTTGTAGCAACTAGTTGGACCTTAATTATAACAAAGATAGCTACAGAAATAGTGTGGCCTTTTTCTACATGTGAAACCTCACTTTAAGCCCTTACTAATCTCAGTACAGGTTGAGTAGCTCTTATCTGGAATTCTTGGGACTAGAAGTGTTTTGGATTTCAGATTTTTTTCAGATTTGGGATGTTCAACATGTAGTACCTGTAATACTTAAAATATTTAAACTGGGAAAACATCGACTAACCACAGAGCTGGAATTTTTCCGAAGACTAATGAATAAAAATCACCTTTTTAAATGGGAAATTAGCATATTTTAAAATCCTGTTGCAACTAAGGCACATTAGTGATAGAGTTGAGGTAGTTAGATATTTCTGCTTCCCCCACCCAGAGAACCATATCAGAAGTTTAGGAAAATCTGGCAGTCATAAGTTACATGGAAATAGAGACTCCAAAGGGAAAAGATGCAGTTTGTGTATCGTTCCCATATTTTCCTAATGATTTCTTATATTTCCCTAGTCCTAATACAATAATGGCCTAGAGTTAGATTGTCTATACAAGTAAGACTCTAATTCATATTTTTAAAAAGGCCTACCAACTTGCTGTTAGAAGTTATATGACTTGCTTCTTTTGATTTTTCTCTTGTAATGGTATTTTTCCCTAAATGTTTGAAGATTAAAATTTTTTTATGCTAGTCACTTTAAAAAGTAAAAATACTGAGGTTGGAACTTGGTTAAATCAAGGAATTAACTTTATTTGTCTTTTTTGCATGCACTAGAGAATTTCTACGATTTATAAGTAGCATGTATTTCATTGTGTGTGAATTTGTATGTAGTGCCAAATATACTTAGGATTATACAGCATTTTAAGTTTACTACAATCTGTAGTTAAATTATTTATTCACCATGCAAAACAAATATTTTCCTATGAACACCACAGATCATATATATGTGTATGTGCAATGTATATATGTATATATATGTGTATATATATGTGTGTGTGTATATGCCAGCTAACAACACAGATTAATGCT
Source organism: Macaca thibetana thibetana (assembly GCF_024542745.1). Classification (NCBI taxonomy): domain Eukaryota; kingdom Metazoa; phylum Chordata; class Mammalia; order Primates; family Cercopithecidae; genus Macaca; species Macaca thibetana. Next base: position 86,076,669 of record NC_065578.1, on the reverse strand, counting down.
TTTAGAATTTGACTTTTAATAATGTTCTGCAACTTTGAGTTCCATCCATTTTCTTTTTTTACCCTGGAATGGAACTGCTCTACAAACTTTGTCAAAGGAACTTGAAATATTTTTGAAGTTTTGTCATGAAAAAAAAGACATTTAATTTTGTTAAATGAATAGTTCTCTCCCTTTAGCACACCTGTGTTGAGAAGCTTTGTGTCTGGTTCTGGGGGAAATTAAGACATTTCCTGTCTACTGTCAAGTTATAGGCTATTTGATGCACATTATGGTGAGAACAAAATTCTATGAAAGTTTATTAGGAAAATCACTACCTGACACTAGGAAATCAACAAAAGTTTTTTTGAAAAAGGTCACATCTGAGCTGCCTGCTCATTAAAGGGTATGTTTCTAATATTTTTGGTTAATCAGTTCATATTTTGTGGTGCATAGACAAGCTTCCCATGAGTGGGTTATGGATGTGCTAAGATAGATACTGAGTCCTTGAGCCCTTGAGACAACCAAGTGGGGCCTGGGGTAAGCAGGGCTCCCAGGCTAGTCTTGCGCAGTTAAAAGCTGCTTCATCCTTTTACTCCAGTGCTCCGTACAATCACTATCATTTCCCACATGTATCATGTATAAAGAAGCAGTGGTGTAGAGAAATACTATTAGATAAGGTAGTAGAATCTCCACCAAGAATTTCTAAAGGATTATAAGCAAAAGATAACTCTAATAACCAAATCTAAATATGGCCTTATATACTTTTAATTATAGTAAAATGTACATAAAATTCACTGTTTTAACCATTTTTAAGTGTACAGTGCTATGGTATTAAGTACATTCACATTGTTGTACATCCGTGTTATCCATCTTTCCCCGGAGTCTTCCCAAACTGAAATTTTATACCCATGAAACAATAGCTCCCTATTCCTTGCCCCCACTGACAACTACCATTCTACTTTCTGTATCTGAATTTTTGACTACTGTAGTTACCTCATTTAAACATTTGTCCTTTTGTGACTGCCTTATTTCACTTAGCAAGATGTCATTAATGTTGTAATAAGATTCGTTTATGTTGTAATATGTGTCCGAATTTTTTTTTTTTTTTTTTTTTTGAGAGAAGTCTCGCTCTTGTCCCCCAGGTTTGAGTGCAATGGCTTTATCTCAGCTCTCTGCAACCTCCGCTTCCTGGGTTCAAACGATTCTCCTGCCTCTGCCTCCCAAGTAGCTGGGTTTAAGGCACCTGCCACCACACCTGGCTAATTTTTGTATTTTTTAGTAGAGACAGGGTTTCACCATGTTGGCCAGGCTGGTCTCAAACTCCTGACCTCAGATGATCCGCCCACCTCGGCCTCCCAAATTGCTGGGATTACAGGCGTGAGCCACTGTACCCAGTCAGAATTTCCTTCCTTTTAAAAGCTGAATAATGCTTTGTTGTATGTATGTACCATGTTTTGTTTTTCCATTCACCTGTTAATGAACACATGAGTGGGAAAACACCTTTTGGCTATTGTGAATAATGTTGCTATGAACATGGGTATATAAATACCTGTTTGATGCCTTGCTTTCACTTCTTTTGAGTATATACCCAGAAGTAGAATCGCAGATCATATGGCAATTCCATTTTTAATTTTTTGAAAAACTGCAATTCCATTTTCTATAGCCACTGGACCACTTCTCATTCCCAATAGCAGTGTACAAGGGTTCCAATTTCTCCACATCCTCATCTCTTTTTTTTTTTTTTTAATAATAGCTATCTCAGTGGTGTGAAGTGGGATTTCATTGTGGTTTTGATATGCATTTCCCTAATCTCTAGTAATGTTGACTATCGCTTCATTAGCTTATTGGTAATATGGCCTTATATTTTTCAATATATTTTTTTTCTGGAGTTCTAACCAAGATTAGCCAAATCTTTTTCAAAAGAAACTTATTGCATAGAATTAAGGTTTTTTTTGTTTTTTTTTTTTTTAGACAGAGTCTTGCTCTGTTGCCAGGCTGGAGTGCAGTGGCGTGATCTTGGCTCACTGCAACCTCCGCCTCCTGGGTTCAAGCGATTCTTCTGCCGCAGCCCCATGAGTAGCTGGGACTACAGGCACCTGCCACCACACCCAGCTAATTTTTGTATTTTTAGTAGAAACAGGGTTTCACCCTGTTGGCCAGGATGTTCTCAATCTCTTGACCTCGTGATCCACCCGCCTCAGCCTCCCTAAGAGCTGCGATTACAGGCATGAGCCACCGTGCCCAGCCAAATTAACCTATTCTTAAAGTTTTATTGCTGCAGTGAACCTTAGAGATCATCAGAATTCTTAATCTGAAATCCACCATTGGTTTCAGAGTCCATGAACAGCCTGCATTAAAGCAAAATTCTGTCAGCTTCTCAGAAGGGTCAGTGACTCCCCAAAAACATAAGAATTGATCTAGCCCAAAGTCATCAAACTGTTAAGAATCATTATCTTTTTAGGTCACATTAAGGTGGTGTTTAAATCACTACTTTGTGCCTTTCTGTATTTTCCAAACTATTTTAAATAAACATGCATAGGGCATTTTTTTTTTATTAAATAAATTCAGTTAAAAAATTAAATTTAATTAAATTTTAGAACCTGAAAAAGTAAAGTCCATCTTTCTTGAACCTCCATAAAAAACAAATCTAAAAGCCAAGAAGAAATGAAATGGATATGATTGTTCTTAAAATTGCCAGCCTTCTCTTATGGTCACAACATTTCCAAGTATATTCCTGCCCTATAAAAAGAATAGTCAGGCTCTGCAACTACAAAAAAATGTGATGTTTACCATTGAATCCATTTCAGCTGAATTCATTGCAATAAAATATTTGCATTTGAGTTTTTTATAATGAGCTTTTACTATAAAGTGAATGTGCAGGTTCTGTAGGAAAGAGATACTTACCATTGAATCCATTTCAGCTAAATTTCATTAAAGGAAAATATTTGCATTTGAGTTCTTTATAATGAGATTTTACTGCTTTTCTTATAATATCTCTACATAGTACTTTCTGTAGCAGTTGTTTTAATTTTAAAACTTTGATCACTTAAAAGCAACCAGAAAGAATTTTTATTAAGTAACTATCTTGGATGATATAGACCTATATTCAGTTTATCACCCTAAAAAAAAAAGTAGGAAATATTTAATATTTTGTAGAGCTTCCTAGGATATCTTACCTATTTAAAATTTGTTGTTAAATTTCCGTATCTACTTCAGTCTTTTTGACTAGGTTTAAGAGTAATTGAATTAGGTTGGAAGTTCCTCTATCATTTATTATACTTGGGCCTCCATCTTCTCTTCTGTTAGACCGGAACTGCATGGTCCTGTCTAGCTAACCAGCTTTGACATTTCTTTGATCTATATATCTGCTAACTGTAGTGTTTATACTGTGAAAATTTATATTTATTTTATAAGTACATTTTTAATTTATACAAATTTTTTAAATTCCTGTTTTTCCTTTTGTAGCTGTATGCAGGAGCTATTCTTGAAGTTTGTGGATGAAAATTGGGAAGGTTCCCTCAAGTCCAAGGTATATAAAATTTACTCCAGTAAGCTGTTCAGTCATTTAAAATCAACATTTTATGTGAATCGTTTTCATTATATATTCCCAGGAATAAGAATTTTTAGGATTATACTTTCTCAACAATAATATGTATTTTTTTCACATTTGTTTTCATGGAGGTGGTTTGTTAAAGTAATTGGTGAATGCTATGTTTATTTTAAGCGAAAACAATATATGAAATTTAGAGGCCGGGCATGGTGGCTCACGCCTGTAATCCTAGCACTCTGGGAGGCCAAGGCAGGTGGATCACAAGGTCAGGAGTTCGAGACCAGCCTGGCCAAGATGATGAAACCCTATCTCTACTACAAATACAAAAAGTAGCTGGGTGCAGTGGCGGATGCCTACAATCCTAGCTATTCGGGAGGCAGAGGCAGGTGAATCACTTGAACCCGGGAGGTGGAGGTTGCAGTGAGCCAAGATCACGCCACTGCACTCCAGCCTGGGCGACAGAGCAAGACTTTGTCTCTAAAAATAAGAAGAGAAAAATTTAGATTTAAAATACAACACATGAAGGAGTTATTTTCTTAAAAGAAGAGCCTTTCCTTTGCCAGGTGTGAATTTTGCACGAGCCTTTCCTTTACCAGATGTAAGTGTAATTTCTTTAAGTAGCACACCATTGTAGTGTATTTTAAATGTGAATTGATTTATGTGGAACAATTGCATTAAGAGTAGACCTGTACAAAATAACAAATCACCAAAGAAAGAAGTAATTGCCAAAGAATTTGAAATACAAAAGAGAGAAAGCCATATGTATATATCTTTACAGGGAATTTTAAGGATAAACATGTTAAAGGATAATTGTGAAGGTATATTCTTTGGGTTGACATCAGACAATAATGAGGAGCTTTGCATTACCAAGAAAGGCTTGAACTAAGGCTTTTGTCTTCTGTCCTTGCATGTCACTTTGAAAATCAGTTTTATGAAACTGAACTTGTCTGAAGGTAATAATGCTTTCTCTTTTTTTTTTTAAATACATAGATAAGTATTTAATTTACATACCTCATTCTACCTCGATTTTTGCTGACATTCCCCTGATTTCTTGCCTTATTTAGTTAATGGCAAGAGAATTTTTTGGATTTAATATTTTATAAAATTGCCTGTATTAGCACATGCTTTTTATTGCTGACCTAGAATTGTTTATAATAAAATATTGATCATTTGGCACAGATACGTAATATAGAAGTTTGACTTGGGACACTTAATGAGGCCCAAAGCAGATATATATCTAATCAAAAACAGTCTTTGTTAGAGTAACACATTCTAATATAGCAAAGAAGATACTACTTTTGCTTGAGGAAAAAATTTCTTACTGTTTTTTTCTTTGTTTTTTTTTTTGTTTTTGCCTCAAACACTTAAACTCAGAATTGTACCACCATTGTTTTGGCTTTTTTGTATCCATTCTCTGAATGATAGTGTGAGCATTCTTATTTCTAGAAAGGTTTAGCAATTGATTTTTAGCTGCATTGATTATACTTACTTGTTTTATTAAAAACAACATTTTATAACTTAGATTTTCGTGAGAATCAAGAGTAGCTTCGATACTATGATTAGCCTTCCTAGTTATGATACCAGATTTTATTTTCTACGGTAATACATATTATGTAAATTATCAAACCTTAGGGTACACATATCATACTGTCTTTTCCTTTTGAAAACAATTGAATTTTAATGCTATGTATAAATATTTAATTATCTACTTGCTTAAAATAAAAATTATTAATTCCATAATGTGTAACTGTATTTAATATTATTATATATAATATCAGTATTTTCTGAGCCCATGAAAAGTTGTTATAATTGTGATAAAACCATTAAATTCCCACTCTCAGAATTTCCATCTTAAAGATATTCTGAAATACAGCATGGAGAATTGTTGCTATAAAGCAGTAATTACAAATACCAAACTAACTTTCATGTCATCACTGCCTCATATTCTTTTCTCTCTCTCTCTCTCTCTCTTTTTTTTTTTTTTTTGAGACAGAGTTGCCCACGCTGGAGTGTAGTGGTGCAATTTCAGCTCACTGCAACCTCCACCTCCTGGGTTCAAGTGATTCTCCTGCCTCAGCCTCCTGAGTAGCTGGGACTACAGGTGCATGCCACCACACATGGCTAATTTTTTTTATATTTAGTAGAGACGGGGTTTTGCCACATTGGCCAGGCTGGTCTCAAATTCCTGACCTCAGGTGATCTGCCTGCCTTGGCCTCCCAATGCTGGGATTACAGGCATGAGCGACTGCACCCGGCCACTGCTTCATATTTTTTATCTTCAACATCAAGTAGCTTCTGGGATTATCATGATAATCTTCATTATACTCTAGCTTATAATACATTGTCAATTTTTAAGATCACTTAATTTAGCCATTTCATGAAACAAGAGTAAATTAATGTTAAATTATTTCAGAAAAAGGAAGAATTTAAATTTTGGTATGTTTTACCCACATTAAACCACTCAGAGTTGTGTAAAAAAATTCCCAGATCATATTTCTTAGTCAATTCCAAATATGCCTTCTAAAATACCTTTTTTTCCTTATTCTAGTTGCTTAAGTATAGAAGCCTGTCTATAATAATTTCTCATAGTTGATTCTAGTATTCTGTCACTTCACGTGTGGTGACATCCTAAGTAATCATGTTTTTTTTTCTCTCGCTTGAGTCTTCTGTGTAAAGAATGTAGCTGTCTCTCAGAAAGTAATGTGATTTATCCCTAATTTTGTAGGGCTTGGCAAACTTTCTGTAAAGAACTAGATAGTAAAAATTTTCAGCTTTATAGGCAACATGAGCTCTGTTGTAACTATCGAACTCTGCTGTTAGAGCACGGAAGCAGCCATAGACAGTACTTAAACGAATGCACTGTGTTCTGGTAAAACTTTATTAACAAAAGCAAGCAGGACAGATTTGGCCCATGGGCCTCAGTTTGGCAACCTCTGTATTAGAATCATAAACCTTCAGACACAAAAAGGAGTTTTGAAGTAATGTAGTACAAGTTGAACATCCTCATAATTAAAAATCTGAAATCTAGAATGCTCCAAAATATGAAACTTTAAAAATGCTGCAAAAAATTACCTTCAGGCTGTATGTATAAGGTATATATGAAACATAAATGAATTTCAGGTTTATATTTGGGTCCCATCCCCAAGATATGTCATTCTATATATGCAAGTATTTCCACATCCAAAAAAATGAAACACAGTCCCGTGCATTTCAGTTAAGGATACTCAACCTGCTTCTCATGCCAGCTACGATTGATTGGTAGCCATGCTTAAGGTTGCATTGCTACATTGGAGTTTTGCTGGAAAGAATACTGATCCATTAGCATTATCTTCATTGATTTTCTTGTTTATAAAATGGGTTACACTTGAGGTATAATAGGTTAATATCTACCTTATAGGGCTGTTCTGAGGATTAATGAGATAACATGTAAATCAGTTAGTATGTGTCTGGCACCAGCAAATACAGAGTAAATCATTCCATAATTCTATAAATGTGTATTGATGCTTACTGTATGTCAATCACTATTCCAGTAATGAAGATGTTAAGTGGTAAGTATTGTTATTGTATCTTATATTTGCTGCTTGGTTAATAATAAGTTTCAATTATGAACCATCAAACATTCATATACTCATACATTGGTCATCTTTAAAAAAACATTCAAGTCAATATATATTATAACTGCAACCTTTCTCGTATGCAAAATTCTGTATATTGACCTCTAGCCATTTTTCAAAGTACCATAATGGTGCTTCTCTTTCTACCATTTTACCTCCTGACTACTAAATCTTACTTGGCCCTAGCATTTGAAACTCTCTTCACTTGTGTGACTTCATGATCTCCTAGCTTTCTCCTACTTCCAACATATCTTTTTCTTCTGTTCTAGCATCTCTTTTACTGCCTGCACTTCAAACGTTATTGTTAGTGAGGGTCTATTATCTTCAAATTTTCTTCTCTTCTGACTTTACCGAATGGTGTCCCACTCGCTCAGTTTCAATTACAGTACTTATCTGATGACTCCCAATCTATATCTTTACATAAAGTTTTATTTTGTTAGAAGTTGTATTTCTTATATTTTTTACTTCCATGGGACATTTCCATTTAGATTATTTCATAGGCACCTTAAACCAATATACATATATGAATCACCTGGGGATCTTCTTAAACTACAGAGTATAATTCTATAAATCTGGGATGGGTCCTGAGATTCTGTATTTCTTACAGTCCTACAGACTGTGGTCCACATTTTTAATAGAAAGGCTTTAAACCCAGCATGTCCAAAAACTGTATTAATCCTCTTCTCTATTAAAAGTATACCATCTTCCCTATTTCTATAAATGGCAATATGATCAGGCAAAAGCATAAGCATGAAACACAGGAATCATGATTGATCTTTTACACTTTATATCCAGTTAGTCACCATGTTGTGTCTCTTCTCCCTCAGTAATAACCTTCATAGTCCCTTTCTCTTTTCTATATTTTCAATCAGGGCCATAACATCTTTATCCAAAAGGATTAGTTACTTATTATCTAGTCTGCCTCTTTTCCCTTTTCTTACTTCGTTACCTCTTTAACACAACAGCCAGTAGAGACCCTTTTCATAAGACAAATCTGATTGTATCTCTCTCTTGCTTAAAATCCTTTATAGTTCTCTGTCACATACAAAATGACATACAAGACTCGCCATGACATAGTTTCTCATTTCTAGATTCACATCTCTAGTTTATGCAAAACTATTTGCAATTCTCTGAGCTCTGACTTCTGTGTGTTTGTACACACTGAAAATTCTTGCTAACTTGTGCTCCTTCCCAATTCTTGTGGCAAATTCCAGTTCATTCAAAATTTGGCTCCAGCATTGTTTTTGGGTGGTTTAAACAGTGTTTTACTTTTCTTTTTATGTTCCAGAACACCTCCCACATAAGATTATATTTGGCATACTGGTCTTTTGCCTCTCTCAAGCTAGAGCTCAAAGTTTGTGTTCTGTTTTTGTTTTGTTTTGTTTTTTGTTTTTTAATCATTGATATACCCAAAATCTATGTAACATTGCACCTAGTATTAAGAGGAATTCAAGTATTTATGGAATGAATGCACTGATTTATTAAAGTTTTCTAATTCAAGGGATGCCCCCACCTTTAACAGTTGAGAATCTGGAGAAAAGCCTGTGTTTCCATTTGTTATATGCCCTTGATGAATTTACAGGATTCAAACATTCATAAAAAGCTCTCATCTTTTTGTAAAAATCATAATTTTTTTAGTTTGTCTTGTCTTCATTTTGTACCTCCAGTCTCCCTAAATTCTCTTAAGTTGTCCTTTTCTGTTTTCAAGTGCTTCTAAATTGTCCTAATGGATGACACAATTTTGTACTCCAAATGTATATAATAGTATATTTTCTTTTTTTTTTTTTTTTTTTTTTTTTTTTCTTTTTTTTGAGACAGTCTCGCTTTGTCTCCCAGGCTAGAGTGCAGTGGCATGATCTCGACTCACTTCAACCTCAACCTCCCAGGTTCCAGCGATTCTCTTGCCTCAGCCTCCCAAGTAGCTGGGATTACAGGCATGTGCCACCACGCCCAGCTAACTTTTGTGGTTTTTTTTGGTATTTTAATAGAGATGGAGTTTCATCATGTTGGCCACGCTGGTCTGGAACTCCTAACCTCAGGTGATTTGCCAGCCTTGGCCTCCCAGAGTGCTGGGATTACAGGCGTGAGCCAGCACACCCAGCCAGTTTTCTTGTTTTAGAAATACTTTTTTGATTACTCAATAGCTTTTGTTGAACGCAGTTGAGAATTAGGTTGTCTGTTGTTGCCATTCTCTTTATATTGACATTTCTGGATATGGTATGACATTGTTATTTAGAGTATGTTCTGATTCGAATGTACTTACTCTAATCAACAGGATATTTCATCTCAAAATATAATCCTGTTTCAACATGACTATATTTCTGTCTAATCAACAGGATTATATTTTGTCCGAGTATATTTTGTCTCTTTTTTCATTTATATTTTCACGTGTTTGTGATTTTGAAAATAACATAATTCAAACATTTTTCTTTAACCTCAGAACATATACTTCCTTATTATCTCCCCATTTCCACATATACCCTCTTTATAGAACAAGGAGGAGGACAGATGTGGGTTTGGGTTTTGGGGTTGTTTTTTTTTTAATACTCCTTAATACTTTTTTTAAAAAATAATCCCTTTTAATACTCCTTAAAGTTAGCTCTAAAGAGCCTCTGAATTATGAGAGTCCCTTGACATTCTGAGCAGTGTATATAGCAAAACTTAGCTCTTCTAGGGGGCAGCATGAATGGGTTGCTAACAATCCTAAGGGAAAAGCTGAAACATTTAATCTGTTTTTAAATTACTTCTGTTTATTTGATCACTTTGAGTGTTATTTACAAAATTGCCTTTATTAGTGACAAATAATTAAATTGACATAGGAACATTTTCTGGAAATTAGAGTGATTGGATTTTCTTTAGAAGTCTCCAAATTGGTGGCTGGGCGAGGTGACTCAACGCCTGTAATCCCACCACTTTGGGAGGCCAAGGCAGGCGGATCACGAGGTCAGGCATTCGAGACCAGCCTGACCAGCATGGTGAAGCCCCATCTCTACTAAACAACAACAGCAAAAAAAAAAACATTAGCAGGGAATCATTCTTTGATTTTATTGTGTGACCCACATAGTATGACACCATTTCTGTAGTCTTTTTTTTTTTTTAAGCTTTCATTGAACACATTTGAGAATTTGAAATTTTTTTGCTTTCTGCCCATAATGGCAGAGAAGAAAATTGACAGAAACGCCTCTAATGATTAAATGAATCAGAAAATGAATGCAAAGAGATAAAATAACACTTTAGACCTGGAGTGACCAAGTAGCCAAACATGGCTGTTTTAAATATTTTCTTTTTTTTTTTTTTTTTTTTTTTTTTGAGACGGAGTTTCACTCCTGTTGTTCAGGCTGGAGTGCAATGGTGTGGGTGTGATCTTGACTCACCACAACCTCCACCTCCCAGGTTCAAGCAATTTTCCTACCTCAGCCTTCCGAGTAGCTGGGATTACAGGCATGCACCACCACACCCAGCTAATTTTTTGTAGTTTTAGTAGAGACGGGGTTTCTCCATGGGGTCAGGCTGGTCTCGAACTCCCGACCTCAGGTTATCTGCCCACCTCGGCCTCCCAAAGTGCTGGGATTATAGACATGAGCCACTGTCCGGGCCCAATTTTTTTAAATTATATAAAATTAAACATCCAGTTCCGTAGATGCACTAGCTACATTTCAGATGCTCAGTAACCACCATGCCAAAAAGAACAGATGAAGAATATTTCCATTATCTCAGAAAGTTCTATTAGAAAGTCCTATTCTAGACTCTAATGATAATAAAATTGTTCCGTATGAGCAGAAGCTCAGATTCTGAAACCTCATTTGACAATATCCTGAATGAATTTTCTCAAAAATCAAGAGTGAGTGAATAAACAATATATTACCAAGGTCAGAAAGGAAATAATAGTTTTGTTTTGTTTTGTTTCTTTGAGACGGAGTCTCGCTCTGTTGTCCAGGTTAGAGTGCGGTGACGGGATCTCGGCTCACTGCAACCTCTGCCTCCCAGGCTCAAACAGTCCTCCTACCTCAGGCTCCCAAGTAGCTGGAACTACAGGCATGCACCACCATGCCTGGCTAATTTTTATTTATTTTTATTTTTGTATTTTATTTATTTATTTTTTTTAGACGGAGTCACACTGTAGCCCAGGCTGGAGCGGAGTGGCGCGACTTTGGCTCACACTGCAAGCTCCGCCTGCCAGGTTCACGCCATTCTTCTGCCTCAGCCTCCGGAGTAGCCGGGACTACGGGCGCCTGCCTCCAGGCCAGCTATTTTTTTGTATTTTTAGTAGATACAGGGTTTCACCGTGTTAGCCAAGATGGTCTGGATCTCCTGACCTGGTGATCCGCCTACCTCGGCCTCTCACAGTGCTGGGATTACAGGCGTGAGCCACCGCGCCCAGCCCATGCCTGGCTAATTTTTGTATTGAGACGGGGTTTCACCATGTTGACCAGGCTGGTCTCTAACTCTTGACCTTGGGTGATCTGCCCGCCTCGGTGGCTTACGGCTGTAATCCCAGCACTTTGGAAGGCCGAGGCGGGTGGATCACCTGAGGTTGGGAATTCGAGACCAGCCTCACCAACATGGAGAATCCTCGTCTTTTCTAAAAATACAAAAAAAAATTAGCTGGGCGTTGTGGTGCATGCCTGTAATCCCAACTACTCGGGAGGCTGAGGCCGGAGAATTGCCTGAACGCGGAGGCGGAGGTTGCGGTGAGCCAAGATCGTCCAGTTGCATTCCAGCCTGGGCAATAAGAGCAAAACTATACCTCAAAAAAACAAACAAACAAACAAAAAGAGCCAGAGTAAAAATAAGTTAGAGCCTATTAGAAATGTATTTGGAATCTGAAATCAATATTTACAGCGTGGCTGTGCTCTAATTTCATGCATGATAGTCAATGAGCAGTTAGTTGCCTTGAAAGCACATTGCTCATTTTGGTTATATTTACCTTCAAAATCAGGAAAATACGGAATAAATATTTGAATTTATGTGCTTAATTCTTATTAAAATTTCGAATAGATTTGTTTTTCACTATCCCTTTATTCTTCTGTAAAATTATTCATAAAATCATTTAAAAATACAAAAATAAACAGAGTTCACTGAACCCAGATGGTAAATGGTGGTGGTATTTTTTCTTGTATACTGAAAGTTATTAGTAAAATATTCCAGCTGCCCTCCTCCAGAATCTTTTAAAGGAAAAAAAAAGTCTCTTTAAGGTTGCCTTAAGCTCCATTATTTCTTTTCTGGACTTTATTTGCTATTTGCATATTTAATGACTCATGCAGCTATAGAGCACATGACATGTGATTACAATATGATCAAGTCAAGAATACAACAAATAATATTATGTATTCAAATACCAATCTTTTTATACAATTTTAAAATTCACCATCCTTATTTTGCTTATAATTTGTAAAACATCTAGAGGGTTTTTTCTCATTCATAACTGTGCCATGATGTATGTTTACATTGAGAAATTAAATACAGTGGTAGGTTTAGTAATAAAATGGAGGCCAAAATCATTGAACTTGAGGAATTGTAGTTTTTCCTGACTGGCTGAAGATCCACCAGCACAGCTGCCTTTCTTAGCATACATTTTTATCATACTTTTTCAGTTTACTTTCTTCACTAAAACTAGTTTGAAGTTGACTTTGGGGCTATTTTGACTATTAAGAAATATCAAATTTTAGGAGTAATTTGAAGTAGTAAGAGGTAAAATTCTTTTGAATCCTTTAGAATTATGTCAAAAGAAGGACTGTTTTATGTTCAAGTGAACATAAATTCTCAGTTCTTATTTTGTTTCTTGTTTACTTATGACTCTAACATACTAAGATCTCCTTTCTCTGAACTTAGAGTACTTATTGTCAATTGTTAAATTAACGACATTGTTTTTACGATCACCTCTTTTTATTTGTTGCAGATCTGTTTAAGCAGACTGTAGATGTATTGACATTAAAGAACTCAGTTTCCTTATATTCTCCTGTAGCTTATCGAATGCCATGTGTATATAATGAGTACTCAAATATTTGTTAAAAGATTTATTTACTGCCTGTAAAATGTGATTTGCTGCTACAAGGTATTTAACAGATCCTCTCTTTCAAAATTAGGAAGCTATGGATCTGTGTTTAGCAGAGAGAAAAGGAAAGAACTGATGAAAATAGTAATTAGTGACTCATCTTAGTATTCCTTTTAAATTTGTTCACTTATTGCAGTCTGTTAAATCATTTTAATAAGTGAACTATTAAGTATGCTAAGCTCTGTTATGGATCCAAAACAACGTATGTAAGAATAGTCCTTTTACCAGGTTTCTTATGTAGTAGAGAAGGCATGTAGACACAGTTACTGTGTGTTACACAGTATTTTGCACAGACATGCAAATAGCATTTGCCAGAGGAACAGAACAGCATAAAAGGCAATAAAAATCACAAGATCATTTTTGTTTGGGGATTCAGGAGTTTGCGGAATACTGGAAAAATCCTAAAGGATAAAGTTAATAGAAAACGATATTTTAATAAGCCAGAATAGCATAATTGGTTTTATTTTGAAATAAATTTTGTAGGGGAGGATTAGGTGAGATATTTGAGACAAATATGTGAAGACTCTCATAATGAAGCAAACTGATAGCACTATTGCTATCTAATTCTAAAGTAAAAACTCAAAAGCATGTGTGTCACTATAAAATCTAAGATGAGAATTATGCAAATGATCAATAACTGGTATTAAGAATGATCAAGTATCTAAATGAAACAATTGCTTTTATTTTAGAAAAATGTATTACAGGCTGGGCGCAGTGGCTCACGCCTATAATCCCAGCACTTTGGGAGGCCAAGGCAGGCAGATCACAAGGTCAGGAGATCGAGACCATCCTGGCTAACACGGTGAAACCCTGTCTCTACTAAAAATACAAAAAATTAGCCGGGCATGGTGGCCCGCGTCTGTAGTCCTAGCTACTCAGGAGGCTCAGGCAGGAGAATCGCTTGAACCCAGGAAGCAGAGGTTGCAGTGAGCCGAGATCACACCACTGCACTCCAGCCTGGGCAAGACCGAGGCTGACCCCTCGCTCAGCCAAGTGAGACCCCGTCTCAAAAAAAAAAAAGAAACAAAGGAAAATGTATTACACACCTTTTAATTTGAATTAATTAGGCATGATCATTATTGAAAATTGGTAAATTATAGATTGATAGCATCCAAAACGGGAAAACATTCATTTAAAACTTTCCCAAATAAATGCCCCACGTATAGGCCTTTATTAAAATAATAACAGTAAATGTTTTTTGAACCACTGTATATATTTTAAGATTTGTTTAGGGCTTTTTCATTTGCATATGAAAATATTCACCTTTTTGAAACAACAATAGGAAACAAATTGAAGAAAAAGAAACAGGGAAAATCCTTGCTTTTTACACATATAAGTTTTCTTTGTCACTAAATATAGATCATAATTTTTTTAATGATTATGTGGTTCATATTAATTTATTTGACCAATATCATTTTACACATTTAAATTATTTCCAGATTTTCAGACTTGGTTAGCAAGACTTTTTATAAGTTATATCCTCAGAATAAAGAAAGTCCCAGAAGTGTACTTGCAGGTTTACAAACTATGTACATTTTAAGACTCGTGGTTGATTTTGCTGAATATCCTTCAGGAAGGATGTACCCATTTATATTCCTCCCATAGCTCATTCCCAGCAAAATCCCTCTCCCTGTTCCCTCTCTACCCTTTAGTATTCTTTTTAATCTTTGTAATTCTGAATGTGAGTACCTCATTGTTTGGGCATTTCTTCGATTATATGTGAAGTTGAACATTTATTTCAAATGTTTATTGACCATTTGTATATTTGTACATATTGCTATACATAGTGTTTTTTCTTAATTATTTGTAAGAGCCCTTTTATATATTTGAGATAATTTTCTTCAGTTTGTCATTTTTTAATTTGCTTATGGTGGTGTTTTGCTGTCCTGATGTTTCCATTTTTACATAGGCGTATCTATAAAACATTTCCTTTTGGGTCATACTTAGGAGTAGAATTTTATATTCCATATTTTTCTCTGTGCTGTAGGCTTTGGTAGTATTTTTAACCTCTCCTTTTTAGCAGTTATCATGACTGATTATTAGTTCTGCGATTATTTTTTTCTAAACAGTTTGGCAGTTTTCTCAGAAGTATTTATCGAATAACCCATGCACACCACCAGGCAAACATATATCTCTTTTTCCCTCTCCCCTTCCCCCTTCCCTCTCTCTGATTTGATAGCTTTAGCACATTAAAAAATTCTCCCAGACATTTTTATCTCTTTTAATTCCCTATTCTATTATTTTCTCTGTTATGGTATCTGTATCACATAGTGTATTAATAAACAGTGGAACAAATTATCTTTCCATATCTTACTTTTTTAAAAACTGCCCTGACTATTCTTACACATTTACTCTTAAAATTGAGCTATCATTTTTGTCAAGCCTTAAAATCCTGTTGGAATTTGGGATTTCTATTAATTTGAAACAATTAATGTCTTAAAATATTGGAGAATATGGTATGTCTCTCCATTTATCTATAGATGTTTAAATTTTCTTCGTTTTTTTCATATAGGATATAATGCTTGATTTGTTAAGTTTATTTCCACTTTTATATTAATCTTTTTAGCTAGCTTGGATTTGGAAGTGAACTATTGAATCTTTTTCTTTTTTTATAAGCTTTCGTTAGGAGTGATAAACCCAAATTGTTCAGAGGACTACAAATCAAGGTAAGGTGATTGTAATGGAAATCTCTTTTTTCCAGCCTTAATTTCTTTATTTTATAATTAAAGTAGATATTTGAATAAATGATTTTCCCAATAAACATGTACAGATATTATGTATCAATTTAAATTTTTAATTTCACTGAAAAATAATTTTTTTAATAGACTTTATTTTTTAGAGCAGTTTTAGGTTTATGAAAATTTGAACGCAAAGGAAAGAGTATTCCCATACACTCCCTGGCCCCCACCCCCACCCTCAGTTTTCCCGTTATAACATCTTACATTGGTATAGTACATTTGTTACAATTGATGAATCAATATTGATATATTAATTAAGTTTAATAGTTCACATTAGCATTCATTCTTTGCGTTATGTGATTATAGGAGTTTTGCCAAATGCATAATATTACATATCTACCATTACAGTATCATACAGAATAGTTTCACCGCCCTAAGAAATCTCCAATCCTTCACACTTTCAGGTCATTTCTCTCCCTCTTCCCCACCCTCTGGCAACCGCTGATTTTCTTTCTTTCTTTTTTTTTTTTTTTTTTTTTGAGACGGAGTCTCGCTTTGTCGCCCAGGCTGGAGTGCAGTGGCCGGATCTCAGCTCACTGCAAGCTCCGCCTCCCGGGTTTACGCCATTCTCCTGCCTCAGCCTCCCGAGTAGCTGGGACTACAGGCGCCCACCACCTCGCCCGGCTAGTTTTTTGTATTTTTAGTAGAGACGGGGTTTCACCATATTAGCCAGGATGGTCTCGATCTCCTGACCTCGTGATCCGCCCGTCTCGGCCTCCCAAAGTGCTGGGATTACAGGCTTGAGCCACTGCGCCCGGCTTTTTTTTTTTTTTTTTGAGACGTAGTCTTGCTCTGTCGCCCAGGCTGCAGTGCAGTGGCACCATCTTCGTTCACTGCAACCTCCACCTCCTGGGTTCAAGCAATTCTCATGTCTCAGCCTCCTGAGTAGCTTTATTACAGGAGCATGCCTCCATGCCCAGCTAATTTTTTTTGTATTTTTAGGAGAGATAGGGTTTTGCCATGTTGGCCAGGCTGGTCTCAAACTCCTGAGCTCAAGTGAATCACCCGCCTCAGCCTCCCAAAGTGCTGGGTAATATTACAGGTGTGAGCCACTGCGTCTGGCCACCACTGATTTTTTTATTATCTCTATAATTTTGCCTTTTCCAGATTGTTACATATTTGGAACCATACAATATGTAGCCTTTTCAGATTGGCTTCTTATTACTGAATATTACTCTGTTATACCAGTTTTGCCATTCACCTGTGGAATGACATCTTGGTTGTTTCCAATTCTGGGCAATTTTGAGTAAAGCTAATATAAATATTTTTGTGTAATTTCTGTGTACACAGAAGTTTTCAGCTCATTGAGGTAAGTAACTATGAGTGCAATTGCTGGATCATACAGTTAAGATTGTTTAACTTTGTGAGAAACTGCAAAACTGTCTTCCAAAGTGATGACATCATGTTACATTTGCCCTAGCAGTAGTGATTAAGAGGTCCACATCCTCACCAGCTTTAGGTTTTGTCACTGTTTTGGATTTTAGTTGTTCTAATAAGTATGTGGTGGTATTTTATTGTTGTTTTAATTTGCAGTGCCCTAATGATACATGATTTGCATATCTTTTCATGTGTTTATTGCCATCTGTGTGTCTTTGATGAGATGTCTGTTAAGATCTTTTGCTCTCTTTTTTTAAATTGTGGTAAAAAATATTACATGTACAGTCTTAACCATTTTTAAGTATACTACAGTCCAGTATTAAGTATTTTCATATTGTTGTGTAAGAGGTCTCTATAACTTTTTCATCTTGTGAAACTGAAACTGTACACCCATTAAACACTTAATCTTTCTGTGCCCACCAACACCCCCGCCCTCCTGCCAGCCGTTGACAACTACCTGTTCTCTGTTTCTATAGTTTTGACTACTTCAGATACTTACTATGAGTGGAGTATTTGTCCTTTTATGACTGATTTATGTGAATCAAGGTTCATCCATGTTGTACTATGTGACAGGATTTCCTTCCTTTTTAAGAATGTATAGTATTCCACTACACACATGCACACACACACATACATACACAGTTTTTTTTTTTTGGACAAGGTCTTATTCTGTCACCCAGGCTGGAGGACAGTGATGTGATCACAGCTCACTGCACCCTCACCCTCTGAGGCTCGAGCGATCCTACCACCTCAGCCTCCCAAGATGCTGGGACCACAGGTACACACCAACATGACCAGCTAAATTTTTTTTATTTTTTATAGAGATGGGGTCTTGCTATGTTGCCTAAGCTGGTCTTGTATTCCTGGGCTCAGGCGATCCTCCTGCCTCAGCCTCCCAAAGAACAGGGATTTACAGTCGTGAGCCACTATGCCCAGCTCACATTTTCTTTATCCATGCATCCATCAGTGGACATTTGAGTTGCTTCCATCCCTTGGCTATTGTAAATAATGCTTTTATGACATTTGGGTGTGCAGATACCTCTTCAAGGCCATTAGTTCTTTTGAGTCTATATTCCAAGAAGCGGAATTGCAGGATCATATGGTAATTCTGTTTTTAATTTTTTGAGGAACCTCTATACTGTTTTCTATAATGACTTCACCATTTTACAATCCCACCAACAGGGCACAAGTGTTCCAATATCTCTGTGTCCTTGTCAACACTTGTTATTTTCTGCTTTTTGATAGTAGCCATCCTAATAGGTATGACGTACTATCTCATTGTGGCTTTGATTTCCATTTTTCTTAAAATAAATGGTGTTGAACATTTTGTTGACCATTTGTTTATCTTCTTTGGAACATTGTTTATTCAAGTCCTTTGCCCATTTTATAATTGGGTTTTGGTGGTGGTTGTTAAGTTGTGGAGGTTCCATCTATTCTGGATATTAAACCTTTATCAGATATATATGATTTGCAAATATTTTCTCCCCTTCTCTGGGTTGTCTTTTCGTTCTGTTCATTGTTTCATTCAATGCACTGAAGTTTTTAAGTTTGAGTGGTCCTGTTTGTCTGTCTGTGTTTTTTTGCCTACTTTTTACTTGAGGTTTTTTGTTTTTTGTCTTTTGGTAAGCTGAACTTTAGAGTTCTTTGTATATTTTGAATACAAGTTCTTTATCAGATAAGTGTTTTGCAACTGATAGTGGCATATAATTCCTTATACACATTGCTGGATTTGACTGCTAATATTTTGTTGAGGATTTTTAAAACTATATTCTATCTAATTTCTTATTTCCTTTTGGGATTATAGTAAGTTTTTTGTTTGTTTGTTTGTTTTTTGAGACTCGTCTCGCTCTGTCACCCAGGCTGGAATGCAGTGGCATGATCTCCGCTCACTGCAAGCTCCACCTCCTGGGTTCACGCCATTCTCCTGCCTCAGCCTCCCAAGCAGCTGGGACTACAGACACCCGCCACCACGCCCGGCTCCTTTTTTGTATTTTTAGTAGAGACGGGGTTTCACTGTGTTAGCCAGGATGGTCTCGATCTCCTGACCTTGTGATCCGCCCGTCTCGGCCTCCCAAAGGGCTGGGATTACAGGCATGAGCCACCGCGCCCGGCATCAGTTTTTTAATATTGGGATCTCAAATCCAAGCAAAAAAGAAAAAAACATCTTTAACTTAAGAAGTAACCTGACAAGCTGGGTGCAGTGGCTCACACCTATGTAATCCCAGCACTTTGGGAGGCCGAGGTGGGCAGATAACCAGAGGTCAGGAGTTTGAGGCCAAGCTGGCCAACGTGGTGAAACCCCATCTCTACTAAAAATACAAAAATTAGCTGGTTGTGGTGGCAGGGGCCTGTAATCCCAGCTACTTGGGAGGCAGAGGCAGGAGAATTGCTTGAACCCAGGAGGCAGAGGTGGCAGTGAGCCGAGATGGCGCCATTGCACTCCAGCGTGGGCAAAGAGCGAAACTCCGTCTCAGAAAAAAAAAACCTGACCAAAATGTTTAAGTAGTAATGTTATATTGATTCATTAGCCTGGATGGCCTGTTTTTCTAAACTCCACAAGTGGGTTGGGAATATACCAAGTGTTAATAATCACATCAGAGCTAGTCTCCATCTTTGGAGTTCACAACCCCAGAATACCCTAGATAAACTGAAGCATATTTCTGGAAAGAAGTTCTAAGAACTCTGTCATCACTGCTGAACTACATAACTACATTTTTAGTTATCCAATGCTACTTAATTTAAAATTGAATTATTTGATCTCTTAATGAATGGCTGTTGTCATATTTACCCAGAATTAGAATTTCTCAGAGCTCTCTGGAGAAATATCGGACACAACTAATGGATTTGAAGTTTCGGGAACCCAGCCTAATTCTAAACTGATTACAACTAAAATCATTAGATTTGTTACGCCAAATCACACACTGATCCAGTGTGTGATTGCTTCTGTGTCTGAAAATTTATATGCACAGCCTACTTTAAAACATTGCTCTTATACCATCATTTTCTCAATTATTTTGAACTTGTATGCCTCCATCCAGTTTTAAATTCATTTGAGAGTATCATGTGGGCATTACATATTTGTTAGTTTCAATAATAAGCTCAAATCCCAAATAAACTGTCTTGCTACTAATATATATTTTTCTCTTTCAAAGTAAAATAATTTCACATGCCTGTAGTCCTAGGGAGGCTGAGGTGGGAGGATCGCTTGAAATCAGGAGGTCTCCGGAGGTTGCAGTGAGCTGAGATTGTGCCACTACACTGCAGCCTGGGCGACAGAGCAAGACCCTTTCTCATGAATGAATGAATGAATTAATGATTTTTTAAATTCTCCTTTTTTTCCGAAATCCTGTAAAACTCTTCTCCTTAAAGAGTTCCTTTAAGACTTGTTTATTGTCATATCTAAAAGCTTTTTTTTAATTACTTAATTTAAACTGAATTGAATTGCTTTGTCTTAGTTGAGGCTGAGAAGGCTCTTTCTGAACAGAAAGTAATTATGATGTCCCTCTTTTTTGTAGTATGTCCGTGGTTCAGACCCTATATTAAAGCTTTTGGATGACAATGGGAACATTGCTGAAGAACTAAGCATTCTCAAATGGAACACAGACAGTGTAGAAGAATTCCTGAGTGAAAAGTTGGAACGCATATAAATCTTGCTTAAATTTTGTCCTATCCTTTTGTTACCTTATCAAATGAAATATTACAGCACCTACAAAATAATTTAGTTTTGCTTGCTTCCATTGATCAGTCTTTTACTTGAGGCATTAAACATCTAATTAAATCGTGAAATGGCAGTATAGTCCATGATATCTAAGGAGTTGGCAAGCTTAACAAAACCCATTTTTTATAAATTTCCATCCTCCTGCATTTGTTGATACCACTAACAAAATGCTTTGTAACAGACTTGTGGTTAATTATGCAAATGATAGTTTGTGATAATTGGTCCAGTTTTACGAACAACAGATTTTTAAATTAGAGAGGTTAACAAGACAGATGATTACTATGCCTCATGTGCTGTGTGCTCTTTGAAAGAAATGACAGCAGACTACAAAGCAAATAAGATATACTGAGCCTCAACAGATTGCCTGCTCCTCAGAGTCTCTCCTATTTTTGTATTACGCAGCTTTCTTTTTAATACAAATGTTATTTATAGTTTATAATGAATGCACTGCATAAAAACTTTGTAGCTTCATTATTGTAAAACATATTCAAGATCCTACAGTAAGGGTGAAACATTCACAAAGATTTGCGTTAATGAAGACTACACAGAAAACCTTCCTAAGGATTTGTGTGGATCAGATACATACTTGGCAAATTTTTGAGTTTTACATTCTTACAGAAAAGTCCATTTAAAAGTGATCATTTGTAAGACCAAAATATAAATAAAAAGTTTCAAAAATCTATCTGATTTTGGAATTCTTCTGGTTTGTACTTTCATGTGTAAAAATGATGTTTTTCAGTGCATTTTTTTCATATAAGCCCTTTTTTAAGCAAAAATATAAAAATGGCTGTAATATTTAAAACTTATAACATCTTATTGTTGGTAATAGTGCTTTATATTTGTCTGATTTTATTTTTCAAAGTTTTTTCATTTATGAACACATTTTCATTGGTATGTTATTTAAGGAATATCTCTTAATGATATAGAATTTTTATATTAATTAATTTTCTTTGCTTAACCTTCTGTCTGGTTCAAAGTGACTTCTTCATAAGATGTATCAAATTGGTCTGATATTCTATTCTGTCGGCTTTACCTCAGGATAAATTCTCAATAATCTAGAAACTTCGCTAACTGTTGATTTTGAATTAAATTTTTTAAATGAAGGATAGTTGGAAATCTATAAAGGCAGCTCTATCAGAGAATGTTTATAAAGTGTGTATGTATGTATGTATGTATGTATTTATTTATTGAGACGGAGTTTTGTTCTTGTTGCCCAGGCTGGAGTGCAATGGCATGATCTCAGCTCGCCGCAACCTCTGCCTCCTGGGTTCAAGCGATTCTTCTGCCTTAGCCTCGGGAGTAGCTGGGATTACAGGCATGCGCCACCACGCCCAGCTAATTTTGTATTTTTAGTAGAGACGGGGTTTCTCCATGTTGATCAGGCTGGTCTTGAACTCCTGACCTCAGGTGATCCTCCCACCTGGGCTCCCAAAGTGCTGGGATTACAGGCATGAGCCACCGAGCCTGGCCTATAAAGTATTTATTTTTAATAGAGATCTTTACTAGCGGTTTGTGTTATGTAATTCTTAAAATTAAGAAATATATTTTTTAAGCCAGCAAGATAACAAATATAAGCCCTAAGTAATTTGGCTAATCAAAATAATATAAGAAATGCTGGCAGACTTCTACTTTTGATCACCTATAGCAATGGAGAGGACCATCGTTTTGATAGTACAAGGCCCTGGTTAAATGTGCCACCAATCCCCACTGGTTATTACTAGTTCAGAACAAGAGGAAGAATAAGCCAGTTACAGACAGTGGAAAAAACAGCAAGAGAAGAGTTGCCACCACATACAAAACAATAGTGGGACTGAAGAATGAAACTTCAAAACTTATGCGATTAGCACAGAGAACTAATTGGACTGGTTTCTAGGCAGGAAGAGCTAGTTGAATGAATATCTGGCATTGAGTTTTTTTTTTTTTTTTTTAAGTGAAGAGAGGCCTAAAAAGTCTATTGTATTCAAGTTATTATGAGAGATCAAAGAGGCTGAAGAGCCATGGTATCTTAGTGCTTCCAAGTTCTCAAGCTGATGAATAAGAGTGTCTACCAAAACCCCACTGTTTTAATTGGGAAGTTCCAGTTAATCAGCCAATTCCAATTGTTTTTCACCAATCAAAGAACATCTTTTTAAAGAAACAAAACTGCTGACTACCAATAAAGGGGTATAAATACTGATCCAAAAAGTATAGTTTTGTAGCCAAAATCAGACATTTGATTAGGCTTATTCATATTCACAAACACGATGTGTAATAGTCATTTGATACTTACAACTGCTCCCCCTGCCAAAATTGTGTTACTTATAACCTAACAGAGTTAAATTATCTCTAAATTTCTGAATTTGGCAAAAGCCTCTTACAAGGAACTATGAGCAAGAACTGATGTCTGTTTTAAGAGGAGTTGAGGCTTGAAAGCCATTCTAAAATTAAAATTAATAAAATTTTGAAAGCAAATACTGCAAAACTTTAGATGTTAAAATTGGCAGAGTAGCTAGTATATGAAAACATCTACAAATACATGGGAAGTAAGAGTACAGATTCCAGATATGAGCAACTTATTCCAGATATATACTTACATAGAGAGTTCAGATATAACTATATTTACATATCAGATGTAAGTATTTCTTTTATTTGAAAATTAAAGTGCCTTTTAATTAAACCCTGTTGTGGCAGAGGACTCTTTCTGGGGAGGATAGGTCCTGCATTTGTGATCAAAAATTCAAAATAGACTTTTGCTGATGAAATGTAAACAACACTTTAACCTTTGAACTGCCCCTTGACTCAGGAATCAGCCTGAAACATGGTTATGTAGAAATATTGAAGGAATAAAACTAAGGATTAAGGTCTCTAAAACAGACTTTTCCTTTTACCCAGTCCTGAAGCGTATATCTCAAATACTGTATTTTATCTATCCGGCTGTATGAAGAGGTTGAAGTTTAGACCTTGAAATTCAGAACTTAAAACAAAAAAAAGAAAATTTGGTAGAAATGGTTTTTATATACTTTATCCTCATGTTTCACAGATTCCTTTTTTGAATTCACCTGTTTGCTAAAATGCATTTGTAACCCCGTAATACAGCACTTCCATAGTCATTCACAGTATGCACAGAGCATCCAAATATTTGAGTGCCCAATCTACATGTTCCCAGCTGAGGTCGAACAAGGTGACACCATTGTTTCAACTCTCGCTACAAATGAGTGTCCTTTTAACAGTATTTAGTGCCACATATTTCACATTTTTGTGCTTTTTGTTGGTGGTTTTACTGTTTAAAATGACCCCCAAGCTTAGTAATAAAGTGCTATCTGGTATTCTGAGTATAGGAAGAGCTTCCAGAAAAAATATGTGTTCCAGATAGCTTTATTCAGGCATGAATCATAGTGCTATTGGCCATTCAATTTTAATATATTAATATAAAATATGTCTTTAAACAGAAACAACATAAAAACAATGTTACATATTGATTGATGGATGGAAATCAGTGATGAGAGGTTCCCAGGAACCTCTGTATTTTTCCTGGAAGCAGTGGTTCAGCATTCACTAATTCATTGGCTCCAAGGACTTGACCATAGGTAACAAGAGTCATCTGTAACTTTGTTTTGTTTTACTTTTGGTTTTTTTGAGACAGTCTTGCTCTTGTCCCACAGGCTGGAGTGCGATGGCACAATCTCAGCTCACTGCAACCTCTGCCTCCCTAGTTCAAGCGATTCCCCTGCCTCAGCCTCCCGAATAGCTGGGATTACAGATGCCTGCCACCATGCCTGGCTAATTTTTGTATTTTTAGTGGAGACAGGGTTTCACCATGTTGGCCAGGCTGGTCTTGAACTCCTGACCCCAGGTGATCTGCGCCCACCTTGGCCTCCCATAGTGCTAGGATTACAGGCTTGAGCCACCACACCTGACCATCTTTTTAAACATTTTTACTGAGATACAATTCACATAAAAAGTTCACCCATTTGGAGTGTGCAAGTCAATGACTTTAAGACAGGTTGAGTATCCCTGATCCGAAATGCTTGGGACCAGAAGTGTTTTGAATTTCAGATTTGGAGATATTTGCATTACCAGTTGAACATTCCTCATCCAAAAATCTGAAATGCTGTAGTGAGCATTTCCCTTGAGTGTCATGTCGGTGCTCAAAAAGGTTCAGATTTAGGAGCACTTTGGATTTCAAATTTTTCAGATTAGGAATGCTCAACCTGTATATTCAGAATTGTGCAACCATCACCACAGTTTAAATTTAGAACATTTTATCCCCCCAAAAAACTCTATGCCTATTAGTGCTCACCCTCACATCTACTTCCCCAGCACTAGGCAACCACTAATCTGCTTTCTGTCTAGATGTCCCTGTCATGCACAGTTCATATAAATGAATTAATCACTTAGGCCTTTTGTCTGGCTCTTTCATTTAGCATGTCTTCAGGGCTCATCCACAGTATAGCGTATACTTCATTCCTTTTTATAGTTGAACAATATTCCTTTGTATGGATATACCACATTTTATTTATTTGGTAGACATTTAGGGATTTTTTTGTTTTTGCTATTATGAATGCAGCTATACTCTTTCATGTACGACTTTTGTGTGCAAATGTTTTCATTTCTCTTAGATACGTAGGAGTGGAATTACTGAGTTGTGCTGTTTAGCTTTTTGAGAAACTACCAAACTTTTCCAAAGTGGCTACACCATTTTGTATTCCCACCAGCAATGTATGAGAGCTTCAACTTCTGCACATTCTAGGGTTTCTTGATCACTCATGAAGAAAAGACTTATTATTTTACAATCTTATCATCTGGGACCATTTAGATGTAATAAAGCAGTTTGCCTCCCCCAAAAGGTTGTGAGACTGCAGTTCTTTGAAAGGTATCTTTAATTTTCTCAATTTGCCTCTTCTGCCTTCTCTCACTTTATTGGATTTTAACTCATTTTCCTGTTCCCGAGCTTCAGTCATGAAAAAATCCATTATGTCGTCACATCTGGTAGAGGTCGTATTGTAATGGGAGGGGCAACCACTGAACAACTGAAGCGCAAATACACAATTACAGTTACATGAAAAGCAATGAAGAAAAGTTACTAGGAGAGAATTACAAAGGGGGCACAAGTGAGTTTAGAGATGTCTAAGGGTGTAACATTTAAACAGGCGTAAAAGATGAACAGAAGCCATCCAGGGAAAAAGTAAACTGAAATGCCTTCCAGTCAGGGAGGAGCCTGTGCAATGACCCTGACTTAGGTGAAAGTCTAGCACTTCCACATACGTGAAAGAAGGGCAACATGTCTGGAACCTAGTGAGCCAGGGGAAAGAGTGGTAGGAAAACGAATTGAAAAGGTGAGCAAAGAGGATACGGTTCATCCCATCTTGAGAATTTAGCTGTATACTAAGTTACTTTTAGAATAAAACCAGAATGGAAAAAACCTTAAGCAGGGGAATGATAGAATCTAATAAGATCAACTCTAAAGGTCTTGAACAATCAGCAGATACTCAGTTATGCCTATGCAAACAAAGTGCTTTATCTAGTGCTTTCATTAATGACCAATTACCTCTTTAGGAGCTTCTAGTATGCAATTTGCTTTTCATTTTTGTGGTTACGTAGTAGATGTATATATTTATGGATTACGTGAGATATTTTGGTACAGGCATGAAATTAACATCAGGGTAAATAGGGTATCCATCACTGTTGTGGGAAGTCAGGGACCCCAAATGGAGGGACCGGCTGAAGCCACAGCAGAAGAACATAAATTGTGAAGATTTCATGGACATTTATTAGTTCCCCAAAATTAACACTTTTATAATGTCTTACGCCTGTCTTTACTGCAGTCTCCGAACATAAATTGTGAAGATTTCATGGACATTTACCACTTCCCCAATCAATACCCTCATGATTTCCTATGCCTGTCTTTAATCTCTTAACCCTGTCATCTTCTTTGTAAGCTGAGGAGGATATATGTCGCCTCAAGACCCTGTGATGATTGCGTTAACTGCACAAATTGTTTGTAGAGCATGTATGTTTGAACAATATGAAATCTGGGCATCTTGAAAAAAAAACAGGATAACAGCGATGTTCAGGGAACAAGGGAGGTGACCTTGAACTAACTGCCGGCAAGCCGGACGAAGCAGAACCATATTTCTCTTCTTTCAAATGCAAATAGGAGAAATATCGCTGAATTCTTTTTCTCAGCAAGGAACATCCCTGAGAAAGACAATGCGCCCTGAGGGTAGGTCTATAGACGGCCCCCTTAAGGTGACCGCCTTTTACGGTCAAAGCCAAAGGGATGAAATAAGCCCTGGTCTCCTGTAGCGCTCCCAGGCTTATTAGGATGAATAAATTTTGGTCAGACAGGTTGTCTGCTCTCAAACCCTGTCTCCTGATAAGATGTTATCAATGACAATGCGTGCCCGAAACTTCATTAGCAATTTTAATTTTGCCCCGTCCTGTGGTCCTGTGATCTCACCCTGCCTCCACTTGCTTTGTGATATTTTATTTTATTTTATTTTATTTTATTTTATTTTATTTTATTTTTTTGAGACACAGTCTTGCTCTGTTGCCCAGGCTGGAGTGCAGTGGCATGATCTCAGCTCACTGCAAGCTCCGCCCCCCAGGTTCCCACCATTCTCCTGCCTCAGCCTCCCAAGTAGCTGGGACTATAGGCACCCACCACCACGCCCAGCTAATTTTTTTGTATTTTTAGTAGAGAGAGGGTTTCACCATGTTAGCCAGGATCGTCTCGATCTCCAGACCTACTGAACCGCCTGCCTCGGCCTCCCAAAGTGCTGGGATTACAGGCGTGAACCACCATGCCTGGTCCTGTGATATTTTATTACCTTGTGAAGTATGTGCTCTCTGTGACCCACACCCTATTCATGCACTCCCTCCCCTTTTGAAAATCACTAATAAAAACTTGCTGGTTTTACGGCTCGGGGAGCATCATGGAACCTGCTGAGGTGTGATGTTTCCCCCGGACACCCCACTTTAAATTTCTCTTTTGTGCTCTTTCCCTTTATTTCTCAAACCAGCTGAGATGCCTAGGAAATAGAAAAGAACCCACGATAAATATTGGGGGGCAGGGTTTCACCCGATACATCATCTTAAGCATTTATCCTTTGTGTTACAAATAACCCAATTACACTCTTAGTTCTTTCTAAATGTACAATAATTATTTTTGGCCAGGCGCCGTGGCTCACGCCTGTAATCCCAGCACTTTGGGAGGCCGAGGCAGGCAGATCACGAGGTCAGGAGATCAAGACCATCCTGGCTAACATGGGGAAACCGTGTCTCTACTAAAATACAAAAAATTAGCCGAGCGTGGTGGCAGACGCCTGTAGTCCCACCTACTCGGGAGGCTGAGGCAGGAGAATGGCGTGAACCCGATGGGCGGAGATTGCAGTGAGCTGAAATGGTGCCACTGCACTCCAGCCTGGGTGACAGAGCAAGACTCCATCTCAATAATAATAATAATAATTAATAAATAAATGAATAAATTACTTTTTACTGTAGTCACCCTGCTGTGCTAGCGAATACTAGATCTTATTCTATTTATTTAATACCCATTAACCCTTCCCAATTCCCCAACCACCACTTCCCCACTACCCTTTCCAGCTACAATTTGCCTTTTTTTTTTTTTTTTTTTTTTGAGACGGAGTCTTGCTCTGTCGCCCAGGCTGGAGTGCAGTGGCCGGATCTCGGCTCACTGCAAGCTCCGCCTCCCGGGTTCACGCCATTCTCCTGCCTCAGCCTCCCGAGTAGCTGGGACTACAGGCGCCCGCCACCTCGCCCGGCTAGTTTTTTGTATTTTTTTTAGTAGAGACGGGGTTTCACCGTGTTAGCCAGGATGGTCTTGATCTCCTGACCTCGTGATCCACCCGTCTCGGCCTCCCAAAGTGCTGGGATTACAGGCTTGAGCCACCGTGCCCGGCCTACAATTTGCCTTTTTAATTTTATTTATTTATTTATTTTTGAGATGGAGTCTCACTCTGTCCCCCAGGCTGGAGTTACAATGGCTCATCTCAGCTCACTGCAACCTCTGCCTCCCAGGTTCAAGCGATTCTCCTGCCTCAGCCTCTTGAGTAGCTGGGACTACAGGCACACGCCACCACGCCTGGCTAGTTTTTGTATTTTTAGTAGAGACGGGGTTTCACCATGTTGGTCGGGCTGGTCTGGAACTCAGCCTTGTGCGCCTTGGCCTCCCAAAGTGCTGGGATTACAGGCATGAGCCACTGCACCCGGCCTACAATTTGCTTTTCTTTTTAAAACTACCCCAGCTTACTTTGAGAACAAAAAAAAAGACAAACCTAAGCATAAATTTTAAATTTTTTGAGATCCCAATGTTCATTTTAATATGCTCAAATATGCTTAAAGAATCTTTATTCACTAGTTATGTTAACTAATGGTAAGTACCTATTAGTTCACACCATACTTGGTCATTGATTCTACCACTATCCCCCACCCTCATCTTTGAGCTAAATACTAGTGTCAATTCTAGGCTCATTGAAAGACCATGGAGCTCCATTCTTGGAGTAATTTGATTCTTATCTAAGATCTTCACTCTTTCTGTCCCCATCCCCACTGTAACTAATACAAAGGGTTCTTGGGGCTGGTTTTACCTCTTCCTGCATTCAGACTTGACCTAACTCCCTGATTCCTGTTGCCTGATCTCCCAGATCATGAATCCTCATGTGCCCATGTAGACTACCCTATTTGCCATACCGGATTTTAAAATCTATTCTCCTGGCCTGAATTGTGTTTCTACTTCTAACTTGAATGTCTGGATACTGACCCATAGCTCAAACTGATGTGATATCTACATTTTCCTGCCTAACCTTCTCCTATGAACAATGACTAACTCGTCATCATCTTTTTTTTCTTTTTAAGACAGAGTCTCGCTCTGCTGCCAAGCTGGATTGCAACGAAGCGATCTCAGCTCACTGCAACCTCCCTGCCCTGGGTTCAAGCAATTCTTCTGCCTCAGCCTCCCAAGTAGCTGGGATTACAGGCACCTGCCACCACGCCTGGCTAATTTTTGTAGTTTTAGTAGAGTTTTGCCATGTTGGCCAAGCCGGTTTCCAACTCCCAACCTCAGGTGATCCACCCGCCTCGGCCAACCAAAGTGCTAGGATTGTTACAGGTGTGAGCCACCACACCCAGCCTGAATAACTTGTCTTCTTTAAGTCCATATCTCTTCATTTTAGCCCAACAATACAAGATTCAGTTCTTCTCCATGTAGAATGAAATCTTGTCCAGCTCTGTCCCTTGCCTATCCACACTATCAACCTTTTACCCTGCACAGGCACAGCCCAGAGCCCAGTCAAGCCTCTTCTGGTCTAGTTTCTACTGCTGCATTAAGAAACACCCTTAAGCCTAATGGTTTAAAACAAGCTTGTGGCAGGGCGCGGTGGCTCATACCTATAATCCTAGCACTTTGGGAGACTGAGGGGGATGGATCACCTGAGGTCAGGAGTTCGAGACCAGCCTGGCCAACATGGTGAAACCCTGTGTCTACTAAAAATACAAAAATTAGCCAGGCATGGTGGTGCCTGCCTATAATCCCAACTACTTGGGAGGCTGAGGCAGGAGAATCACTTGAACCCGGGAGGTGGAGGTTGCAGTGAGTCGAGATCACACCATTGCACTCCAGCCTAGGTGACAAGAGTGAAACTCCGTCTCAAATAAATAAATAAATAAATACAAATAAATAAAACAAGCTGTCCAACCTGTGGCCCAGGATGGCTTTGAATGCAACCCAACATAAATTCATAAAGTTTCTTAAAACATTATGAGTTTTTTTGCAATTTTTTTTTTTTGCTCATTAACTATTGTTAGACTATTTTATGTATTAGACATATTTTATGTGTGGCCCAAGACAGTTCTTCCAATGTGGCCCAGAGAAGCCAAAAGGTTGGACACCCCTGGTTTAAAACATTAGGTGGGCATTGGCTCACACCTGTAATCCCAGCACTTTGGGAGGCCAAGGTGAGAGGATTGCTTGAGCCCAGGAATTCAAAAGCAGCTTGGGCAACACAGTGAGACCCCCCCTCTACAAAAAATAAAAAATTAGCTGGTTTTGGTGTTTCATATCTGTAGTCCCAGCTACTCGGGAGGCTGAGGTGGAACGATCACTTGAGCCCAGAAGGTTGAGGCTGCAGTGAGCCGTAAGCACACAACTGCACTCCAGACTGTGCGACACAATGAGACCCTGTCTCAAAAATTTAAAAAGCAATTATTTATTTGCATTACAATCTAATTTGGGCAGGGCTCAGTGAGGAGCCCTTATCTGTGATTGGCTGGAGTAGCTCAACTGGGGCTAGCATATGCCTGTCCAAGATGGATTACTCACACAACTGACACTGACACTGACACTGGCTGTCAGTTCCTTTTCATTAAGCAGCTTGGGCTTCCTCACAGCATGGTGACTGGGTTCCAAAAGTAAGCATCCTAAGAGGCAGAAAGTGAAAACTGCCAATTTCTTAAGGCCTAGGCCCAGAAATGGCACAGTGCATTAGCCAGGCATGGTGGCAGGCGCTTGAAATCCCAGCTACTTGGGAGGCTGAGGCAGGAGAATCATTTGAACCTAGGAGGCAGAGGTTGCAGTGAACCAAGATCGTACCACTGCACTCCATCCTGGGCGACAAGAGCGAAACTCCATCTCAGAAAAAAAAAAAAATTCCAATGCTATATAAACATCTCTAACTTATCTTCACACAAGACCCTGTCAACCTTAAAGTAGAACTAGTATAGGATACCTGCCCACTCCCCTCCCTACACAAGTCAATAATACTGTATATCTGGTCTCCTTATCTGTAGGTGATGTAAATGAGCATCATATTCATGAGTCCAGTGCTTTGTTTTAAATAGTTTGACATTCCCTCTTGTGAAGTGTTACTGTGGCTAGGCCATGGTACCCAACTGTTGGTCAAACACTAATGTAGATGTTGCTGTGAAGGTACTTTTTAGACATGATTAACATTTATAAAAGCAGTTTACCACTATAACGTAGGCCTCATCCAATCAGTTGAAGACCTTAAGGATAAAGACTGAGCTTTCCCAAAGTGGAAAGAATTCTGCCTCAAGACTACAACATAGAAACCCTGCTTGAGTTTCCAGCTTGCTGGCCCTCCCTCCAGTTTTCAGACTCAAAACTGCTACATCAGCTCCTAACTGCATTTCCAGCCTGCTGGACTATAGTACAGACTTCAAACTTCCCAATCCCCACAATTGCATGAACCAATTATTTAAAATAGAAAAAAAAATCTTAAAATGTATTTAGATATGGAAAAAAATAGAGAGATTCTGTTGGCTCTGTTTCTCTAGAGAACATGAATTCACCTTTTGTATATTCTGTGCATTAATGATTAACTTGAACTTATAAAAATTTGCAAGGAAAAGATCAATGTAAATCTAGACTGTTAGAGGCTCTGTATACAACCTATGTTCAGAGGTTATCAGCGATAGGGTTTGGGATTTTGTCCCCACCTAAATCTCATGTTCAATTGTAATCCCCAATGTTGGAGATAGGGCATGGTGGGAAGTGATTAGATCATGGGGACAAATTCTCATGAATGGTTTAGCACCATCCCCTTGGTGCTGTTCTGATGATACTGAGTGAGTTATCATGAGATCTGGTTGTTTAAAAGTGTGTAGCAGCCGGGCATAGTGGCACAAGCCTGTAATCCCAGCATTTTTGGAGGCAGCGGCAGGTGGATTGCCTGAGTCCAGGGGTTCAAGACCAGCCTGGGCAACATGGCAAAACCTCATCTCTACCAAAAATACAAAAAAATAGCCAGACGTTGTGGTGCAAGACTGTGGTCCCAGCTACTCTGGAGGCTGAGATGAGAGGATCACTTGAGCCCAGATGTCAAGGCTGCAGTGAACCAAGATTGCACCACTTCCATTCCAGCCTGGTCAACAGAGCAAGACCCTGGCTCAAGAAAAAAAAATATATATGTACGTAGCATCTCCCCCATCTCTCCCTTCCTCCTGCTCCTGGCCATGTGAAGTGCCTCCTCCTGCTTCACCTTCCACCACAGTTATAAGCTTCCTAAAGCCTGCCCAGAAGCCAAGCAGATGCCAGAATCATGCTTCCTGTACAGCCTGCAGAACCATGAGCCAATTAAGCTTCTTTATAAATTACCCAGTCTCAGGTATTTATTTGCAGCAACCCGAGAATGGACTAACACAATCAGTCTGTGATACTGGACAAAATTTTGACAGTCTCCTCCTCATAGCCACCTAGCCAAAGTGCCATTGCCAACATGGTGGTGGTGTCCCCATTTGCAGTAATGTATGGGATTATGTTTACATTTAGCTGTACATAGTATATACCCGCAAAGCTGATTAAATGAGTCACCCAACACTGTTTACAAGAGGAGACTAACAGATAAAAAAAAAAAAAAAAACCTGTATCTTTTGAGTATAAACAGTGATGTTGACTGGTTCAGAAGTTTCTGAAAGGTAGAACAAGAGTGGGGAAAATATGTTTTGTAATGGATTTGCAAACAGAAGTGGAAAAGTTATCAAGTAATAAATCAGCATAGCTCTGGAAGAAATACCTCTTGTCAAATTAAGGTAATTTTCTTCAACAGAGTTATTTGTCTGTTGGAACAGGAGGAAGTGATGGCTGTCATTTGTCCTTAGTGTAGCCAGATATTTTATCCTGTCTGACATTACTTAGTTACTTGTAAACTAGGAAAAAAAAAACATAATCTAACACCTCAGTTCTTAAGTGGGTGTATTTGAGAATGCTAAAGGATTTGTTCTCAGTTGTTTTTTTTGTTGTTGTTGTTTTGGTTTTTGGTTTTTTGTTTTTGTTTTTGTTTTTGTTGAGACTGAGTTTCGCTCTTATTGCCCAGGCTGGAGTGCAGTGGCAGGTTCTTCACTCACCACCACCTCTACCTCCTGGGTTCATTTTCAATAGATCACTACCAAGAGCAAAGCAGTGGCATCTTCAGGTTTCCATTGTGATATGACTGTGCCTAGAACTATGGTACCGGTAAGTAGCCATGATTGGGAGAAAAGGGTACCAACAGTTGGGGATTCTTTTAATTCCATGTGGTTTCTTCCACTGGCAATTGACTTTTATTTCTTCCCTCCCTGTGCCTTGTCCTGGAATGGGATCTAAATTTGCCTCTGCATCTTACACTTCATGGTGCCAGTCATCTGTAAAGGTTGACCCTCTGCCCTTTCTTTTTAATATTTGGCATTTTGTTGATTTTTCTCATGATCACTGGGTATATTGGATCTGTGTGCTCTTGTCCAGGGGAAGCCCTCTAAGATTTCTACAAGTATGAGTTGAAAGATTTATTTGGATTTTGACCTTCTCAATGTACCCTTCTTCCACTGCTATGAATTATCAGCTGTTGGTATTAGAGTCTGTCCTACGTTAAGATCATGTCACCCATACTTTCTAAAAAATTTTTAAAAGAACTACATTTTTAAGGGATTATTTATCGAGTAACACATCACATATTTTCTTTATAGGACAAAATTTAATATGTTTAAATTATGGCTTAAATTTAAAAAGGAATTCTCAAGAACTCACCAATGCATATTAAGAAGCTAGGGCTCTACTCAGTAGATCAGTAGGTCTCAAAATTTAGAGTATATTAGTATTCCCTGTAAAGTTACTAAAAAGTACAGAATCTAAGGCCCTAATCCCAGGGCTTCTAGTTCAGTAAGTCTGGGTTGCACACAGTCATCTGCATTTGTCCAAGCACCATAGGTAATCGCAATATAGAAAGTCCTTAGACTGGCCGGGCACGGTGGCTCACACCTGTAATCCCAACACTTTGGGAGGCCAAGACTGGCGGATCGCAAGGTCAGGAGATCGAGACCATCCTGGCTAACAAGAGGAAACCCCATCTATACTAAAAATACAAAAAAAAAAAATTAGCTGGGCGTGGTGGCGGGCACCTGCAGTCCCAGCTACTAGGGAGGCTGAGGCAGGAGAATGGTGTGAACCCAGGAGGCGGAGCTTGCAGTGAGCCGAGATCGCGCCACTGCACTCCAGCCTGGGTGACAGAGGGAGACTCTGTCTCAAAAAAAAAAAAAGAAAAGAAAAAAAGAAAAAGAAAGTCCTTAGACCGTACTTTGAAAAACACCATTGTAGGAAGAGAGATACTGAAGGCTCCCAAGCAAGTATGTGGCATTGTGGCATGATCAGATATGTATTTTAAATGGGTTTTGCTGCAGATGAATTGGAAGAAGGACCAGTTTGGAGGCTATTTCAGTAGCCCAAGAAAGCAATGATGGAGATGGGGCAGGATATCAGTAAGGACTGAAAGGAGAAGATAAATATGAAAGTATATTGGGAGTTCTAAATTAAAATGCCTATAGAAGCCAGTCAGGTAACATAAACAAGTGCAGAGACACAAGAAAAGACTATAAGTAGTGACAGATGTACAGGGCATACCCCACCTAAAGAAGACCCAGCTGCAGCTGGGTGTGGTGGCTCACGCCTTTAATCCTAGCACTTTGGAAGGCTAAGGCAGGTGGACCACTTGAGGTCCGGGGTTTAAGACCAATCAGTCAACATGGTGAAACCCCATCTCTACTAAAACATACAAAAATTAGCCAGGTGTGGTGGTGCACATCTGTAATCCCAGCAACTTGGGAGGCTGAATGGGAGAATCGCTTGAACCCGGGAGGTGGAGTTTGCAGTGAGCCGAGATCGCACCACTGCACTGCAGCCTGGGTGACAAAGCAAAACTCCATCTCAAAAAAAAAAGAAAAAAAGAAAAGACAGCTGCTGCTTCTCTCTTCTGGCTGACCTTGGCTATACTGGAGTATGGGTCCAATGTTACCAAATACTCTAGTTTTTCAAAAGAATCTAGAATTTGGCATTTAAAAATGCAAAACATCCTCATTTTTAAATAGTGGCAACAAATTTAAATTCTTTCAATGGAAGCCAAACTTGATGGCCCACAGATCTATTTGCAATCTCTTTTTTTCGATGAGGAGGAAAAGGGAAACATCATGGATGACTTAACTGATTCATGGATGCTCACACTGAGAATTCAGGACAAAGGGCCAGTTAAGGGAAAAATGAAGGCATCTTTTTTGAATTTGAGCTTATGAAGTCTGAGATTTCCAAGGGGAGACGTTCAGGTGGAAGTTGCTGTATGTGTTTGAAGCTCAGAAGAAAGGTCTGAGAGCGAAGTTTAGGATAAGCAAGTACGCCAGTACAATGTAATTCATCACACGTACATTTAACCTGTGCAAATTCAATCAAACACAAAATGGAAAGAGAGAAAAACAAATTAAATAAAATAATTTCCCCACTCAGCATATGCACCAAAGTGAGTTTGCAATGGAAAATATGAGTCTCTTCCCTCATTTCATCTCAGTTCCTCACATCACTAACAGGTAAGCCACTTTGTTGTACTTTTCTAAGGAATTTTCAAGGGTAAATTTACATGCAATATTTTTGCCTTACACACTAATTTTAGAGCCTCCCTTCCAATTTCTGAGTCCGCTATATTAAAACCATAAGAAAGGATGAGATCATCCTAGAGAAGAATGTTAAGAGCAGTGGTGTAGCACTGGATCCAGGAGAACGTCAATGTCTGAGAAGGAAAGAAGAACCCGTGGAAAAGAAAGGAAACAAATAAAAGGTTATGAAGAAGCCCAAAAGAGTATCAGGGACACCAATACATTGGTCTTTCATGTCACATACAGAAGAAAATTCCAGCAGAATAAGGACTGAAAATATGTTCATTAGATTTTTACAATTGGAAGGTCATTAGTGACCTTAGTAAGAACTCTTTCAAACTGCCTGGATTAGTTTGTCAGTGCTGCCATAACAAAGTACCACAGACTGGGTGGCTTAAACAACAGGAATTTATATTCTCGCAGTTCTGGAGGCTAGACATCAGAGATTAAGGTACCAGCAGTGTTGGTTTCCTCTGAGGCCTCTCTCCTTGACATGCAGGTAACCATCTTCTCTCAGTGTCTTCACATGGCCTTACACGGTTGTCCATCTGTGTCCTAATCACTTCCTATAAAGACACCAGTCGGCCGGGCGCGGTGCAGTGGCTCAAGCCTGTAATCCCAGCACTTTGGGAGGCCGAGGCGGGCGGATCACAAGGTCAGGAGATCGAGACCACAGTGAAACCCCGTCTCTACTAAAAATACAAAAAATTAGCTGGGCGCGGTGGCGGGCGCCTGTAGTCCCAGCTACTCAGGAGGCTGAGGCAGGAGAATGGCGGGAACCCGGGAGGCGGAGCTTGCAGTGAGCCGAGATCGCGCCACTGCACTCCAGCCTGGGCAACAGCGTGAGACTCCGTCTCAAAAAAAAAAAAAAAAAAAAAAAAAAAAAAAAAGACACCAGTCATATTGGATTAGGGCCTACCCTTGTGAACTCATTTTAACTTAATTACCTCTTTAAAGATCCTATCTCGGTGGGGCACAGTGGCTTAA
The DNA here is from genome assembly GCF_024542745.1 of Macaca thibetana thibetana. Lineage (NCBI taxonomy): Eukaryota > Metazoa > Chordata > Mammalia > Primates > Cercopithecidae > Macaca > Macaca thibetana. The sequence goes on along the minus strand of NC_065578.1, from coordinate 86,039,243 downwards.
CGCCTGTAATCCCAGCACTTTGGGAGGCCAACGTGGGCAGATCACAAGGTCAAGAGATCAAGACCATCCTGGCCAACATGGTGAAACCCTGTCTCTACTAAAAATACAAAAATTAACTGGGCATGGTGGCACATGCCTGTAGTCCCAGCTACTCTTGAGGCTGAGGCAGGAGAATCGCTTGAACCCCGGGGGCGGACGTTGCAGTGAGCTGAGATTGTGCCACTGCACTCCACCCTGGCAACGCAGTGAGTCTCTGTCTCAAAAAAATAAAATAAAATAAAAAAGACCCTATCTCCCAATATAGTCACATTTTGAGGTGTTGGAAATTAGGACTTCCACATATAATTTTGGGATGGGGGTGTAGGGACACACTTCAGAAGAAACCAGATTTCAGGGCAGTGGGGAGATAGTGAATTGAAAAGAAATGGGGAGGCGGGAAGTAGAGACAACTGGATAAATTTGAATAAGACAGGGAACAGACAGATTGGCTTTGACAATCAAAGGAAGAGTTTTTTAACCTGGGAAAAACTTGAGATGTTGATAAGCTGAGGGGAAGGTACCAGTGAAGAAGGAGAAATAAAAGTGTGTGGGAGGCCAGGCATGGTGGATCACACCTGTAATCCCAGCACTTTGGGAGGCCGAGGTAAGCAGATCATGAGGTCAGGAGTTCAAGACCAGCCTGGCCAACATGGTGAAACCCCCTCTCAACTAAAAATACAAAAAGTAGCTAGGCATAGTGGCATGCACCTGCAGTCCCAGCTACTTGGGAGGCTGAGGCAGGAGAATTGATTGAACCCGGGAGGTGGAGGTTGCAGTGAGCCGAGATTGAACCATTGTACTCCAGCCTGGGTGACAGGGAGAGACTCCATCTCAAAAAAAAAAAAAAAAAAAATGTGTGTGTGGGAGAGGCAATGGGTCAAATGCCTGGGTGGTTGGCTTCACATGGAAGGAAGAGAGCCTGGGGGACGAGAGATGAGGATGGGCAAGAGTGTGCACAACCAGATAACACATAAAGGGAAGGACCTCAGCTTTCTCAGCCATGTGGGACACAAGGCCATTCATCAGAATTTGAGAGAGCAGCTAAGGGTTGCGTGATGGGCTTGTAAGGAAGGTTTGGAATCGTTGCTGAGGAAGGTAGGAGAGGGAGTAGATGGAGGACAAATCTGGAGTGACACTGATCCTATTTGAATTTGAACCCTGGATCTTCACTGGTTTACCATGTGACTTTAGCTAAATTGTCTAATTATTCCTGTCCCTGTTATTCACCTATATGAAGTAGGGCTCATAATAACTACTATGAACGCATTATTGGGAACATTCAATAATAAAATGGGTGCATTTTCAGTGACATTATTTGTAGCATTCCACCTCTTTCATCACCCAATGCTAACAAGCTAGTTCTAACTGTTTTCTTATTTTTCTTTATTCAAGGTTCACCTGGACCATCTTTCAAGGGCTCAGTGGTCTGACTGTAGATTTGATGATGGCACTCCACGTCCATTCAAAAGTTAAGCGAGGAGGCATTACCTTACCCATTTAGTCACAGTGGTTTTCAGAACATTTCAAATACAGCCTGCTTTTCCTCAAAGAAAATAAAATATACATATACTAAAACATTTTCAAATTTAAATAGGCACTGAACAGACATATTGCTGCCAGGAATAATCTAAGCTCTACTCAAAACTGGTGTGTAGGATTGTAAATTGAGACCAGCCTTTGCTTCTTACCCTATAGGGGCAGTGAGTCAGGATTTCCTGAAATTAAGCAATCATGTAAAATGCATTAGCGGCTTCTAGAACACCTCGGGCTTCCTTGTGCCAAGACATTAACATGTTTTCTACTTGGCGTCTCGTTTATATTCCCCAGTGACCCCATTAAGATCCTTCTATCAACCTGAGTCAGTATGACAATATAGCTAAGATTCATCACTGAAAGTTTATGTTTTCTGGAAATGCATTAACTTGGTGATGATTGCTACACATCAGTGGGAGGGTTGGATTCCAACTCTGAATTGTGACTTTATAGTCAAAATTACACTAGTTATTAGTCCTATTTGAACCTCTCACATTGCTTAATATGATTTCAGTCTGGTTTTTGTCCCAACTGTACCACTGAAACTTTCCTTTGCTACCAATAATTTCCTAATTGCCAACCCTTTGTTCTTATTCTGTTTTAACTTTCTTTGTATTGTTTTTTGTTTGTTTTGTTTTTATTTAAGATGGAGTCTTGCTTTTGTTGCCAGGCTGGAGTGCAATGATGTGATCTTGGCTCACCGCAACCTCCACCTTCCGGATTGAAGCAATTCTCCTGCCTCAGCCTCCTGAGTAGCTGGGATTACAGGCATGTGCCAACACACCCGGCTAATGTTTTGTATTTTTAGTAGAGATAGGGCTTCACCATGTTGGCCAGGCTGGCCTCAACCTCCTGACCTCAGGTGATCTACCCGCCTTGGCCTCCCAAAGTGCCAGGATTACAGGCATGAGCCACCTTGCCAGGCCTCTATTTGAACTTTCTGTACCAATTTCACCTCTGTATTGAAAGACCTTTTGTTTCCAAAACAGCATTTTTTTTCCTAGTGACCTTCCATCTTTCTTCATTGGTTACTTCTTACTCCTGAACCTACCCCCGGAATGCTGCAGTTGTCCCAGGGTTAATGTCATTGTCCCCCCTCCTGTCAAGTGTAAGAAATTCAAATGGTAGCAGGGACTAGGCCAGGCAAGTAACATGAAAGTCAGATATAATTAATAGTAAGCGTGGGGACTCTGGCAAAGGGAAGATGCATACCCCATATGAAGGCACCTACAACTAAAAGCTTTTTAAATACCATCTTGGCCAAAAAACTTTCATAGACTAAGCTATATGGCTTTTTAATAACAGAGCTGTTCTCAGAAACCAGGTCTTCTTGTCCAAGACTCTGAGGACAGGACCCATTTATAGGGTGTTTTGTGTACCACTTAACCTCTGCAGAATATGTCAGTAATCATTCCTGAATTTGAGTTCAGGGTCCTAAGTCACCCAACATGATATACTTTTTTTTTTTTTTTTTTTTTTTTTGAGACGGAGTCTTGCTCTGTCACCCAGGCTGGAGTGCAGTGGTGCGATTTCAGCTCACTGCAAGTTCCGCCTCCCGGGCTTGCCATCCTCCTGCCTTAGCTTCCAGAGTAGCTGGGACTACAGGCGCCCGCCACCATGCCTGGCTAATTTTTTGTATTTTTAGTAGAGACAGGGTTTCACCATGTTAGCCAGGATGGTCTCGATCTCCTGATCTCGTGATCCGCCCGCCTTGGCCTCCCAAAGTGCTGGGATTACAGGCGTGAGCCACCACGCCCGGCCGAAATCTTATTTCTTTATGCTCTGCCTATGCAATGCTGAAAGATTATTTTCTTAGGTTTAGCAACCAGAAATATGTATTTATTTAACATCTTTTCTCACTAAAGTTCAACGTTCCTATGAGAAAATTTGATTTAATAAAGAATCTGAATGAAAAACCAACATCTGAAGGTGCTTTTTCTTGTACAGAGTACACAATATAAAAAACAATCAGAAAGTATTTGCTTGAGAACATTCTTGAAATGATGCACAACCTCACACAGTACTTCTCATGTTTGTGAAAGCTGTTATGAAGACACCAGAGGAATTTCTCTTGGAGCAAAGACTAATGAGGACTGATTTTTAAAATCTTGCCCAAATTCCTGTCTGAGGAAAAAAAAAATGGCTGGGCACGGTGGCTCACGCCTGTAATCCCAGCACTTTGGGAGGCCGAGGCTGGCCAATCACCTGAGGTCAGGAGTTCGAGACCAGCCTGACCAACATGGAGAAACCCGTCTCTACTAAAAATACAAAATTAGCCGGGCGTGGTGGCACATGCCTGTAATCCCAGCTACTTGGGAGGCTGAGGCAGGAGAATCGCTTGAACTTGGGAGGCGGAGGTTGCGGTGAGCCAAGATCGTGCCATTGCACTCCAGCCTGGGCAACAAGAGCGAAACTCCATCTCAAAAACAAATTAATTATTTAATTAATTAATTAAAGAGGACTCAGGTTGCAGGAGTACCAGATAAAAACAGACACAGAAGGAAGCACAAGGTCTGAGTTCAGGCTTTCCCACCACACTCCCACACTCATGTTGGTGTCCATTCCTCCACTTGCCCCTACCTCAAGCTCCCCTCTATACCACAGACAAAAATACCATGCACTCCCATCAAGTGCTCCCTTGAAGCAGTCGAGTCATATCCATCCTCCTCCAGTTCACTGGCCTGCCCTTTCCCTCCAACTAGCCTTTTAACAGTCAACACAAATATATTCCATCTACTCCTCTGATGTTCCATGTATACCCCACTAACCCGTAAGTGCTGCAGGGGCAGAGACCGTATTTCTCTTATTACCATTGTATTCACGGGGCTAAGTCCAGTGTCTGGCACAAAGGAGCTGCTTCATAAATACTTGTTAAATTATTTATTTATTTATTTATTTATTTTATTGTTTTGAGACGAGTCTCACTCTGTCGCCCGGGCTGGAGTGCAGTGGCGCAATCTCAGCTCACTGCAAGCTCCACCTCCCAGGTTCACACCATTCTCCTACCTCAGCCTCCGGAGTAGCTGGGACTACAGGCGCCCACCACCACGCCCGGCTAACTTTTTGTACTTTTAGTAGAGACAGGATTTCACCGTGTTAGCCAGGATGGTCTCCATCTCCTGACCTTGTGATCTGCCCGCCTCGGCCTCCCAAAGTGCTGGGATTACAGGCGAGAGCCAATGCGCCCGGCCAATAGTTATTAAATTTTTTTTAAATTTAAAACTTGTTTCTACAATTTTTATTTTTTTTTAATAATTCCTAATTGTTTTTCTTTTTCTTTTCTTTCTTTCTTTTTTTTTTTTTTTTTTTTGAGACATTGTCTCGCTGTCTCCCAGGCTGTAGTGCAGTGGCGTGATCTCGGCTCACTGCAAGCTCCGCCTCCTGGGTTCACGCCATTCTCCTGCCTCAGCCTTCCAAGTAGCTGGGACCACAGGCACCCGCCACCATGCCCGGCTAATTTTTTGTACTTTTAGTAGAGACGGGGTTTCACCGTGTTAGCCAGGATGGTCTCTCATCTCCTGACCTCGTGATCCACCCACCTCGGCCTCCCAAAGTGCTGGGATTACAGGCGTGAGCCACCGCGCCCGGCCTATTTTTCTTTTAAACATTAGAGACAAGGTCTCGCTATTTGCCCAGGCTGGTTTTGAACTCCTAGGCTCAAGCAATCCTGCCTTCGCCTCCCAAAGTGCTGGAATTACAGGCATGAGCTACCATGGCTGGCCAGTACTTGCTAAATTAAATGAAATCCTATTCACAGTGCTGGGTCTTTGTCCTAATAATTCTCTCTACCTGGAATGTCCTCCTGAGGCCTTCCTCAAATTCTCTAACCCACACTAATCTACTATTTTAATGGGGATGGCATTTCAAGTTTGTGTTATAGAATTTAGCCTATGATTATATCCCACATTGGCAATATTCTTTCAATATTCAGGTAAACATGCTGTTGACTGTTAGGATCTTTGCTACTCCTAGCACCTATGGTTGTTCAGTGAATACCAAAACTCCTTATAATTAGACACTCAGATATAATATCTAACACCTTTCCAGCAGAAGCTCCATGCATGTTTTAGAGATCAGGATTGCAGTGTTCAGCTTTCAAATAAATCAGCTTAATTCCAGGAAAGTCTGAGTAACTGCAAGAAATTAGTCAGAAAGAATAGAACAAGCAGCCCTGATCGAAGGAATATGAGCTCTTCCATATAGCAAAGTCATTTCCTAATAAGGGTGATAAATTCCCTTGACAGGAACATTTGGGCCTGTCTTTTCTAAAGAGCTCATCCTTCCCCTCCACACAACACACCCTTGCCCTGTTTTCACATGAATTAAATAAGAACTCTTCTACGGGGTTCTTAAATATTTGAGGATGACAGCCTCTGGGATCATTTTGTTATGCAGAGATTCAAGTGAGTATTTTGGTCTCTTATTGGACTGCTTGCTCTAAGGCAAAGACTTATGGAGGTACTTGTTTTTCCTTTGTTACAAGAAGGACATAAATGCCAGTTAAACTCCAACTTTTGTGGCAGCAACATATGACCCCAAATAACTAGCAATTTTAAGTGGCCCATCAGAACCTTGACTATATAATCTGTTAGGACTTCAGGATTTATGTTTTTATGCATAGTAAAAGTCACCTATCCTTCTTTTATATCCATTCTCACACCACTTTAGTGTCTGCTAACTGCCAGGAACAGTGGGCAGTGGATATTTCCTTTAGCACTAGCATTCTTTCAACCTATGACCTAAAACCCTTCATCAGGAATTATTTTAGTGCCTTTTTCAGCAGAAGTGGGCAAAAGACAGAAAAATAAACTAACATCTGGAGATTGTTTTTCAAAACATCTAAAAGGATAAACACATACTTTTCTCAATCATTGTTGCTTTTATTCCTTCACTCCTTCATTTAACAAACATTTATGGAGTGCCCGAAATATTCTAAGCACTGTGTCTGGCTGTAGAGATAAAAGTCCAGCATAAGTGTGAAGGATTTTACAGACCCATGAGGGAAAGACTAATAACTGAGGAATTTACCTATTGCACTCACTCAAGGAGGAATACCCATTTCCAGAATGATTCACTTTTAGATATGGGGATATCTTACAGCACTAAAGATGGCCCAGTATCAAATCTTTCAGTAAGGGTTGCAGTGGAAATGTGGTGGTTAACTTCAGTTAATCTGAAAATAAATTTTACTGTTAAAATGTAATCTGTCTCCAATTACAGTAAATGCTCATTCATTTGGAATCTACTGATTTAGATTTTAAGCAACTCACTAAGGTATTTATCTTTGCTATTGATTAAAATTTCTAAATATAATTCCTTCCTCTGTAGACTATAAGCATCTTCGTCATTAACATAAGGAATCTAACTCAAAATTTAGGATTGGTTGGGTTAAGACAAATATACAAATAACTAAAATATAACGGGAAGATAAGAGAATTGTGAGAGGTGTTCACACTCAGAGAAAGAAGGGATTATATCCATTGGAAATAAGGAGACAGTATTTAAATTGTGAAGGCCAGAGAGGATTGGTTGGGAGATATTGGAAGGGGGAAATCAAGTGTTCCAAGAGAACAATGTGTACTAATCAAGAGAAGAATGTGACCAACAGCCTGCCAGAAGGAAAGTACAGAATGTGCCTCAGACACTACAAAATAGTTCAGTTTGATTAGAATGTAGATGTAGGAGACATCTGTTGTTTTTGTCATTCAACCACCACAATCATTCATCCTTTGAGTAGAAAGATACTCCAAATTGTATTTGGAGAATAACCCCTCCCTGCTGTTAAATCTCATCAGGTGTGAGAGAGGTTGACAAGCTTCAGCTTCAAGGGTAGGCCCCAACTGGCCAAAGTGATTGGTTCAGTGATAAGCATGTGACCCAATTTAGAGCAATGAGAATCAGACCCAGGATTTGTGTTTGAATGTGGCAAAGATCTAGTTAGAACTCACCTGTGAGAGTTCTCTTTCTAATGGACTACGCATGGAGCCAACACAGAAGAAAAGCATCCAATGATACAGTGAGAGAGAAATTCGTTCCCAATGAAGACATTTCTGAAGCTGAAGTATTCCTTGAGTATTTCATCAATCAACCAATTATTACTTTAACCAATAAATTCCCTTTGTTTGCTGTGCCAGTTTTGATAGGGATTTCTGTGTCTACTTTAAAATACATTGCTCAGGCCAGGCGCAGTGGCTTACACGGGTAATCCCAGCAGTTTGGAAGGCCACGGTGGACGGATCACCTGAGGTCGGGAGTTTGAGACAAGCCTGACCAACATGGAGAAAACCCGTCTCTATCAAAAATGCAAAATTAGCCAGGCGAGGTGGCGCATGCCTGTAATCCTAGCTACTCAGGAGGCTGAGGCAGGAGAATCACTTGAACCCAGGAGGCAGAGGTTGTGGCGAGCTGAGATCGCGCCATTGCACTCCAGCCTGGGCAACAAGAGCGAACCTCTGTTTCAAAAACAAAAAAATGTTGCTCAAAGAGTTGAATCTGAAGATCTCAGAGGATCCTTACTACCAATATATCATTTTGATTGCATGACCTTCCTGGGTGGGACTTTGATGTAACTTGTGGACAGAATGAGGATGATGCTGGTGCAGATCACTTCTGACCCTAGGAAGCATCTAGAGTGTGTTGCCATGGAAAGAGTATGGACTTCAAATACATAACAGATGTGCCTGCTCCTTAGTGGCATGGTCTTTGGGCAAAACATTTAATATCTCCTCATATGTATAATGGTGGTGACAATAATTCTTACTTCATTGGGTTGGGGAATATGTAAACTAAATAGTTCTGTATTTAGAACTATACAGGAACTGTAAAGTTCCTGGCACACAATGGGTATTCAGTAAAAGTTCACTTTTTTTTGAGACACAGTCTCACTCTGTCGCCGGGCTGGATTGTAATGGCACAATCGCGGCTCACCACAACCTTCAACTCCTTGGTTCAAGTGATTCTCCTGCCTCAGCCTCCTGAGTAGCTGGGATTAGAGGCACGAGCCACCATGCCCAGCTAATTTGTGTATTTTTAGTGGAGACAGGGTTTCACAGTGTTGGCCATGATGGTCTTGATCTCCTGACCTCGTTATCCGGCCACCTCGGCCTCCCAAAGTGCTGGGATTACAGGTGTGAACGACCACACCCGGCCAATTCACTCTTTTTATTATGGAAGGCAGCCAAAGAGAAGCAAGAGACACCTGGGTTCAAACTCTACTCTGGCTAGCTGTATGACCCTTAACTAGACAGATGGTTGTTACAAGAGGACAGGGATCATGTCTGTCCTTATTCTTGCTGAATCCACAGTGTCCCTAATAGGCATCTGGTACCTGTGTAAATTATTTAAATTTTCTGAGTCTGAAAGTTTTTAATTGAGTTAATAAAATATATCGTACAAGACTGTTGTAAGGAATACACAATGTAACATACATAAAACACTTAACTGAATGCCTGGGCCATAGTAAGTGTTCAGTAAATAATAATAATTGCAGGTAAGTTTTATTAAGTACTGACCACATGCCAGTCACTATTCTAAACTCTCTGCGGCCTGGATGACAGAGTGAGGCCCTGTTTCATAAAAATAAATAATAAAAAGCAAACTCTCTGCATATATTGACTCATCTGATTTGTGAAATCCTCTGTTCCCATTTTACAGGTAAATAAACTGAGGCTCTATTTTTATTATCATTGTCCGAAATACTTGATGCCACTTTGGACCCCATGACTTGTGAATCCAGCTCTTTCTGTTCTTAATGTTTGGGACTCTCGAGGCATCTAATTCAGGTTCCATTAAATGATGGCTTCTCTTTTTCTTTTTTATATTATTAGGAAAAAGTAAACGTTTTTTTCTTTAAAACACAATGAAATTTCCCTCAGTCCTCCTCTTTCCGCCATGATGTCCAGGGAGTAAGGTTGGGCCGTCCGAGGTTCTGTTGCCTGGCAGGAACCCTTTAATTCAAAGATGGCCACCAACTCAATGAGCCAGTCGGCCTTTGCTCTCTCCTGGCTGAGCTGAAGCAGCAACCACGGACCTCCCATCTCCAGGTCTCTCGCTTTCTTTCCCTGAGTTGCCTGCTGCCATCTGCTGGCCGTATTCAGTTGAAATAATCATCACGTTGGTATTTTCCGAGTTTCTAAATGAGGCTCTAACTGTGCCTCAGTACGGTTTTCTGAGGCACCTTCGGGGGCAACCTGAGGGGGCAGTGTTAGCAAACAGGCCAACCTGGCAAGTTTCAAAGCTAAGGGACTCAGGCAAAGGCGAGTCTAGCCTAATTTCCATTCAGGAACAAGGGCCTCACCGGTCAAATCAGAAACACTCTCAGGCCATTATCTCCATCCTAAAATGTGCTGTCTTGTCCAGCCTCACGTTTCATATCCCCCGCCCATCTCCACCAATCCTCTGACATCCTTTATCCATTAAGCTTGCGCAAGACTCGTATTACCATAACAATCATCCACTTAAAAATTTTTTTTGGAAACAGTTCTACATTGAAAAGTTGTAAGAACAGTACAAAGAATTCCCCTGATCCGTCTCCCAGTATCTGTTTAAATTTTTTCGGTTGTCTCAGTAGCTCCTTTGTAGCAAAGAATCAGGCCAGAGTCATACATTGCTCCAGTTGTCATTTTTTGTTTGTTTTTAGTATCTTTCAATCTGTAAGTTGCCACCCTATCCTTGACCTTCATAACTTTGACATTTTAAAAAGTTACATGCCAGGCATTTTGTAAAATGTCTCTCAATTTGCACTTGTCTGATGTTGTCTTATGCCTCAGTTTATGCATTTTTTGACTAAAATAATAACAGATGCTGTGTGTTTTCATTGCATATTATCTGGTAGTACACCCTTATTGGCCTGTTTCTGATGGTGTTAATTTTGGTTACTTTCACTAAGATAGTATTTGTCAAGATTTTTCCACTGTGAAGTTACTTTTTTTTCTTTTGTAATGGTGTCAGTTTCCTATTGCTTCTGCAACCTGTTACCACAAACTTAGTGACTTAAAACAACACAATTTTAATAATCTTACAGTTCTGAAGGTCATAAGTCTGAAAGGAGTCCCACTGGGCTACAATCAAGGTGTCAGCAGGGCTGTGTTCCTTCTGGAGGCTCTAGAAGAGAATCTGTTTCCTTGTTTCCTCCAGCTTCTATTCCTTGGCCCCCTTCCTCCATCCTCAAAGCCAGCAGTGTTGCATCTTCAAATCTTTCTCAGACTCTGACTCCTGTTTTCATCATCTCATCTCCTTCTCTGATTCTCTTGCTGCTCTCTTTCACTCACAAGAACCCTTGTGATTACATCAGACCCACCTGAACAACCTCCCCATCTCCAGATTATTAATTTACTCACACCCACAAAGTCTCTTTTGTCATGTTCACAGGTTCTGGGGATTTGGATGGAGACATCTTTGAGGGGCTATGATTCTGCTCCTCTGCAACTTTGAGACTGTGGAAATTCCTGTTACTTACCCCACTTTCACGCATAAGTTTTAGCATCCTTTGATGCTTCCTGCCTAATTATTGCTATAATTATTACTGATGCTAAATGGTGATTTTCTAACTCTATAACTCCTTTTACATTTATTAGTAGGCTTTCTAATACACAAACGAAGTTTCTCTTCTCCCCATTTATTGAGTAATTCATTTATTTATACCAATGTGGACTCATGGGTTTCTTATTTGGTTCAATAGATTATGCTTTATTACTACTGGCATTTTTTGATGTATGAATTGTTGCGGATTTGACCAGTGGGAGCCCCTTCAAGCTGCCTTTTGTGTCCTTTTAATATGTCCTCATCTTGCTTGAACACTTCCTTATTTTTGGCCATGAAAAGATAGATAGTCTAGACTCATCTTGTAATTTCCCTGCCCCAATCCTGGAAGCAGCCATTTCTCCAAGGAGGCCTGGTTCCTTTTGGTGGAGAGAGGGGTTTGCAAATCAACATCTGGATAGTAGGTGTACTCATGGCTCCCAGTTCCTTTCAGTTGACAGAGCTGTATGTATATGTATGTATATGCACACATTTACATCTCTATTACATCTCTATTACATTACATCTCTATTTCTCTATTTGTATATATTGAAAACCAAGAGTTTTCAATACTTCTCATTTCAATTCAGCACCCAAGGGTTTGTTCAAGGTTTTCTTCTTTCCATATTTATGCTTCTCTTGTGAGAAATCTGGCTTAGATTAACCTTTGATATATTTATGTATTTGCCCAATCTTCCTGTATGTGACCTCTTTTTTTTTTTTTTTTTTTTTTGAGACGGAGTCTTGCTCTGTCGCCCAGGCTGGAGTGCAGTGGCCGATCTCAGCTCACTGCAAGCTCTGCCTCCCGGGTTCACGCCATTCTCCTGCCTCAGCCTCCCGAGTAGCTGGGACTACAGGCGCCCGCCACCTCGCCCAGCTAGTTTTTTGTATTTTTAGTAGAGACGGGGTTTCACCATGTTAGCCAGGATGGTCTCAATCTCCTGACCTCGTGATCCGCCCGTCTTGGCCTCCCAAAGTGCTGGGATTACAGGCTTGAGCCACCGCGCCCGGCTCTTTTTTTTTTTTTTTTTTGAGACAGTCTCACTCTGTCGCTCAGGCTGGAGTGTGGTGGCACGATCTCAACTCACTGCAACCTCTGCCTCCTGGGTTCTAGCGATTCTCCTGCCTCAGTCTCCCAAGTAGCTGGGGACTACAGGTGCACACCACCATGCCTGGCTAATTTTTGTACTTTTTGGTGGAGACAGGTTTTCGCCATGTTGGCCAGGCTGGTCTCAAACTCCTGACTTCAAGTGATCTGCCCGCCTCGGTCTCCCAAGGTGTTGGAATTATAGGCATGAGCCACTGCGCCTGGCCTCTAGCTGGTCTCTTTGGCCCTGCTGGACTGCCGCTCCTTCTTGTATAGGCTATCTCGGCTCAGGCCTGTCTCCTCCACTCTGCCTGCCTTGTTTGGGCCTACCTAATGGCTTTTTGAGGAAGGAAGGGAGGGAGGAAGGGAGAGAGGGAGAGAAAGGGAGAAAGGGAGGCAAAAGTTTTTTTCTAAGGGAAGGAAAGCAAAGAGATGATTGTGTACTTTTGTAGTTTTTACTTTCTTTTTTTTTTTTTTTCTTGAGATGGAGTCTTGCTCTGTCACTCAGGCTGGAGTGCAGTGGCACAATCTCGGCTCCCTGCAACCTCCGCCTCCTGGGTTCAAGTGATTCTCCTGCCTCAGTCTCCTGAGAAGCTGGGACTACAGGTATCCATCACCGTGTCCGGCTAATTTTTGTATTTTTAGTAGAGACGGGGCTTCACCATGTTGGCCAGGCTGGTCTCGAACTCCTGACCTCGTGATCCGCCCACCTCGGCCTCCCAAAGTGCTGGGATTCCAGACGTGAGCCACCACACCTGGCCTAGTTTTTACTGTCTAGTTTTAGAGATGGAGTCTTGCTCTGTCACCCAGGCTGGGGTACCATGGTGTGATCATAGCTCATTGCAGCCTCAAACTCCTGGGCTCAAGTGGTCCTCCCACCTCAGCCTTCCAAAGCAGTTGGGATTACAGGCATGAGCCATTGCACCTCACCAATCACATACATTTTTTTTTTCTTTTTCTTTTTTTTGAGACCCTCTGTCTCCCTCTGTCGCCCAGGCTGGAGTGCAGTGGCAAGATCTTGGCTCACTGCAACTTCTGCCTCTCAGGTTCAAGCAATTCTCCTGCCTCGACCTCCTGAGTAGCTGGGATTACAGGCATGTGCTACCACGCCCGGCTAATTTTTTTTGTATTTTTAGTAGAGATGGGGTTTTACCATATTAGTCAGGCTGGTCTCGAACTCCTGACCTTGTGATCCACCTGCCTCAGCATCCCAAAGTGCTGGGATTACAGGCGTGAGCCACCGTGCCCGGCCTTTTTTTTTTTTTTTTTTGAGACGGAGTCTCACTTTGTCACCCAGGCTGGAGTGCAGTGGCACAACTGACTGCAATCTCTGCCTCCCAGGTTCAAGCAATTCTCCCTGCCTCAGCCTCCCAAAGTGCTGGGATTACAGGCACTTTGAGCTACTGTACCCGGCCAAGCACGTACATTGTTTTTTCTTTTTCTTTTCTTTCTTTTTTCTTTTTCTTTTCTTTTTTTTTTTTTTTTTTTTTTTTTTGAGACGGATTCTTGCCCTGATGCCCAGGCTGGAGTGCAGTGGCACGATCTCGGCTCACTGCAACCTCCATCTCCCATGTTCAAGCAATTCTCCTGCCTCAGCCTCCTGAGTAGCTGGGATTACAGGCACATGCCACCATGCCCAGCTAATTTTTGTATTTTTAGTATAGACAAGGTTTCACGATGTTGGCCAGGATGGTCTCGATCTCCTGACCACGTGATCTGCCCACCTCGGCCTCCAAAAGTGCTGGGATTACAGGCGTGAGCCATCTCACCCAACCCAGTCCCGTACATTTTTAATGGACCTCTTACCACTATCATAATAAATTCTTTGTTTGATGGTTATTTTCTCCACTAAAAGAAAAACTCCATGAAGGTAACAACCATGCCTGCTTTGCTCATTTATGGATTGAAACCCAGGCCTAACATGATGGCTGTTTTATGCCTAGCACGTTGTAAGTACTTGAGGTTTTTGGATAAATGATTAAGTTGTGTAAAACAGCAATAGCAAAATTACAACTATTGAACAGTTTATAACATAACAGACATAAACAATGACTAGTATCTACATAGTCCAAATCATCTGTGAGCTTTCCAAACTAGAAACCAAATTATGACACCTTCTTAATGTCTCTAAGGCTGAGTGCCCTGGAGTAAGGAGATCTTACTTATTGAGCTTTTGTTGTTATTAAACATTTCTTTGGTTTTGGAGTTTCATATTGTTTATAATAGATTTTTTTGAACTAAGGATTTCAATACAAAGCTGTACTTCAGGACAATTTCAAATATTACTGTCCTGTAGCATTCGGTAAAATTGATGTTGGCCACTGTCTTAGTCCACTCATGTTGCTATAACAAAACATGCTTTAGACTGAGCAGTTTATAAACAGTAAAATGTGTTGCTCACAGTTCTAGAGGCTGAGAAGTTCACAATCAAGTTTCTAGCAGATGTGCTGTCTGGTGAGGTTTCTCTCACCACAGTTGGTGCTTTCTATTAATAGTTGTGTCCTTACATGGCAGGAGGGACACACAAGCTCCCTCAGGTCTCTTTCACAAGGCACCAGTCCCACTGGTGAGGACTTGCTCTCATGACCTAATCACCTCCTAGATACCCCATCTCTTAATACTACCACAATGGGGACTAGGTTTCAACATACAAATTTTGGGAGGTCACGAGCATTTAGACCATAACAGTCACATAGGCAAGACAATGGTATGTTCCAGAGTTTCATTGTGAGAAATCACTGTTATCATACTTAGCGGCGTGGCAACAAAATGGGCATATTCAGTTGCTTCCAGGCCTGTCCCGTCACTCTCCTACAAATTTTTGTTAAATAGCTGTAATCATTTCCCCCCAACTTCTACCAGCAAATGTCAGAGCCACTGTTTACACTGCATGTGTTTCCCCTTTCCTCTCTCTTTCTTCCTTTTAGACACAAAGTCCTAATGCATTTGTGCTTTCCCCAATTAAAAGGCGTCTGTTTCAGTGACTGATGGAAATAAACAGCTGGACTCTTCCAGGGGACGCATTAGGAAGTAATGGACATGCCGAAACACAGCTGTCACAAGGGCTGAAAGTAGTTTCTTAGCACAAAGGCTACAACTTTAGGCATAAAGAGCCACGCCTTTTTGCTTCTCTCAGAAAACCTGCCGCTCAGTTACTTTGGTTCCATGGAAAATAAGTGTAAGTGGTGCTTAACTTCCTCCCAGAAGTTATAGCATCAGCTAGGAGCAGGAAGGAGGCTGGTGCAAGAACTCAGAGGCTACTTTGGGTGCCAGAACCTTTCAACCTCTCATTAGTCTCTGTGGTGAGGCCCAGAGTGCCCCCTCTACCCCTAACACCCCAGGTACAGCCACGGCTGCCTGGCTTTGTAGACCCAGAAAAGGTAAAAATTTGGAATCCCAAGGTCTACTGACTCCAGGCCCTGGGGGAAGCAATGAATTGACTTCTCCATTTTTAACTGTTGTCAACCAAATTACAGAGAGAGACTGTCTAAAAGACAAGCTATTTATTTGGGAATAGATCACTGCAATGGGAATATGCGTACCATAGTAAACCATGTACATATTCAGGGAGGTAAAGGAAGACAAAGGTTTTTGAAGGAAAAAAAGAGAAGGATTACCTAATTGTTTTGAAATAATTATCCTTGGCTACAAAGATCAATAACAAGGATGATGCCAGTTTGAGGTTGGACAGGCAGTTGTTGGGCAGATGCCCTTGCAGAAATATTTTTTGTATAACGTTGTGATGGCTTTTGTGTAAGGTTGTGTTTTTTCCAGACTCTTTTTTGTTATCAGGCACACAAGCATGAGAACCCTCTCTACATGGCCTTCCTTGGCTCTATTTGTCAAGGTTTTTTTTTTTTTTTTTTTTTTTTTTGAGATGGAGTCTCTGTCGCCCAAGCTGGAGTGCAGTGGTGCAATCTTGGCTCACTGCAACTTCTGCCTCCCAGATTCAAGCAATTCTTCTGCCTCAGCCACCTGAGCAGCTGGGACTACAGGCACGTGCCACCACACCTGGCTAATTTTTGTATTTTTAGTAGAGACGGGGTTTCACCGTGTTGGCCAGGCTAGTCTCTAACTCCTGACTTCGTGATGTACTTGCCTCAGCCTCCCAAAGTGCTGGGATTACAGGTGCGAACCACTGCACCCAGCCTGTCAAGGCTTTTTTTAAAAAACATTAATGGCTACATTTTTATTGTGATGACTTTCACACTGTTCCATCTGCAACTAGACTTCCTAATCCAATCTTTCTCAACCTTGGCTGCCTTAGGAATGATCTAGAATCATTTATTTAAAATACCAGTGCCCAGAAACTATGAGCAAAGATTCTGATCTCATTGGTTTAGGAGGGGCCCAGGCCTAAGTCCATTTTAAAGAGTCCTGGCGATTCCTCTGTGCAGCCAGGGCCCAACCCCCCCACCTCCCAATTCCCCCTTGATCCTTGTACAGGTGTGTGAGAGTACAACCGAGAACACCCTGGAACCTGAGCTTTTCCTTGAGCCACACTGATTCTCAACCTGGGTACACATTAGAATCATCTAGGGATCTTTCCAAATCCCAGTGCCAGGCTGCTTCCCAGATGAATTATGTCTTACTCTCCGGGGGTGGAACCCAAGATCTGTATAAGTTCCTCAGGATATGAAAACAGGTAGCCATGTTTGAGAGCCACTGAGCTAGCATGTTTCCATAGGGCCTTCTGAGACACTCAAACCACCAGTGGTAAAGGACCAGCTTTGTTTTTTTTTGTTTTCTGTTTGTGTG
Organism: Macaca thibetana thibetana; assembly: GCF_024542745.1. Taxonomy (NCBI): domain Eukaryota; kingdom Metazoa; phylum Chordata; class Mammalia; order Primates; family Cercopithecidae; genus Macaca; species Macaca thibetana. The sequence continues at coordinate 86,022,307 of NC_065578.1, read as the reverse complement.
TGTATGTGTGTGTGTGTCTGTGTGTGTGTGGTCGTCGTTGTTTTTAACTTTTAATCCTTTGCTAACTGATAGTTTTGTAAAATACAAAGAAATAACTCACTAGAAAAATAAGATGAAAAAGCAGACATACAAAATACAAACCTAGATTTTGTATTAGATTCAAAGACACAAAATTGCTATTCAAATTTTCTAAACAGTCTCAACTTCTGTACTTATCTTGTCATAGACTATAACAGTTTGCAGACTGAAGCTGGTCTTTGGGCTACACTTTAAATAACACTGTTCTGAGAAATTCATTCACAAGGGATATAAACAGGTGTTGTGTGGTGGTGTAGGGGGATGGGGATAAAATAGATTTGATAAATACAGCACATGATATCCTGTTTAGGACATCAAAGGCCCTAGGCTATTAATTACTCTGAGAAGTTCTGAGATAACAAAAAGCTTCATCTAATTCAGTGTTTCCCAGTCTTATAGGATGGAGACACTCCCTTGACCCCAGCCCAGCAATACCATTAACACATTTATGAAGTATCTTAGTATGTTTGGGCTACTATGACAAAAATACCATAAACTAGATGGCTTATAAACAACAGAAATTTATTTCTCACAGTTCTGGAGGCTGGGAAGTCCAAAATCAAGGCTCTAGCAGATTTTGTGTCTGATGAGGGCCCACTTCTTTATAGATGGCACCTTCTCATTGTATTCTCACATGGTGGAAGGGGCCAACAAGCTCCCTTGGGCCTCTTTTATAAGTGCACTAATCCCATTCATGAAAGCTCCACCCTCATGATCTAAACACCTCCTAAAGATCCCACCTCTTAATAATATCAGTCATTTTTGCATGGGGGATTATATTTCAACATATGAATTTTGGGCTAATACAAACTTTCAGAATATAACATGAAGTGTAATCTGTTTAATGATTTATTCTCAATCATATGAAGCATGCTGACTCACTAAAAAGAGAGACATCTTTATCAAACTGTTCCCACATAGCCCTCTACCCAGCTGTGCCTCATTCATCTGTAGCTTGACTCTCAGTGACTGGCATTAGCAGCAACCCAGTGACCAAGCTAGAGTTTTCCCTCTTTCTCATCCTGATATCCTGACAGCCACATAGCCTGGCCAGCTTTTCCACCAAATGTGTCTGAGTCTGTTCACTCACGTCCACTGGTACTCCCTGGTTCAGGCATATCTAAACATCATGGTTTCTCTCTCAGATAGTTGAAACATCCTTTTTACTGGTCGCCCTGTATTTTATGCCCAGTCTCCCTTTCTCTGCCCTTCACACTGGAACCAGAATGATTTTTCTGAAATTCAAATCTGATCATGTCACTTCCCTGTCCATTGACTTTAGTGTCTTCACCCTGACAAAAAAATGCTTATTAGGATCTGCCTCTGCCTACCCCTCCAGCCTCAACTTTTGTCACTTCCCACTTACTCTACTGAACTGTTAGCAGTCCCCTAAATACATGGGAGCTTCCTCCAGCTGTTCCCACCTCCCTCTCTGACCCTGCCCTCTCTGGCTAATTCAGAATTCAGGGTCAGCATAGAGATCCCCTCCCTGAGAAGCTCTCCTTACCCACCCAGACTAGCGTTATGTCCTTCTTCTGTGATCCCTCAGGACCACTCATCATACATACTGTGTTGTGATTGGCTGTTGACCCTATTCGAGGAGTCATCTAGTTGAGCTCCTTCAGGACAGGGTTTGTTTTTTTCATTGTTCTAGCCTTAGCACCTGGCCCCCTGCCTAGCACAGACAAGATAATTCAGTACATACTTGTTGGAGCCAGGCATGGTGGTACACACCTGAAGTCCCAGCTACTCAGGAGACTGAGGTGGGAGGATTGCTTGAGCCTAGGAGTTCAAGTTCAGCCTAGGCAACATAGTGAGACTGCACCCCCCATCTCAATTTAAAAAATTACATACTTGTTGAATTAAGTAATTAATTAATAAGCAAATGAATTGCATACTATTCTATTCCTGAACCACAGAAGTCCTTGAAGAGCTCTGACAAATGCACTTTAGTAGCTCAGAAAGTCCCCAGTCCCAGCCCCGTACTTGTATTCCAAACGTCATCATCAATCACTAGTTACTTGAGGGCTCTGCATTATCCTTTTCTCAGAATTCTGTCTCTACTCAGCTCCTTCAGCCTGACATCTCTGTTGGATCGTCTGCCTGGTTTGTAGTTTAGGTTGTGCTTCTTTGAAGCTGCCTCTCATCATTCTTAGAGCCATAGTTCACATCCCAAGGGATATCTGGGATCTCCATTTCCCGACCTAAGCTCAGCAATTTGGGTTCGCAGTTTTCCTGGGAGGAGTTAGGGTATCTATTGCTGAGCCATTGCACCTACCTAACACATTCTTCCAGGCCAGGTTGGCCAGGCCAGTGTAGCGGACTTTCTGAGACTTTCAGAATCATAAATCTGCCAGGCTGGTTACTCTCTCTGCCTACTCTCCCTCCCTTCTCTGCCCTGCTCTGTGCAGCACACTGACTTCCACATACCATGGTTTTCTGATGGATTTAACTAGCAAGATACCATCAGTGATTAGTAATCAGAGGAGAGACAAATCTGGAATATATTCCTTTGCTTTTTCCTGCTGGGCTAGGGTTTTTGTAGTGCCTGAATTCCTCTATAAGCTCTTGTGGGCTGACTCTCTTCCAGGGCTCCAACTCTTACCAGCTTCTAGGAACACCATTCCCTACCCTTGTTCCTTTCAGGTGGGGATCAAGGGTGGCAGTGGCTCCTTGCTGATGTGAATCCCTGGATGCTTCATGGTCTCCCTTAACCCTGTCCATACCTCTGTAAATAATCCCTTGATTAAACTCCTTTTAATTCACTCATTAAGTTCACCATCTGTGTCTTACTGGGACCCTGTCTGGTGAGATCCTCATCCAGTACAATAGCTTCACTTCACAGCACACAGGTTGAGCAAGTAGAATTGAGGTCTCCTGGACAAGTCCATGATCTTTTCCTCCCTACCGTCATTACCTCCCTTGTTCCAGAATCTAGAATAGAAATATTAAGCATATAATAATAATAATAATAAATAGCTATCATTTGAGTTCTTAAAAAATATGCCACAAGTTGTGACAAGTGTTCTATATAAATGATTTCATTTAATTCTTATAGGAAGCCTGTGACACAATGCTGTGAGGCAGGTTTTATTTATTATTCTTATTTTTTAAATGAAAAACTTGAGTCTTACAGAGATTAAGTAATTTGGCAGAAGTCATGCAGCATAGAAATGGCAGAGCAGAGATTTTGGTCTGACTGCTTGACTCCAAAGTAGGTACTTTTATAACTAGTGGGTTATTTGCTCTTGGGATGACCCCATCACACTGACTTCCTCCCCCCCCCTCCCCGCCCCGAGACAGAGTCTTGCTCTGTCACCCAGACTGGAGTACAGTGGCGCGATTTCGGCTCACTGCAACCTCCACCTACCAGGTTCAAGTGATTCTCCTGCCTCAACCTCCCGAGTAGCTGGGACTACAGCTATGCACCACCATGCCTGGGTAATTTTTGTATTTTTTAGTAGAGACAGGGTTTCACTATGTTGGCCAGGCTGGTCTTGAACTCCTGACCTCGTGATCCGCCCACCTCAGCCTCCCAAAGTGCTGGGATTACAGGCATGAGCCACTGCGCCCGGCCTTACACTGACTTTTTGAGCTCACTATCAGTGTAAACTCCATCAAATGACAGATGTGGTCTGGCTGTAGCCTGCTGGAAAATCAGGAAGACTGGAAAGCCAGCCTAGGAAACAGCTCTAGAATAAGGAGTACTTGAACAAAGGAGTTAGCAGAGATTCAGAGTTTAAAAGGAGATGATGGCATGTTAGAAAAAGAAAGGGTGGAACAGGTTTCAGGCAGAAATGCTGCAGGTAATTTACATCATTCTCCTAAAAGTGACCACCCTCAGTGCCCATAAGGTTAAGTAACAAGAGTTCCCAAAATGAAGTCAGACTTGTTCTTCAATCTTAAACAGTGGGAGAGCATATTTGGCCAGTGTATTCACTGGGAGCTATTGCAAGGTATCTAGGGCAGAGTTAAAATAAACATCTGTTTATCCCTGCTATCTCCAGGTGAAGGAAAAGTAAACATGAGCCTTTGAATTAGGAAAGACCAAATATCTCGCTCTTACAATCCTCTGTTCTCACATGGCCCAAAATGGATCACTTTATTTTGTCACTTATTTGTTCCCCAGTAAGAGTCAGAAACCTGAGTTCTGTACTTTTTTCGGCATCCTGATATATGTCGCTTGAAAAAAATTATTACTTTCTGCTATTTATAAAAATATATTTTGTGGAAATTTAAAAAATACAGAGAGAAAAAATGAAAGAGAGATTAATTTCATCATCTAAAGGAAATCACTGATTGCATGTTGATGTATAATATGGTTTTTTTGTTTTTTTGTTTTTTTTTGAGACGGAATCTCGCTCTGTCACCCAGGCTGGAGTGCAGTGGCCAGATCTCAGCTCACTGCAAGCTCCGCCTCCCAGGTTTAAGCCATTCTCCTGCCTCAGCCTGCCGAGTAGCTGGGACTACAGGCGCCCGCCACCTCGCTTGGCCAGTTTTTTGTGTTTTTTAGTAGAGATGGGGTTTCACCGTGTTAGCCAGGATGGTCTCGATCTCCTGACCTCATGATCCGCCCGTCTCGGCCTCCCAAAGTGCTGGGATTACAGGCTTGAGCCACCGCGCCCGGCTAATATGGTTTTTAAACTGTGCTCCAGAAAACTTGGGATATAGAAGTGTCTGGCCCATAGCACCCAAGAGAACACATGGACAGCATTTCAGGTCCCCCTCTTGGATTACAGCAAAGCTGTTCTCTTTACTTTCCTCTGTGATTTTGGGTTCTGCAGAAGATTTTTAGCTGGTTTAAAAAGGCGTGAAAACTACTTACCTACGTCTTCCTTTTGAATGGCTTCCTACTATGTAGCTAGTTGATAATTTGTTAAACCATCCGTCCAAAACTGGACAAGCTCCATCTTCAGAGAGGTATCTGGGAGAGGACAACAAGAGGTAATCAGTATGAGAAGGTTTTAAATACTCTCCCAATCAACCACCATGGCATTTATTTCACTAGAGTTGAATTCAAACCCTCCAGTTCCCAGACTCCTTCAAACTGTCAGCCTGAAATACCGCAGTTTCCTTTTCCATCAAATATTTGAGTAAATTCACGTCCATGAAGAATAACCATTTGAGGAAAGAAAAATTATGACATTTAACAAATATCTGTAATTTTTGCCCCTCACAATGAGTTCAGAACTGTGAATAAGCCCTATGTTCCTTCCTAACATGCTTTCCTAAGAAATACGGATAATTGGGATTTTTTTTTTTCTGTTCTAAATTACAGAATGAAGTTCTTGGTGTCAGCAGTATTTCCACACCATAGAATTAGCTGCAGATGAAGAAAATGGACACCCTGTGTTATAACCATGCTCTCAAGCCCGCTTTATAATATGTTCCCTGGTGGGTGAAGTTGTTATCAAGTACGTACCATCATGAGTACTTTTCAGTGGAGAACTATGATTTCAAAAGCACTACATTGAAGAGGTATTGATTTTGGAAAACTATTAAATATATGATGATGGAGCCATCACACCCATGAGAAACAGTGAATGTGCTCAACAGAAATTGCATGTCTAGAAAGAAGAGCACAGCTGGAGTCACGGGAGGAGAAAGAGAAAGAGGAAGCCATGGTTCCAATCACGATGCTGTTCCCTTCCTTCTGCCAGACCACAGTGCCTGTTAGGAGGCTCAGTTTGCACATCCTATCAATGCCTACCCTTAAGGCTTAGACCCCTGCCTTCCAGGCCCATCCCCATTAAGAGCATTTTGTTTGTAGAATAACTTTCAAAATTTTCCTTTTCTTTTTGGAAGTGGCAATTTCCCAATTTATTACTCCAGTTTTAGCAGTTTTGCCTCTACTCATAATTGCGTGGTGACATTTTAGAGGTTTAATTCATTTTGCAATACTAAATAGTTCCCCTTTAATCGTTCATGTCAGACACCTATTCACATTTCTTAAAAATTTATAAGATGATTCTGATCTGTCAGAAAAAAAAGCCCTTTAAAATTCAGATTATTAACTTGCTGCTTGTTCTCCATGTTAATGTGTTTTCCATCAGTCACTGCTGTCACAAAACTATTTGCACAAGGTTTAATATGCAGAAAGTCATTTTATAGTTTTACATGTGGGAAATGTTTTTCTATACTCCCCCAATCTTAAAAATACTGTCTGTCAACCGCTTCTATTTGTTATGCTATCCCTTATCTTTGACCCTTCTTAGTCTCTTTCTTCTTAAGAAGCTGCTGACCGCTGCTGTGGGAATTGAGGCAGCAGTATATGCAGTGGTTAAGAGCATGACTTTGTAATCAGACCTGGTCTGTGCCTCAGTGTGACCTCTTCCTAGCTATGTGACCTTGAGCAAGTCAAAATCATCTGAGCTTCAGTTTCTCCAACTGCTAAATGGAGCAACAGTACTTACGTCTGAGTCAACATCAAGGTGAAGCCCCCAGCATGGCCGATAATAACTGCTTTTGAAGTTCTGGATGCACACACATACACATGCGCGTGCGCGCGCACACGCAGAGAGAGAGAGAGAATATATGTCTGTTGACATAGTGGCAAAACTACTGTATGTCCATTATTTTCAAAGAAGAATGAGTTAAGAGCCATTTCCATTACTCACAGGTACAACTGAAATAAAGGCTTAAGAGAAGATGGAGATTGGAGATGGAAGTCTATCTTCATCTATGGAACTGGAAATACACTAGCATGTAGTTTATCAAGACAAGTAAATAATATGAAATGAGTTACAAGATATCATTAGACATTGTTATGGACTGAGTGTATCCTTCCCAAATTTATATCTTAAAACCTAATCACTGGCCAGGCGTGGTAGCTCACGCCTGTAATCCCAACACTTTGGGTGGCTAATGCAGGCGTATCATGAGGTCAGGAGATTAAGACCATCCTGGCTAACACGGTGAAACTCTGTCTCTACTAAAAATACAAAAAATTAGCTGGACATGGTGGCACGTGCCTGTAGTCCCAGCTACTCGGGAGGCTGAGGCTTGAACTCAGGAGGTGGAGGTTGCTGTGAGCCAGGATCACGCCACTGCACTCCACTCCAGCCTGGGTGACAGAGTGAGACTCTCTCTAAAAAAAAAAAAAAAAAACAAGGCCGGGCGCGGTGGCTCATGCCTGTAATCCCAGCACTTTGGGAGGCTGAGGTGGGTGGATCAGGAGGCCAGGAGTTCAAGACCGACATGACCAACATGGGGAAACCCTGTCTGTACTAAAAAATACAAAAATTAGCTGAGTGTGGTGTCGCGCACCTGTAGTCCCAGCTACTCGGGCAGCTGAGGCAGGAAAATCGCTTGAACCTGGGAGGCAGAGGTTGCAGTGAGCCGAGATCGCACCAGTGCACTCCAGCCTAGGCGACAAAACAAGACTCTGTCTCAAAAAACAAAAACAAATCTAATCACCAGTGTGATAATGTTAGGAGGTAGGGCTTTTGGGAGGTAATTAGGTCATGAGGATGAAACCCTCATGAGTGGGATCAGTGCCTTTCTAAGTAGAGATGCAAGAGCTTGGCTCTCACCTACCTCTGCCATGTGAGGATATGATGAGAAGGTGGCCGTCTGCAAACCAGGAAGAGATCCCCTACTGCCAGTGACTTGCTGCCAGACTTTCCAACTTCCAGAACTGTGAGAAAAAAAGTTTGTTGTTTAAGCCACCCAGTGTATTGTATTCTATTATAGTAGTAGCCTGAACTGTCTAAGACAGACATTGTAAAAATTATTTCTCATGCTCTTCCATTTATAAATACTCTTAGTTAATTTCAAATCAGATTTCAGATAGACATGGTAAACATGAAGCTAATAAGCAGTGAACTGGTAAGGTGGTTTGTGCCTGTAATCCCAACTACTTGGGAGGCTGAGGCAGGAGGATTTCTTGAAGCCAGGAGTTGGAGACCAGCCTGGGCAATAGAGAAACTTGTTTTTTTTGTTTGTTTGTTTTTAAATTTTTCAGTGGTTCTTTATTCATAAACCTGATGCAAGTTTACAAAATTTACTGTTACACTGCCAGATAAATCTGCAATGAAAAATAAAATTCAAAAAACAAAACATGCCAAATGTGCAGCTATCAATCTGTTTGCCATCAGGATATTAAATAATTCAATAATGTATTCAAGATTTAGCTTTAGGTTTAAGGAACTTTAATGCTTTAAAGAATTCTGCCTTGTCACTTGTTATCTGAGCAACCAGCAATCAGAACTTTATACAAATGTAACCAAGTGAACGAGAATACCAGAAATTAAATAAATAAATAAATAAGCTGGGTTTGGTGGTGTGCACATGCAATCTTAGCTATTTGGGAGGCTGAGGTGGAGGGACTGCTTGAGCCCAGGGGAGTCTGAGGTTGCAATGAGCTATGATCGCACCACTGCACTCCAGCCTGCACCACAGAGTGTGACCCCATCTCTAAAAAAAATTAAAAACTAAAAAGTACTGTTTAAAAATCAGTGACTATTACTCCAAACCTAACACATGCTGATGGTAATGTAACAAATATGAGATAATGCCTGCTGGCGTAGCAGAGAGAGGGTTGGGTAAGGATCCTGGCTCTACACCTATTTGCTCTGGGGTCTTGGGTGAACAACTTGAACTTTCCTCATCTGTAAAATATAGGTAGGTGTAAATATCTCACAGAAGTGGATGTAAAACTACCTGCCCCTAGGCCTGGTCCATGGAGAGTGCTCAAAAGTGTCAGCCCCTCCCTTCCAAAAGCGTACAGGTTTTGTGAAGAGAAATATTAAAAGTAATTGCAAAAACTGCAATTACTTTTTTATCAACCTAATAATTAGAAAATTGTAGTTCAGCTGCTAGGATGCTAAATGCAATCAAGGCCAAAGAGGGAGAAATGGGCACTTCCAGAACAGTGAGTGAAGGCTCTGGGAGGAGGCGTCAAATACAGTAAAGTGGTGGTGATGGGAACAGTATCACCAACACCCCCCAACCCAGACACACATACACAAAATCCAATTTTCTGCCTTCAGTGAAGGAGGGCCTACGTTTGGGCACTAGAACTTCCTAAAGAGCATGATGCCATCCAGAACCCTGTCATCGTTTGCTTCAAGATGGAATGCTTTGGCTTGTGAATCCTAAGCAGCAGACTGACTGGTGCGAAATGCCTCAGTTTCCCCTTCCAAAAAGCCAATGAGCTGAATATGCTCAGGACCAAGAAGGCAGGCCCCGTCTCATTGCTTTCCACACTGTGAAACAGGAGGAGCCCTGCCTTCTGCTGCTCGGCGTTAGAACTAGCACCTCGTTGGTTGGGCACAGTGGCTCACACCTGTAATCCCAGCACTTTGGGAGGCTGAGGCAGGTGGATCACAAGGTCAGGAGTTCGAGACCAGCCTGGCCAAGATGGTGAAACCCTGTCTCTACTGAAAATATAAAAATTAGCTGGGCACCTGTAATCCCAGCTACTCAGGGGACTGAGGGAGGAGAATCGCTTGAACCTGGGAGGAGGAGGTTACAGTGAGCTGAGATCGCGCCACTGAACTCTAGCCTGGGCAACAGAGCAAGATTCCATCTCAAAAAAAAAAAAAAAAAAAAAAGAACTAGGCCCTGGCACCTCATTCTTGTCTTCAACAGTTGTATTTCAGTTTTTAAAAAGCAAGAGTGAGGGTGCTTCAGACAAAACACACCTCCTTTGCTGTCTCATTTAGACTGATAACTCCCATTCTTTCCTCTTCTTGCCTGCTTTGGAACCCAAAATAAGTTCAGCTTCCAGCCAGGGAATCTCATTGGCAAATCAATAGCGGCTCCAGGCACCCCTGGCAGACAGCTGCCCCCTCTCCTGGTGAACTTTGCTTTCCCTGCACTGCACGGCACTCTGAGGCTATGCGTTTTTTTTCCCTTTTTTACTTTTTCTCTTCTCTCCAACTGTAGCCAAGGAAACGCTCATGGGAGGAGAAACAATCCTGAGAAGCTAATTGAGGACCAAATTGGGCTTTTGAATCTAAGCGGTGTGTGTTAACACTCATGCCCTCTGCAAATGGCTCTGAAGCCACAAAAGGCTTTCTTTCCTTAGATTACTCTCTGTAACAGCTAGACATTTCTATCTGTTCCAGGGTGTCAACAAAAGAAAGAACTGTGGTCACATCTTCCTTTTTCTCCAGAGAGCAAGAAATCGAGTTAGAGGGAAAAATACTCACAGATATGCTTCCGAAAGCTCAACACTTGCCAGCCCTGACGTGTTGCAGTAGGAAGATCAGAAGCCTCAGACAGGGCCTCATGGGCCACCGTAGAGAGAAACAACTGTTCCTGCTCCCTACACGAACTGGGCCCAGAGCAGTGGGAGTGGCCAGGGTCATCAAGGAAGCTCATTATATTGGGAGCTCCCAGTTTTCCCAACATCAGGGCTTCCTGGGGGCTTCTGTGCAATAAGCAGGTGGTGAAAGAGTGTGAAACCCTGCCACTTGGAACCGCTGAAGGAAAGCAGGACAGCCATGCTCCAATGAGAAAGGCATTCTCATGGAGAAGAGATTAGGCTTATTCTAAGTGAACTTGAACCTACCACTAGGGTCTAGATTCAGATATCAGTATTCTAAAAATTGAATTGTTCAAAGAAAATGATTATTCTAGGAGGTAGAAGCATTATAAGAGGGGCTGTACTGACCAACTTTCAAAGCCTCTGCCAATCCTGAGGTTCTATGTCCCGCTTCTCCCCCACTTCCATTTTGGTTTGAACACCACACATTATTCTAGGAGCACATTCTATGTGGCCCATCAGGTGTCTTGGGCTAAACCGATGAACTCATCTCTCTCTCTCTCTCTCTCTGTCTCTGTCTCTGTCTCTGTCTCTGTCTCTCTCTCTCTGACACACACACACACACACACACACACACACACACACACAGTCATGGTGATTGATTCAGTAATTACTGGGTATGTCTTTTGAAGTAAATCATAATAATTTGCTAGGAATGTCGAAACAAGTGTCCTCTTTCATTTTTTTTTTTTTTTTTTTTTTTTGAGACAGTCTCGCTCTTGTTGCCCAGGGTGGAGTGCAATGGCACGATATCGGCTCACCACAACCTCTGCCTCCCAGGTTCGAGTGATTCTCCTGCCTCTGCCGCCGGAGTAGCTAGGATTACAGGCATGCGCCACCACGCCCGGCTAATTTTGTATTTTTAGTCGAGACAGGGTTTCTCCATGTTGGTCAGGCTGGTCTCGAACTCCCGACCTCAGGTGATCCACCTGCCTCAGCCTCCCAAAGTGCTGGCATTACAGGCGTGAGCCACCACTCTCGGCCAGTTCTCTTTCTTTTATGCTAAATAAGAGTAAAGAAGAAAAGGGTCTTGATTGCTGTTGGCAGATATTTTTGGAGGACCACTCCAAAAGTCATCTTTAGGAGGAAGGCAGAAATGGGGGAAGAAAGGAAACAAGATCCTTGGTGATCTGAAGTCATGAATCAATCCTTACCTTAGGCTAGATCTACCTTTGGACCTTTCAGTGCAAACATCTATAAAATCTCTTGATTATCTGAATCAGTCTTAGTTGGGATTTTTGTTATTTGCAAATAAAAGCACCTTAACCAATGTAAGGGCAATAGTGAGACGTGTACTTCTCAGTCCCTAACCTCAGAGAAAGAGCTTCCAATATAGCTAGGAAGATGAGACATTTTTATAGGATAACTAGAGTGACACAGAAGAAGAATATAGATATCAGACATTGAGAGGTGAAGCCAGCTGGGCTTCTGGGTCAGGTGGGGACTTGGAGAACTTTTCTGTCTAGCTAAAGGATTGTAAATGCACCAATCAGCGCTCTGTGTCTAGCTAATTGGGTGGGGACTTGGAGAACTTTTGTGTCCAGCTAAAGGATTGTAAACACACCAATCAGCACTCTGTGTCTAGCTAAAGGTTTGTAAACACACCAATCAGCACTCTGTCAAAACGGACCAATCAGCTCTCTGTAAAATGGACCAATCAGTGCTCTGTAAAATGGACCAATCAGCTTTCTGTAAAATGGACCAATCAGCAGGATGTGGGTGGGGCCAAATAAGGGAATAAAAGCAAGCCACCCTCGGCAGCAGCAACAGCAAGGTGAGGATTTTTTTTTTTTTGTGGTGTGTAGTAAGTGTTGCTGCTGCTCACTCTTTGGGTCTGCACTGTTTTTGTGAGCTGTAACACTCACCCCGAATGTCTGTAGCGTCACTTCTGAAGTCAGCGAGACCAGGAACCAACCAGAAAGAAGAAACTCTGTGCACATCAGAGCATCAGGAGGAATAAACTCCGCACACACTATCTTTAAGAACTATAACACTCATCGGGAGGGTCCGCGGCTTCATTCTTGAAGTGAGTGAGACGAAGAACCCACCAATTCCGGACCCAGCATGACTGCATAAGATACGGTACCAAATGGGTGTCACAAAACCATGACAAACCATATGAAAGATAGAAAAGAATGCTATAAGCTACTCAGGAAAAGGTACTATTACCTGCATCCCTTCTCTCTTACTTCTATTAAGCAGGGTGAGGCCTCCTTAAGAGCGTGGTCTCTGGAGTCAGATTGCATACGCTTAATTCTCAGCTTGTCTTAAATCCCACTTAAATTGTGTAGACTTAAATTCCATTTGCTAGTTTTGTGGTCTTGGGCTAGTAACTTTTCTGCACCTTAATTTTCTGATTTGTAAAGTAGGTATAAAAAACATAGTAATTAGGGCTGGGCGCTGTGCCTTATGCCTGTAATCCTAGCAGTTTGAGAGGCTGAGGCAGGTGGATCACGAGGTCAGAAGTTCAAGACCAGCCTGGCCAGGATGGTGAAACCTTGTCCCTGCTAAAAATACAAAAATCTGCTGAGAGTGGTGGAGTGCGCTTGTAATCACAGCTACTGGGGAGGGTGAGGCAGAATTGCTTGAAACCGGGAGGCGGAGGTTTCAGTCAGCGGAGATGGTGCCATTGCATTCCAACCTGGGCAATACAGCGAGAGTCCATCCCCAAAATAAAACAGTAATTACTTTTTCTTCTTGTGAGAATTGAGTGAGTGAATACAGTACTGCCTGGTACATCATCAGCATGCAGTGAGTATTCACTATGACCTTAATTCAATAAACAATTTTTGAATACCTATGGTGTACTGAATAGTGTGTGTGAGATATATTAATAGTGAATACAACATTTGTACTTAAGGAGGTTACAACTGCCAATGAAAGATACAAACTAGTGAACAGGCCATTGAAGCATGTGGTAAATGAGCACAGGAAGGATGTATTAAGACTTCGACTTAGAGAAAAAACAACTGAGCTCTCTTAAACAAAAGAGAGGATTTAAAAAAATAAAAATGTGGCAGTATGTCAGAATAGGACTATTACAGAACCAGGAACTGGAGAGTCATTGGGAGCCCCAGAAGTCATCTTTCTCTGCTGGTGGGCTGCACTCTTCTCTGCAGACTGGCCTCATGCTTCTTTGTCCCCACAGAGGGATATGAACACCCCACAGCTCCTTCCTGGGTTTACATGTTGAAGCCTGACCAGGAAGCTGGATGGCCTGTCGCTGTGCCAAATTCTTGGGGAGGGAATTCTAATTTGGACCCCTTCAATGAAGGGTTTAACCCTGGTCTAATTGGCAAGGTCATAGTAAAAACATGGCTCTGGGGACAGTGACTGTAAATTGGGGAAGTGGGCAAGTGAGGCTCAGTTTTTGAAGAGGGAAGTGTGGCTCATGGGCTGATTAGATATTTCCAAAGGTGTCAACTCCAGGAGGGGCTCTGACCCAGCCTTGAGTTAGAGGAAGCTTCCTACAGGAATTCATGTCTAGGCTGAGACTTTGAAGACTAATGAGAATTAACAGATGAAGGGATGAGAAGAGTGTATTCCTGTAATTGTGAGAAGCATGAGTAGAGAGAAGGGGGCATATCTGGAGATCTCCAGGGAGGCCAGGGACAAGAGACGAGCCTGGGAAAATGAGCAGAAGTTAGATCACAAAGCGTCTTGTAAGCTTCACCATGTTGGAACTTTGCTGTGAGTTCTGAGGGAATGTATTAAAGATTTTAAAAGAGAACGTGTTTTTCTTTACAACATTGACACCATCAGATGTTTCGTTGGACAGATTATTCTGGGAACAATACAGAGAATATGTTGGGATTGGGGAAAATGGAGGCATTGAGGTAATTTAGGTGGGGGGGGGGTGTTGGTGATCTGAACTAAGGTAGTAATAGTAAGAAGAAGAAAAGAGTTGTGTTGGTCTTAGGACACCCACATTACACAGTGCTTGATTTGTATTAGGATTTTTGTTGAACAATAGCAACACAGAAATCAGATAAACTGGAGTGGCTGCCTCTAGTTCAGATATTTCTTGTTGCTTTGGTGATCAATGGCACTAGAACAGAGGAAGAGCTGGTAAATTCTGGCTGCAGGTCAGCACCGCTGAAAGATGTATTAAAGGCCCTTTCTCCCACTGCCATTTGTAACTCTTTGCATCCCCTGATGTGCCAAGAAACTTCAGCTCTGTAAATCAGGAAGGAGAGAAGAGTTATGGTTGAGGGCCAGGTTGAGAGGAGCAGGCTGAGAAAGAAAGAGAGGAGGAGGAGGAGAAAAAAAAAAGGAGAAGTAGGAGGAGGAGTGATGAATGGTATAGATGGTATAGATCTTCTTCCCAACTTGGTGTCTTTGGTTAGAAGAAACTACAGGAATTATTTTCTAGTGATTCTCTGTAAGACTTGGGAGGGGGTGAGGCTGATGACAGCTGCTCACACAAAATGGAGTGGGAGCCAGGCAGAACAACACGGTGGCTGCTGTGGGCACCTGCAACTGACAGTGTGGCATGGGCCTACATGGAGTTCCCATTTCGGGAATACATGGGGAGAGAAGAAGGGACTTAAGGGGAAGTCCTGAGTTCTGGTTGCAGTATATGTGTTTGCGTATGTGCAAGTAGCGATGCAAATAAGGTGGTGTGGGAGATCATGCTCTTGTGATTTGGGTAGAACTCTGAGGAACACTCATTTTCTAGTTATAAGCTGGAGGCTTGGGTTTTGACCCAGATAATCTGGTGTTCAGCAGACAGAACATTCTGAGCAAGTATTTGAGTTGAAGTATTTTTAATTTTGAGCCCATGTCACTTGAGGGGAGGTATTTTTGCTCACTTTCTGGGTGCACAGGACACTACCATGCCGATGTGGCCTCAGCGTGGGTCTTCCAGAGGCCGCAGAGCAGCACAACTGAGCCGGACCCTTCATAAAGTTCCCCCAGGCTCACAATGGGCTTTTTAGCAATCTAGGAACGTAGAAGTTTCCATTTTATAAATCATATGGTGTGGTCCATAGTCTTCCTTCTTTTTTGGTATCTAGAAGTTCTCCTTTTATTTTTTGTTTATTTATTTTTGAGATGGAATCTTGCTCCACTGCCCAGGCTGGAGTGCAGTAGCACAGTTTCGAATCACTGAGTTCAAGCAATTCTCCTGCCTCATAGTCTTCCTTGTGTGTGTGTTTTTTTTTTTAAAGATGGAATCTTGCTCTGTTGCCCAGGCTGGAGTGCAGTGGCACGATCTCTGCTTCCCAGGTTCAAGCAATTCTCTTGTTTCAGCCTCTCGAGTAGCTGAGATTACAGGCATCCACCACCATACCTGGCTGATTTTTGTTTTTTGTTTTTTGGGACAGAGTCTTGCTCTATCGCCAGGCCAGAGTGCAGTGGCGCAATCTCGGCTAATTGCAACCTCCGCTTCCCAGGTTCAAGCAATTCTCCTGCCTCAGCATCCCGAGTAGCTGAGGTTACAGGTGCCCGGCACCACACCCAGCTAATTTTTGTATTTTTAGTAGAGACAGGTTTTCACCATATTGGCCAGGATGGTCTTGATCTCTCAACCTCGTGATCTGCCTGCCTCGGCCTCCCAAAGTGCTGGGATTACAAGCGTGAGCCACGGTACCAGGCCAAGAAATTCTCTTGTAGGGTGAAAAATATTTGTTAGTGGTTTTTTTTGGTTTTGGTTTCTTATTTTTTTTCTTTTGGTGAGACGAAGTCTCACTCTTGTCCCCCAGGCTGGAGTGTGATGTTGTGATCTTGGCTCACTGCAGCCTCTGCCTCCTGGGTTCAAGCAATTCTCCTGCCTCTGCCCCCTGAGTAGCTGGGATTACAGGCACCTGCCACCACGCCCGGCTAGTTTTTTGTATTTTTAGTAGAGACGGGGTTTCACCACGTTGGCTAGGCTGGTCTTCTGATCTCAGGCAATCTACCTGCTTCAGCCTCCCAAAGTGCTGGGATTAGAGGCGTGAGCCACTGCGTCCGGCCAGGGTTTTTTTTTTTTTTTTTTTTTTTTTTTTTTTCTCACATTAAATCAATACTTTTGAAAGTAATTTAGGATTTAGGCCAATACTTTGTAAAGGCTTCTATTTAATTATAAAATGTTCTAAATATACCTTAAAGAAGACATAATGAAATATTTGACCAGAAATTTCCATTCACGTTGCAAAAAGATCATTTACCGTCATATATAGTTAATACATTTACTTCTGATGGCAAATGTACTACTCAAGACCCCTCAAGTGTCTGGAAATAGAGATTTATTTTAGAAAAGCAGCTGCCTTATGCTCTGATTACTTTGCAGTTGTCTAATCTTGAGGAAAACTCCTTTGATGAAGAATCAAATCTGGATATTTTATCATAGGAAAAAGAGTTCCTAGGCTGGTCGTGGTGACTCACGCCTGTAATCCCAGCACTTTGGGAGGCTGAGGCAGATGGATCACCTGAAGTTGGGAGTTCAAGACCAGCCTGACCAACATGGAGAAACCCCATCTCTACTAAAAATACAAAAATTAGTTGGGCGTGGTGGTGGGTACCTGTAATCCCAGCTACTTGGGAGGCTGAGAGGCAGGAGAATCGCTTGAACCCAGGAGGCAGAGGTTGCGGTGAGCCCAGATTATGCCATTGCACTCCAGCCTGGGCAGTAAGAGCGAAATTCCGTCTCAAAAAAAAAAAAAAAGAGTTCCTTTGTTTCATGAGGAAGTTGGTGCATTGAACTTGGGTTCTGTGATCTTGAGTATAACATTATTTCCCACTAAATGGGAATGTTTTATTTATTTATTTATTTTTTTAAAAAGGTCTTGAGTATCCTGTTTGTATCCCTTGGAGCTACCATTTCAGTAAACGCCAAGATTTCCCATGGCTTGTGTCTGTCACTTCATGCACAAGAACTTTCTCCAGCATTGAGAAAAGCTGCCATGTAGGTGGCAGGAAGTGCTGGGGAATTGTTAATACCCAGGAGCAGTCCTCAATTAATACTTACAGGAATTGGTGTATAAATATCCGAGCTCTCCGCAGTTTGAGTGGGATAATTCTGACACACATATTTTCTACTCTGTCTTGCAGTTTCCCTGTGGATTGAGCTCCATCGCTGCCCAGGATGGTAGCAGGCTTAATGACCACCCTTTGGTGGCTGCCTTCCATTCCCTCTGTCACTTCCTCACTTCCCTTCCCTGCACCTCTAAAATAAGCTATTCTACTCAGATCTATGTCCTAGGGTCTACTTCTTGTGAAACCAAACTAGACAGACTCATTAGTTTAAAATGGGATCATTCTGCTATTTCATATTCTGCTACATGCTGATAGATTATCAAAGCATAATTTCCAAACTGCTATAAAGATAATTCTCATACAAATAGATGGATGTGTCAAGGTTTTATTGAATTCATTTATGAGGGAACTGGCAGGATAACAAAGCTGATTCAGTGTATATAGTCAGTGAAAAAAGGAATGCTGAAATAAGACTGCTAAATTAGATGTAAAACTGCTTAATGCCCTACAGGGGAATTACATCATAACCTTTGAGTTTATGTTATCACTTGGAGGAACAAATATTATAACTTACCAGTTTTCTACAGAGATGAACTGTAATTTTATAGACCAGAAAGGGTCTGGGTCCCTGGTTAATTAGTACTAGTAAGTCAAACAATATTAGACCCTACTCACATTAGATGGGGCTTAGCATGATCCAAGGTCACCCAGTTGTCTGTCTTTCTTGTTTCCAAGTTTGGAATAATTTTTGGAGCAACAGATACTGGTTTTTTTTTTTTTTTTTTTTTTTTTTGAGACTAAGTCTCACTCTTTCTCCCAGGCTGGAGTACAGTGGCACGATCCTGGCTCACCGTAACCTCTGACTCCCGGACTAAAGTGATTCTCCTGCCTCAGTCTCCTGAGTGGGATTCCAGGTGCGTGCCACCATGCCTGACTAATTTTGTATATTTAGTAGAGACGGGGTTTCACCATATTAACCAGGCTGATCTCGAACTCCCGACCTCTGGTGATCTGCCCGTCTTGGCCTCCCAAAGTGCTGGGATTACAGATGTGAGCCAGCCACCATGCCTGGCCAAAAGGAGACTTTTATGATGGCTTATAAGTAATCTGTGGGCTAATGAATGTGACATTCTTAGTGCAGATCAGTAAGTTGTGAAATGTATGTGTGTTTGTATTTTGAAACACTCATTTAACTTGTTTGGAACAACAAAATATGTTTTAAAGACATTTTAAAAATTACAAATGAGCACATTTTGATATTGAATAAAACAACGTAAATTATCAAAACAAACTTTATCATGTAGGAGTTTTGTTTTCTGTTTTAGTTTTTATTAAATGTATCTAGTATTTTGATGAAATTATCCAGAAATTCTGGATCTGCAAACTGGTTACAGATGTGTCCATATTTTCCTTACTGGGAAAGAATCTTTAGGAAAACATCTGTTATATTAGATTCATTAATTTGTTTTGGGTGGGGTCAGGACAGAGTCTCAATCTTTCACTCAGGCTGGAGTGAAGTGGTGCAATCTTGGGTCACTGCAACCTCCGTCCCCTGGGTACGAGTGATTCTCCTACCTCAGCCTCCTGAGTAGCTGGAATTACAGGCTCCCGCCACCACATCCAGCTAATTATTGTATTTTTAATAGAAACGGGGTTTCACCATGTTGGCCAGGCTGGTCTCGAACTCCTTACCTCAGGTGATCCACCTGCCTCAGCCTTCCAAAGTGCTAGGATTACAGGCATGAGTCACCATGCTTGGTCGGTTCATTTTATTTTTAATTTTATTTGTTTTTTGAGACAAAAGTTTCACTCTTGTTGCCCAGGCTGGAGTGCAGTGGCGCCATCTCAGCTGGCTCACCACAACCTTCACTTCCCAGGTTCAAACGATTGTCCTGTCTCAGCCTCCCGAGTAGCTGGGCTTACAAGCGCCTGTCACCATGCCCAGCTAATTTTTGCATTTTTAGTAGAGACGAGTTTTGCCATGTTGGCCAGGCTTGTCTCAAACTCCTGACCTCAAGTGATCCACTTGCCTTGGCCTCCCAAAGTGCTGGGATTATAGGTGTGAGCCACCGCACCCAGCCCTCATTTGGATTTTTAGAAAATTGCTGACTATTGGTTGTTTTAACTAGCCCTATAGTGGCCTTAAAAAGGAAAGAAAGAGAGAGAGAGAGAGAAAGAAAAGAAAGAAAGAGAAAGAAAGAAAGGGAGAGAAAGAAGGAAAGAGAAAGAAAGAAAAAGAGAGGATGGAAAGGAAGGAAGGAAAGGAGATAAAGAAAGAAAATATAACACAGGGCATAGATCACTGTCCTCTGAAAAATGTACTTAATTTTTTTTTTCTGAAAAGAATCTCAATGGACATCTTTAAGACCACAATACCTTTTTCTTCCCCACTTCAAATTTTGATCAGTGGTGTCAAAAGATGAAGATAATCCATTTCTTCCATCCTCTTATGTTTAGAGAGCCTGAAGGCCTATTCCATTATCAGCTAATAAGACCTACCTGCTCACTGCCACATCTGGTTAAACACTCAGTTTGAAAAATCAGCAAAGTTAAGCTGCTGTCTGACATGAGGACATTTGGAGTGGAATTTCTTTGCATATTATGAGGAATTAAGTGGAGGTAGTTTCAGAGACCATCTCAAAGCCTGGGTTCAAATAGGCTCTTCTTTCCCTTGATCTCTTTGAAAGCCAGCAGCCCCCAGTGCTGGCAGCAGAAGGGAGCGTTCTTTCTTTGTAAATTGAATGACCTGATTTTTATCTCTAGTTGGATTCCAGGAGGAAGCATGATGTCATTTCAACCACTGGCCAGAAAACTTCTTGCTTAATGAGCACTTTGAGCTTACTGGCAGCCAAGAAGGCCTTTGTTTACTGTGCTTAGAAACCAGGGTCAAAGATTCTTTCTCTGCCTCTCAGGAACAAAGGGACAGGCTTGCTAACCAGCCCTTGTCTGTGAGCAAGTCTCCGGCACGGCAGACAGATAAATGCAACTGGCTCCCAAAAGGTTACAAAGTCTAAGAGGTCAATAGGACAGGAGAGAGAAGGAGCTGAAATGCCATCAAACATGAGGTTTTTGTGTGTGTAAGTCCTCCCTACCTGTACCCACGGCTGTGTGTCAGCCAGGTGTCCCGTGGCAGGTGCATGCCACTCTCCCTGCCTGTGGCTCTCACTGACTCTGGCCTGGCCCCACTCTCCACCCTAAAGCTTCCTTCAGCTGTTTGAGCAGTTGCTATGGGGCTTGGGTAGCCTCCACCCACGGGCAGCTGTTGAGATGTATTATGAGGGTGGAAACAGATTTCTAGAACTGTAGTTACTAACTGCTGAGGGTAATACCAGAAATATAAAAAAGAGAAAAATATGCAATGAGTTTATTTGTATTTGTGGTGCATAGTAAATTAGATATTAGGTAAAAGAGACTGAGTATTAACGAAAACAGTGAAGCCCGTTATCCAATTGAAATGGTGTAAGCCCTCTGATAATTTTTCTTCTTAAAAACAGCTTTATTGAGGTGTAATTGCCATATAATGAATTGCACATGGTTAAAGTATATAATTGGAGAAGCTTTGACATATGTATACACTTGTAAAAAGTCCATCACCATAATGACGTGTCCATGTAGGGTTATCAGTTGTAAGAAATGCACCGCTGTGAATGGGGAGATGCAGAGCGGTGCATTTCTTACAACTGGGGGGGGAGATTAATAGCCCAGCAGGATATGCATGTGTGTGTCTGCTGGTGGTGTGGGAAATCTCTCTACCTTCCTGGGAAATGTCTCTACCTTCCTCTCAATTTTGCTGTGAACACAAAACTGCTCTAAAAAGAAAGCCTATTTAAAAAAGGTTTTATAAAAAAAGTGCATCACCACAATCAGGATTATCAACCCCAAAAGTTGCCTTCTGACACTTTGTAATCATTTATCTCCAGGGCCAGTTCTTCCCACACTCACTTTTCCCCATCCCCAGGGATCTACTGATTGGCTTTCTGTCACTAAAGATTAGTGATGTTTTCTAGAGTTTTAGATAAATGAAATAATGCATTCTGTATTCTTTTTTTTTTTGTCTGACTTCTTTTAGAAGATGATGTTGTACTTACCAATAGTTTATTCTTTTTATTGCTGAATAATGTTCCATTTGTGGAATACAAATGCCATATAATGAATTGCACGCGGTTAAAGTATACAATTTGAAAAGCTTTGACATATATATACACTTCTATAACATAATAATGTGTCAATGTAGGGTTATGGCTATACCACAGTTTGTCTATTCACCTGTGTTGTTTGGGTTTTTGATTATTATAACTGAAGTTATTATAAACAGTCATGTACAAGTATTTGTATGGACGTACGCTTTCAGATCTCTTGAGTAAATACCCAGGAATTAATGGCTGGATCATGTGGAAGGAATATATAATAATTATTTTTTTCTGGAGACAGGGTCTCACTCTGTCACTCAGGCTGGAGTGTAGTGGCACAATCTTGACTGACTGCAACGTCCACCTCCCAGGTTCAAGCCATTCTCGTGCCTCAGCCTCTCAAGTAGCTGGGACTACAGCCATGCACCACCATGCCCAGCTAATTTTTGTATTTTTTGTAGAGGTGGAGTTTCACCATGTTGGCCAGGCTAGTCTTAAACTCCTGGCCTCAAGTGATCCACCTGCCTCTGCCTCCCAAAGTGCTGGGACTATGAGCATGAGCCACTGCACCTGGCCCAGAATATATTAAATTTTTAAAGAAATGGCCAAACTGCTTTCTAAAGAGATTGTACTATTTTATATTCTCACCAGCAATGTATGAGGCTTCCAATTTAACTCCTCATCAACAGTTGATATGGTCACTCTTTTTAATTTTGGACATTCTAATAGATGTGTAGTAGTAGCACACTGGGTTTTAATTTGCATTTTTCTAATGATTACAGATGATGACCATCTTTTCCTATGCTTACTTACCATTTGTGTGTGTGTGTATATTTGTATACCTTTGTGTATATTTTGTGTGTGTGTGTATATGAAGTGCCTGTTCAAATCTTTTGCCCATTTTAAAAACTGGGTTGTATCGCGCCACTGCACTCCAACCTGGGTGACAGAGTGAGACACTGTCTCAGTAAAAACAAAACAAAACAAAACTGGGTTGTTTATTTTTACAAGTTCTTTATATATTTTTACAAGTTCTTTATATATTCTGAATACAAGTCCTCTATCAGATACAGTATAGTGTCATAGTGTCTTTTGAAGACCAGAAATTCTTAATTTTGATGAAGTCCAACTTACTAGTTTTTCTGATAAAGTTTCTAAAAGATGAGAGCACCATTTAGGCAATGTGATGGACTTGACATAATTTTAAGTGCCTTCTCGGATCTGTGATGTTTAAAATCCTTTTTTTTTTCCTTTGTTTTGAGATGAAATCTAGCTCTTGTCACCCAGGCTGGAGTGCAATGGCGCCATCTCAGCTCACTGCAACCTCCACCTCCTGGGATTCTCCTGCCTCAACCTCCCGAGTAGCTGGGATTACAGGTGTGCACCATCTTGCCCAGCTAATTTTTGTATTTTTAGTAGAGACGGAGTTTCACCATGTTGGCCAAGCTGGTCACAAACTCCTGATCTCAAGCAATCTGCCCACCGTGGCCTCCCAAAGTGCTGGGATTACAGGCATGAACCACTGTGCATGGCCTAAAATTATTTTAGAAAATAGTTTATTTGCTTTCTTTTCTCCACACCGTGATTCCATAACATCTGTGATTTTTAAATATGGCCTAGCAAGTTCTTTTCTGGTCAAACCTCATTACCAGAACAATCAAATAGCTAAAAGATATCCAGGTTCTGGTGCATGTCTACCTATTTGAAGCAAAATTTGATAAAACAAAATTACAGTACCACAAGGAAATCTGGACTAAATTAGAAAAGTATGATGGTGAGATTTTTGTAAATGCAACTCCAGAGGAGAATAAAGCCACTAAATTGGGTTTCTGGGGTGTATGAGGAAAGTAATTTTGTCTTCAACCACAGGGGATAATAAAGACCAGCAAATTAGGCCCAAATCATCCATGAATCAAGTATAAAATGACTCAAATTCTGCCATTGGGGAATTCTGCCATGGCTCTCTACACAGGCGTTGGCTGCCTCTGAGTTTTAGCAGGAGAAATTCTCCAGCTGCCCCCATAGGAAGCCAGGGCCTTACTACTATATTTTAAATTATATATAAATTAAAGATCATGTCTGGGCTGGGCTCACACCTATACTCCCAGCATTTTGGGAGGCCAAGGCAGGAGGATCACTTGAGCCCAGGAGTTTTAGACCAGCCTGGGCAGCATAGTAAGACCTCAGCTCTACAAAAATAGAAAAAAATTAGCCAGTCATGGTGGTGTGTTCCTGTAGTCCCAGCTACGTAAGAGGCTGAGGTGGGAGGATTGCTCAGGCACGGAAGGATGAGGCTGCAGTGAGCCGGAGTTACACCACTGCACTCCAGCCTGGTTGACAAGAAAAAAAAAAAAAGACTATGTCTATACCCAAATAATGAAAAGATCAATTAACATTGGTATCGCTCATGCTTGCTAGGGGAAAGTGTTTTATCATAGAACCTCATGTAACCCCCCAACAGCCCTGTGAGTGGGTACCATTATTGTCTCATTTTACGGATGAGGAAACTGAAGCACAGAAAGGTTAAGAGAGCAGTAAAGTTGGACAGTTCAGTTGACTTCAGGGTCTGTGCTCTTCCTTCCCATTCTCTATTGCCGATTTTCATGGCACCTAGATAATTCAACTCTTTCACTTCTGTGAGTGGTCTTTCAGCTAACTGGATATTATTTATTTTAGTCTATTTCCTATGTGAATCTATTTACTTAAATAGGGGATAGAAAGAAGTCACACAAGGACCAAATCTGAGCACAGTGGTGTGAGTGATGGTTCTTGACTTGGGCACAAACCTTTCCTGTGTCCCCCGCCCCGGTACCGCAGCTCCATGACGTGCATACGGAACTGCCCTCAGCATTGCACTCCTCTGTGAGGGCCAGCTTGGAAGCCTGTCTCCCTCATGAGACAGCAAGCTTCTGGGGTAAAGACTATGTCTTTGTGCCAGCGCCTGGTCAGTTCTTGATATGTTTGCTGATTGAGGGAATGAAGAAATCTCCTATTGTAGCCCTGATGAAGTCTTTGATTCTAAATTTAGATGGCTAAGAAAGACTGATTGCTTCATGTTAAAAAAAATTACTCAGCATTCAGATAAATGAGGACATTACTAGATCAATTATTCCCATAGGGAAGTGGTCAGACTAACTCCAAAGATAGTTCAGAGATCTTTATTCTGGGAACATGCTGTTATCTTGTTACCGGAATGATTCAGAGCCTTTATGCGCAGACTAAAAACTAGAGACTTTGACAGATACAACCACAAGATTGTGGGCAGTTCTCCTGAGAAGCCTATACCACAGTGACGGAAGAAAGAAACAAGGAGTTTCACACAGGGAAGGCCGTTCAACAAAAAATCGTCATCACTATAACAGTTGTCTGTTACTGCATGGTTGACTGCCACTGTACTGTTCTTTCCCTTTCTTAACTCACTGAATCCTAAAAACAAACTAAATAAACAATGAATCACAAATAACACGGTAATCTGGCATCATATGATTTCTGATGTGGTTCAAAGGGAAGTACATATCACCCATGCAGTATTTCTTTTTCAAAATGGCAAACAACACACAACACAAATTTACCATCTCAACCACTCCCAAGTGTACAGTACAATAGCATTAACTATATGTACATTGTTGTGCAACAGATCTGTAGAACGTTTTTTATCTTGCAAAACCAACCTGTATATTTACAAACAACTTTCCTCTTTTCCCTCTCCTCAACCTTTAGCAACCACTATTCTACCTTTTGTTTCTAAGAGCTTGACTGCTCTAGATACCTCACCTAAGTGGAACCATCAGTATCTATCCTCCAATTGGCCCACTTCACCCAGCATAATGTCCCAAGGCTCATCCATGCTGCAGCATATGATAAAATAACGTTCCTTTTTAAGACTGAATGATTTTCCATTGTATGTATATACCAAATTTTTTTTAATTCATTAATCTGTCAGTGATGGGCATTTAGATTGCTCCACTTCTTGGCTATTAGGAATAATGCTGCCATGAACATGGATGTGCAAATAACTCTCTAACATCCCATTTTTAATTCTTTTTGATATATACCCAGAAGTAGAATTACCAGATCAGATAGTAATTCTATTTTCAACTTTGTGATGAACCTCCATACTGTTTTCCATAACAGTTGCAACATTTTGAATTCCCAAAGTGCACAAGTACTCCAGTTTCTCTACATCCTTGCCAACACATGCTATTTTCTGTTTTTGTAATAGCAACCATTCTAATCGGTGTGAGATATCTCATTGTAATTTTGTTTGCATTTTCCTGATAATTAGTAATACTGAGCATCTCTTCATATGCTTCTTGGCCATTTGTGTAACTTTTTGGAAAAATATCTATTCAAGTCCTTTGTCCATCTTAAGATTGAATTATTTGTTTTTGTTGTTGTTGAGTTGAAGGAGTGTTTTATATATTCTGGCTCTTAACCCTCTGTCCAATACATGGTTTGAAAATATTTTCTTCCATTCTGTTGGTTGCCTTTTCACTTTGTTGATTGTTTTCTTTGCTAGCAGAAGTTTTAAAGTTTGATGTAGTTCCATTTGTCTATTCTTTCTTTTGTTGCTTATGCTTTTCGTGTCACATCCAAGAGATTTTTATTAAATCCAATGTCATAAATCTTTTTCCTTATATATTTTTTTCTTCTTGGAGTTTTATAGTTTCAGATCTTACATGCAAGTCTTTAATACATTTTAAGTTAATTTTTGTATATAGTGTAAAGTGTATTCATCCATTTTGTGTTACTATAAAGGAATTTCTAAGGCTGGGTAATTTATAAATAAAAGAGATTTATTGGTTTATGGTTCTGTTGACTGTACAGGAAGAAGTGTGGTGCTGGCATCTGCTTCTGGTTAGGGCCTCAGGAAGCTTATAATCATGGTGGAAGGCAAAGGAGGAGCAGGCGGTGTCACATGGCAAAAGCAGGAGTGAGAGAGATGCCACATGCTTTTTTTTTTTTTTTTTGAGATGGAGTCTCACTCTCACCCAGGCTGGAGTGCAGTAGCACGATTTTGGCTCACTGCAAGCTCTGCCTCCCAGGTTCACACCATTCTCCTGCCTCATGCTTTTGAACAACCACATGCTTTTTTTTTTTTTTTTTTTTTTTTGAGGCGGAGTCTTCACTCTGTCGCCCAGGCTGGAGTGCAGTGGCACCATCTCGGCTCACTGCAAGCTCCGCCTCCCGGGTTCGCGCCATTCTCCTGCCTCAGCCTCCCGAGTAGCTGGGACTACAGGCGCCCACAACCGCGCCCGGCTAATTTTTTTTTTTGTATTTTAGTAGAGCCGGGGTTTCACCGTGTTAGCCAGGATGGTCTCGATCTCCTGACCTCGTGATCCGCCCGCCTCGGCCTCCCAAAGTGCAGGGATTACAGGCGTGAGCCACCGCGCCCGGCCAACCACATGCTTTTAAACAATCATCTATCGTGTGAGGTCAGAGAACTCATTCATGACCAAGGGGGTGGTGCTGAGCCATTCATAAAGGATCTGCTTTCATTATCCAAACACCTCTCACCAGGCCCTACCTCCAACACTGGGGATTACATTTCAACATGAGATTTGGAGGGGACAAACATCCAAACCATATCATAAGGTAAGAGTACAAATTCATCCTTTTGCATATGGATATCCAGTTTTCCTGGCATCATTTGCTAAAGAGACTATCCTTTCCTAATTATGTATACTTGGCACCCTTGTCAAAGATCATTTGACCATATATGTTAGGGTTTATTTCTGGGTTCTCTATTCTGTTCCATTGTTCATTATGTCTGTTTTTATGTCAGTATCATACCATTTTGATTTTTTTTTTTTTTTCGAAATGGAGTCTCGCTTTGTCACCCAGGCTGGAGTGTGGTGGCGCGATCTTGGCTCACTGCAAGCTCCGCCTCGTGAATTCACGCCATTCTCCTGTCTCAGCCTTCCGAGTAGCTGGGACTACAGGCGCCCGCCACCACACCCAGCCAATTTTTTGTATTTTTAGTAGAGATGGGGTTTCACTGTGTTAGCCAGGATGATCTCAATCTCCTGACCTCGTGATCTGCCCACCTCGGCCTCCCAAAGTGCTGAGATTACAGGCGTGTGTCACCATACCCAGCTGTTTTGATTTTTGTAGCTTAAAAATATTTTCTGAAATCAAAGTGTGAGGCCTCCAGCTTTGTTTTTCTTTTTCAATATTGTTTTGGCTGTGGAGTCCTTTGAGATTCCATAGGAGTTTGAGAACTTTTTTTATTTCTGCAAAATAATGCCATGGGGATTTTGATAGAGATTACATTGAATCTGTAGCATGCTCTAGGTAGCGTGGACATTTTAATATTGTTAACATTATTGGTTTAGCAATATTAAAATGTCCATGCTATGAAAAGAAACCAGGCACATTCCTCCATATATCTCCTAACTCCCTGAGCCCAGCACAAACACAACCCACCATATATCTCTCAACTTCCTGAGCCCAGCACAAACACATTCCTCCGTATTTCTTTCAAACTTCAGAAAAACACCACCTGGAAAATCTCCGATAAGGACACAGCGGGAACCAATAAGAAATGCTAAATGTATAATATTAACCAATTGTAATGCTGTAACCGAGAGAATTACCTTGTTCCTCTGTAACTTTACATATCCTGTTTACATCGGGCTATAAAAAGCAAGCACTCGCATTGTTCGGGGCCCTCTTGTACGCTGTGGAATGGAGGGACCAAGTTCGAACTTGTAGTAAAAGATCCTTGCCGCTTGGCTTTGACTCTGGACTCTGGTGGTCTTCTTTGGGGAACAAACGGTTTGGGTATAACAGCTACCCAGAACAATCTACAGATTCAATGTATTCTCCTATCCCATGAAGACAGCATGTCTTTCAATTTATTTGTGTTTTTCATTTCTTTCAGTAATGTTTTGTAGTTTTCAGTGTGCAAGTCTTTCACCTCCCTGGTTAAGTTCATTCCTAAGCATTTTATTCCTTTTGATGCTATCATAGATGGTATTCTTTCCTTAATTTACTTTTCAGATTGTTCATTGGTAGTGTATAGAAACACAATTTATTTTGGTGTGTTGATTTTGTATCCTACAACTTTACTGAATTAGTTTAATAGTTTTAGCAGTTTTTTCTTGTTGAAATCATTAGGATTTTCTGCAGATAAAATCATGTCTTCTATGAACAGAAATAATTACACTTCTTTTTATTTTTCCAATTCATGTGCTTCATAATCCTTTTTCTTGCTTGATTTCTCTGGATAGGACTTGCACTACTATGTTGACTAGAAGTGACAGGAGTGGGCATCCTTTCCTTAATCCTGATCTTAGTGAGAAAGCTTTCATTTATTCACCTTTGAATACAATGTTAGTTGTGGGCTTTTCATATATGGTCTTTATTATGTTGAGCTAATTTCTTTCAATTCCTAGTTTTTGAGTGGTTTTTAATCATGAAAGTTATTGAATTTTGTCAGATGCTTTTCCTGCATCAATTGAGATGATCATGTGGTTTTTTGCTCTTCGTTCTGTTAACATGGTGCATTATATTGATGATTTTCATATGTTGAACCATTTTTATATTCTACAAATCTCATTTGGTCATGATGTGTAATACTTTTAATGTGTTACTGGATTCAGTTTGCAAGTATTTTGTTGATGATTTTTGCATTAATATTCATTGTGCATATTTGTAGTTTTCCTTTCTTTTAGTATCTTTGTCTGATTTTGGTATCAAGTAATATTAGCCTGATAAAATGAATTTGAAAATGTTCCCTTCTCTTCCGAGATCACGCCACTGCACTCCAGGCCGGGTGGAAAAGCGAGACTCTGTCTCAAAAAAATAAAAAAAATAAAAAGACAAAATAAAAAAGAAAATGTTCCCTCCTCTTTAATTTGTTGGAAGAGTTTGGGAAGAATTGATGTTAACTTTCCCTTAAATATTTGTTGCTCCTCCAGTAAAGCCATCTATCTGATCCTGGGTTTTTCTTTGTTTACAGGTTTTTGACTGCTAAGTCAACCTTATTACTATTGACAGATCTGTTCAACTTTTTCTTTCTTTATCATTCAATCTTGGTAGATCATAAGTTCCTAGAAGTCATCTATTTTTTTCTAGGTTATTCCGTTTGTTGGCATACAATTGTTCATAGTAGTGTCTTATGATCTGCTTTATTTCTGTGGCATTAGATATAACATCTCATTTTTCTGATTTTCATTTGAGTCTTCTCTATTTTTTCATAGTTATTCTAATTAAAGATTTGTCAATTTTGTATTTTTTCCAAAAAACCAACTCTTAGTTTTATTGATTTTTTTCTGTTGTTTCCTGTTTCCTGTCTTGTCATTTACGTGCTAATTTTTATTTATTTCCTTCCGTTGGGTAGCTTTGTGTTTAGTTTGCTCTTTTCTTAGTCCTTTGAGTTGTAAAGTTAGGTTGTTGATTTGAGATCTTTCTTTTTTAAATGTAGGCATTTACCACTATAAACTTCCCTCTTGGTACTATTTTTGCTGCATCCCTTAAGTTGTGGCATGTTGTGTTTTCATTTTTATTTATCTCAAGGTATTTTCTAATTTCCCTTGGGAGGTGTTCTTTGATTCATCGGTTGTTCAAGAGTGTGTTGGTTAATTTCCATATATTTATATAATTTCCAGTTTTCCTTCTGCTGTTAATTTCTAGTTTCATTTCATTGTGGTTAGAAAAAATAATTGGTTGGAAAAAATATTTGGTATTAAATTTCCTTATACTTATTTTGTGGCCTAATATGCAATCTATACTAAAAAATGTTGTATGTATTTCTGAGAAGACTGTGTATTCTGCTGCTGTTGGTTAGAACATTTGGTATATGTCTGTCACATCCCATTGGTCTTTGGTGTTGGTCAAGTCATCTGTTTTCTTTCTGAGATGGAATCTCGCTCTGTCGCCCAGGCTGGAGTGCGGTGGCACAATCTCGGCTCACTGCAAGCTCTGCCTCCCAGGTTCACACCATTCTCCTGCCTCAGCCTCCCGAGTAGCTGGGACTACAGGTGCCCGCCACCACGCCCGGCTAATTTTTTGTATTTTTAATAGAGATGTTATTTCACCATGTTAGCCAGGATGGCCTCGATCTCCAGACCTCCTGATCTGCCTGCCTCGGCCTCCCAAAGTGTTGGGATTACAGGTGTGAAGGTCATCTGTTTTCTTACTGATCTTCTGTCTGGTTGATTTAATCCATTATTGAAAGTGGGAAACTGACACATGCACACATATGTTTATTGCGGCACTATTCACAATAGCAAAGATGTGGAATCAACCCAAATGTCCATCAGTGACAGACTGGATTAAGAAAATGTGGCACATACACACCATGGAATACTATGCAGCCATAAAAGAGGATGAGTTCGTGTCCTTTGTAGGGACATGGTTGCAGCTGGAAACCATCATTCTCAGCAAACTATCGCAAGAACAGAAAACCAAATACTGCATGTTCTCACTCATAGGTGGGAATTGAACAATGAGATCACTTGGACACAGGAAGGGGGGGAACATCACACACTGGGTCCTATTGTGGAGAGGGGGTAGGGGGGAGGGATAGCATTAGGAGATACACCTAATGTAAATGACGAGTTAATGGGTGCAGCACACCAACATGGCACATGTATACATATGTAACAAACCTGCACATTGTGCACATGTACCCTAGAACTTAAAGTATAATAATAATAAAAAAAAAGTGGGAAATTGAAATATACTGATATTGTTTTACTTTATCTCTCTTCGATTCTGTCAATATTTGCTTTATATATTTGTGTGCTCTGTGGTTAGGTGCATTTTTAATTGTTATATCTTCCTGGTGAAATCACCCTTTATCCTTACATAATATTTTTTTCTTTATGAAATTATATTGTGCCTGATAAAAGTATGTCAGCATCTGCTCTCTTTTCATCAACATTTGACCAAAAGGATTATCATCTTTATATTTTCCTATTCTTATGTTTCTGTCTAGTGCTCTTTCATTTCAACTTGAGGGATTCCCTTTAGCAATTTTTGTAAGGCATATCTAATGGTGATGAACTCCTTCAGCTTTTGTTTATCTGTGAAAATACTTATTTCTCCTTAATTTTTGAAGGACAGTTTCTTGGGAATATTGTATCCTTGGCTGGTAGTTTATTTTTTCCTTTCAGCACTTTTTTTTTTGAGACAAGGTCTTGCTTGCTCTGTTGCTCACTTGCTGGATTGTAGTGGTGTAAACATGGCTCACTGCAGCCTTGACCTCTGGGCTCAAATGATCCTCCCACCTCAGCTTCTTCAGTAGTTGGGACCACAAGCATGTACCAACATAACCAGCAATTTAAAAAAATTTTTATAGAGATGGGATCTCACCATGTTGTCCAGGTTGGTCTCAGCCTCCTGGGCTCAAGCAGTCCTCCTGCCTTGGCCTCCCAAAGTGCTGGGATTATAGGCATGAGCCACCATGCCAGACTGTTTCAGCACTTTGAATATATTATTTCACTCACTTCTGGCTTGTAATGTTTTTGCTGATAAAGTTGCTGAAAATCTTATGAGAGGTAGCTGGTATTTGACCAGTTGCTTTTCTCTTGCTGCTTTCAAGAGTCTCTCTTTGACTCTGACTTTTGACAGTTTGATTACAATGTCACTTAGTGTGGGCCTCTTCATATTCTTCTTCTTTTTTTTTTTTTTTGAGACGGAGTCTTGCTCTGTCACCCAGGCTGGAGTGCAGTGGCCGGATCTCGGCTCACTGCAAGCTCCGCCTTCCGGGTTCACGCCATTCTCCTGCCTCAGCCTCCCGAGTAGCTGGGACTACAGGCGCCTGCTACCTCGCCCGGCTAGTTTTTTGTATTTTTTAGTAGAGACGGGGTTTCACCATGTTAGCCAGGATGGTCTTGATCTCCTGACCTTGTGATCCGCCCGTCTCAGCCTCCCAAAGTGCTGGGATTACAGGCTTGAGCCACCGCGCCCGGCCATATTCTTCTTATTTGAAATTCTTTAAGCTCCTTGAATTTGCATGTCTATTTCCTTCCTCAGATGTGGGAAGTTTTTGGCAATTATTTCTTCAAATAAGCTCTCTACCTTTTTCTCTCTTTGAGACTCTCATAATATGTATATTAGTCCACTTAATGGTGTTATATAAGCTGTTTAGGCTTTCTTCACTTTTTTTCATTCATTTTTCTTTTTGTTCCTCTGACTTGATAGTTTCCAGTGATCTGTGAGTTCACTGATTCTTTTATCTGCTTGATCGAGTCATTTGTTGACTGAATTTTGAACTCTATTATTGTATTTTTCCGCACCAGAATTTTCGTATAGTTTCTCTTTGTTGATTTTCTCATTTTGTTCATGTGTAGTTTTCCTGATTTTATTTAGTTGTCTATCTGTGTCTTCTTGAGCATTGAGCTTCTTAAAGATTATTTTGATTTATATATATATTTATATATGTGTATATATATTTATATATGAGTATATATATATTTATATATATGTGTCTATATATTGCACCATGTTGCCTGTTTCTTTGTGTGCTGTTTTTTGGAGTGGGGGCTGGCAGGGGTGCAGGGAATTGTGACTCGGGAAGAACCTTACCAATCATTCTGGCTAGCAATTCTGGGGTCTCTGAAACCTTTTGTGGGGTTATATCTTCTCTGTTTGTTTGTATAATTTTACAATTAGAGAAGTTTGCTCACTTGTTTTTTTTTTGTTTTTTTTTTTCTTCAGATGGAGTTTTGCTATTGTTGTCCAGGCTGGAGTGCAATGGCACAATCTTGGCTCACTGCAGCCTCCACCTCCCGGGTTCAAGCTATTCTCCTGCCTCAGCCTCCTGAGTAGCTGGGATCACAGGTGCTTGCCACTGTGCCCGGCTAATTTTTTTTTTTTTTTTGTATTTTTAGTAGAGACGGGGTTTCACCATGTTGGCCAAGCTGTTCTTGAACTCCTGACCCCGAAAAACACACGCCTCGGCCTCCCAAAGTGCTGGGATTACAGGTGTGAGCCACCGCTCCCGCCCTGTTTACTTTTTAAAAAGGAGTTTGTAGTATCTTGTTCCCTCTGGTGTTTGTCTGGAATATTGCAGACTGACTGGCATTGTGTCAAGCTGATGATTTCTACTTTGTTCTCTGTGGCCCTCAGGTACCCAACATATGCTTATTTGGTTAGTACTCTGGGTCAGGTAGATAGAAATCAGACCGTAGGCCAGCCATCTAGAAAGCCAGAATGTTGGACACATGTTCCAATCTTCTCTTTCTTTCCCAAGGGAGAAGGTGTAAGCTGTATACTTTTTCCCAATTACAATACACTGTGCCAACGTGGGGGAAAGGCTGATGCAATTGAAATGAAATGGTTCTTCTTAACCATTTGGATGTGGTGTTTTCGGTTTTGAGCTTGCCTGGGATATTGCAACTTCCGAACTGTTTCTGAAGTTTTCACAAAGGCTTTGGACAGTATGTTGTTGTTAAATCAGTGTCTCCATGGGGGAATAAGGTTTGGGGCTTCCCATTCTACCATCTTGCTGCTGTAACTCCATCACCTATGCAGTCTTTTTGCCAAGAACATTTTACCTAAATCTAATAATGAGGAAATAATCATATAAATCTGGGGACAATTTGAATACAACTAGCATAAATCCTTCCAAAATATCAATGTCATGAACCACCTCGTCCCACCAAAAAAAAAATAACCAGGGAAAGTGTTAAAAGAGACAAAAGAGATATAATAGGTAATGTGGTCCATGAAGCTTGATTAGATTCTGAGTTTTTAAAAATGCCATAAAGTCATTTTGAAGATAATTGAGTAACTTTGGATATATGCTGCTTATTAGATGGTATTTTTAAATAATGGTAAATGTTTTAGGTGTAATAATGGTATGGTAGATATGTAGAAGAATTTCCTTGTTCTTAGGAGATTTATCTTGGAATATTTAGGGCAGAAATATCACAATGTCATAATACATATACAGGGGATGAACAAATATATGACAAAATGTCAACAGTTGGTCAATCTATATAAAGGTTATAAAGGTATTCTTTAAACTTATTATAAAATTATTTTTCAAAATAAAAAGTTGGGGAGATAAGCCCAAGGAGACATTATTCTTATCATTCCCATTTTACAGATGAGAAAACTAAAGTTCAGAATGGTTAAGTAGCTTACTGTAGGTGACACAATAACAAAGTTGAGAGTTCAACCTGAGTAGGTTTGTGCAACTTCCATATTTTATGAGCACTTGAAGGAAGAATTGGTGTTACCACTTTTTACAGAGAAGGAATCTGAGACCTGGAGAAAACATGGAATGCCCAGGGTCATGGGTGTAGGAAATGGAGCCACAGCATCAGTCCAGTGTTACCTTTGGAGTTTGGTGCTCTTCCCATTGTATGTTGCTGAGAAAGTGAGAGGGAGAAGGAGCAGGAGACACTGAGATAAGACAGAGGCTAAAAGCCTTAAGTTTTCTCTTTCTGATAAACTCCCCACCCTTTACCCTGACAAGTGTTTTAGTAAGATCTGGGAATGGAGCCAGCGCTGAGATGTGGCAACTATGGGCTCAATTTACAGTCTGATGGATCCTATGCACGCGCTGTTCTCTGCCAGCTCTTTCTTCCACCCTACACTTGCCTCCACACCTCTCAATATTCTCTGTCTCACATGCACTCAGCCTCCACGACCTTACTCCTACTCATCCTTCAGGCCTCAGATTAGACTACATTGATTTCAGGAAACCTTTCTTAAACCTCACCAATCCCTACCCCATCCACATTCCCATAGGGTAAGAGACCCCATTTCTTTCAGAGCTTCCTGTTATCATGACTCATATTGGGCACCGATTATGAGCACTAACACATATTAACTCATTTGGTCCTTAAAACCCGTAAGATTGATAGTAATATTATATCCCCATGAAGAAGTTAAGACATAGAAAACCTAATTAACTTCCTTAAGATAAAACAAAACTGTATAAATTCAAACACAGGCATCTGGTTCAGAACCTAAACTTTTAACCACTATGTGGTAATTATTGTTCTCAGCATGTGTTTATTGACTCTCTGTCTTCCCTGTGTAAGTGAAAGCTCTATTGCTTGTTCACTAGTATATCGTGGAACTTGGCCGGGGGCCTGGCATCATCAGGGCTTGATAAATACTTGTTGAACAGACAGCAATGTGGGTAGTGCAATGGGAGGAGCAAGGCCATCAGGAGTCAAACATACCAGAGTTTGTTACATGGCCACTTACCAGTTAGGTGATTTTGGGTAGGTCAATTGACTTTGTAGTGCAGCCATTTTTGCAACTGAAAAATGGAAGTTATTGTGGGAATTCATTGCAAAAGTGTGTTATAAACTGCACTTGGTATAAATGTCAGTCATGATGGTTTCTGATCTTTGGAAGGTAACCAGAACATGATTCTTTCTACTTCCAAAAGAAAAACAAGGTAGAGCCTGTGATCAGAAAATCATTCCCTGCCTATGCTGACTAGGCCCTCCAGGATAGGCCTGAAATTGTTAGGTCATGAGACTCTTTGGCTGCCCAAAGAGGCCTGACTTAAGTGCCTGACTCTGTGCCTGCCTTTGAGAGCTCTGCTTAGGGTGTGAGACTCAGTGTGTCCATGGGTTGCTAATGGGCTGAATCTAGGGATCAAGCCAAGCCTTGGGATAACTCTGCAGCAGAATCAGAGAATGGAAGTGAGAGAACTATGAAACCACTGTCTTCACTCATCCCTATGGCCAGCTCACCCCAGGAGAGGTCTCCGGAGAACAAGGTGCTGTGGGTTCTCTTCTGTTCACACATCATTTTTAACTGCCTGTGTGCTGATGCCTCCTGCTCAGACATGGGGGCAAGCCCAGGATGAGCATGTAACTGTAAGGAATGATGGGATTAGGTCCACCCTGACTCACATGAGGAAAAGTAAGAAAACAAATCCCAGAAACACATGGCTTCAGTCTTGTAAAGCCTAGAAGTAAGCCTAGTTCTTAAACATATTTCTTGACTATTTCTATAGGTATTAAGCTACTTAAAAGCTTGGCGGGATTAAACAATAGATGTTTTGTGAAAATTAAGAAAAGTGGCACCTCTCTGAGCCAGAAGGAACATGGTAGGAACTAGTAATGGTTTTACTAAAAATATTGGTTGCCCAGTTAGAGACCATGGGAAGTTGCAGACCCAGGAGGTCTGGCTTTCAGAGAGTTAGACAGGACTTCCTGAAGGACATGGAGAAAGAAATGTAGCTGGATACAACTATCTGTCAGGCCTTCGGTTGATCGAAATATTAAGCTACATAAGCACAGTTCTTGCTCTGAAGGAGCTCTTAATTTATTGGATTTTTATTTAAATTAATTATAAGAAGTAAAAAAACAAAAACAAAAAAAGTGTATGGATTAAGTAATAGTTAATGGGGGTCTGTTTCTAGTGAAATGCTATTCAACCTTAAAAACAAAAAATCAATGGTAAGGAAACACAGGGAAGGCATGACAGAGTCTTTTTTTTTTTTTTTTTTTGAGATGGAGTCTCACTGTGTCACCCAGGCTGGAGTGTAGTGGTGCAATCTTGGCTCACTGCAATCTCCACCTCCTGGGTTCAAGTGATTCTCCTGCCTCAGCCTCCTGAGTAGCTAGAATTACAGGCATGCACCACCATGCCTGGGCCTAAAAAGCCTTCATATGACTCATTTTAAAAAGGATGTTTGGCCGGTCGTGGTGGCTCATGCCTGTAATCCCAACACTTTCGGAGGCTGATGTGGGTGGGTCGCTTGAGCTCAGGAGTTCCACACCAGCCTGGACAGCATGGTATAACCCCGTCTCTACAAAAACTAGTGGTGCATGGTGGTGCGTGCCTGTAGTCCCAGCTATGTGCAGGGCTGAAGTGAAAGGATTGCTTGAGTCTCGGAGGTTGAGACTGCACTGAGCCATGAACATGCCACCGCACTCCAGCCTGGATGACAGACTGAGACCCTGTCTCAAAAAAAAAAAAAAAAAAAAAAAGGAAAAAAGAGAAAAAGGATATATTCGTAAGTTCCATTTCCCTTCATAAAATTTGTCTTCCAGTTTTGTTAAACTGTTGAAAATGCAGTGAGAAATTTTTTTTTTTTTTTTTTTTTTTTTGAGACGGAGTCTCGCTCTGTCGCCCAGGCTGGAGTGCAGTGGCGCGATCTCGGCTCACTGCAAGCTCCGCCTCCCGGGTTCACACCATTCTCCTGCCTCAGCCTCCTGAGTAGCTGGGACTATAGGCGCCCGCCACCACGCCCGGCTAATTTTTTGTATTTTTAGTAGAGACGGGGTTTCACTGTGGTCTCAATCTCCTGACCTTGTGATCCGCCCACCTCGGCCTCCCAAAGTGCTGGGATTACAGGCGTGAGCCACCGCGCCTGGCCAGCATTGAGAATTTTTATGGTCATCCAACTAGAAGAGCTTTAAATAATGACCCAAATTTAAGGTCTAGAAGCCAAAATAATCATGGATAATGAATTGGTCT
Source organism: Macaca thibetana thibetana (assembly GCF_024542745.1). Classification (NCBI taxonomy): domain Eukaryota; kingdom Metazoa; phylum Chordata; class Mammalia; order Primates; family Cercopithecidae; genus Macaca; species Macaca thibetana. Next base: position 85,984,471 of record NC_065578.1, on the reverse strand, counting down.
TTTATTTCCTGGAACTTGTTATGACATTCCGTAGATTTCACCATACTGTTCTTGAATTAGATGCATGACACAGTAGCCTCTTTCTTCAGTCTTTTCTTTAGCTCATGAGCTCTGCAGCCCTGTAATTGTGGGATTCTTGTGAATATTGTTATTAGCCTCTTTCTCTTCATTTTCTCCTTGAGAATTCATCTACTCCTGTGGTTTACAACTTCTTTCTTCTTGGATAACCTAGAAACTTGTAGTTGCACCTTGGTTGCAACTTGGACTCCAGTGCTGTATTCCAACTATTTAGGGAAAAGGAGTACAAGATAAGGGAGCTAAATTTTGTTTAGAGCATGTTACCTAATTCCCACAATCACTCTGTCCGGTTTGGGCATTAGCACTTTTTAGATGTGGGTCACAGAGAGCCCAAAGTCAGACTTTCATGGAATAGTAAGTTGATGATTTGCACCCTGGTCTTCTGGCTCCTATTTCAGGGCTCTATCTACCATGGCTGCCTCTCTTTTGGATCTTATGGTCTGTATTTGGCATTTATTTATTCATTCCATCCACTTATGTAGAAATATTGCATGCCTTACCATATTTCAGGAACTATGCTAGGGATGGGGGTATAAGGAAATGAATAGGACACTGTCCTTTCTTTTAGAAGATAACAGGCTGGCAGAGGAGGTTGAAAAGACAGATGACTGCACAAGGTAATAAAGGCCCTGATCTTCTATGGAATGCACTGTTTGCCAGGATAGCTGGGGAGGCAGTCAGGGAGAGATATTTCATGAGGTTTTGAATGAGGAGTAGAAATGTGGCTTCCCATTCCAATAGGGCTGTGCCTTTTATTTCACTTTTCAGGTTTATGTTTTGTCTTCCTCCCTACCACAAGTACAGGCATAGTAGGCCCTTATGTTGTTGAATGACAGCTACAAACAGGACTGAGGCTATAATGCAACAAAATATCTATACTTAATTCTTAGGTAAAAATCTCAATATATCAAACAGATCTCCTACCCGAACACTTATCAGCATGAGATAGTTCCTGCCTACTTTGTAAGGGAAGAAATTATATAGTGGTGAGATTTAGTGACTCGTTTAAGGTCACACAGCATTTAGTGTCAAAATCCTGAGCAGGGTCTGCTCCTTGGACTGCCTATCTTCTACCTTTTAACATCTGAATGTGACTGACTCTTCCAGAATAGCTGGAGACAGAACCTGAGCAAGAACAGAACAGCGTTTCATCGCTGCTGGTGAGAGGAAGAGTCCACAAAAGTGCATCCAGTATAGAGATGTTAATGGCCTATTAGGATCTTACAATTCTGGCAGTTTCTTACCACCTGGACATTAATGACTACAGTTAATTATTCACCTCGGTCAGACTCTGGGAAAACCTGCCAGGTGCTGTCCTACGCTATGAAAAACCACCTCACTGCCAAAGAGGAAAAGGTTGTTTCTTTGTCCCTGAATTCACAGAGGGGGAAGCGGTTCTTTTTAATAGGTCTGGAATCTGAACTTTCGTAAAAGGTACCTTATCTCCTGACTTTCTCATATGTCTTCATCTGTTCTATTGACTCTCTTTGATGGAATATACCAGCCGGCGCTACAAAGTGCTTTTTAATACTTTGGTAAACAGTTGAGAGAGAAAAACCTCATTACAGATAAAGTGAGAAGTGAAGTTGGACAGCCCATTTATCTTACTCAAGATGAAGTAAGGGCTATTGCTCAATTAGGCTAAAATAAAATCTCTCATGTTTCCTTCCTAATGTCTTGTTTGGGGGCAGGGGTATGGGGGCGGGGGAAGTGAGTGGCAGGATGAGTAAGCTTCTGAAATATTGCCCAAGAATGTGACAGGCGTCGGGGGAGGGAAATGAGCTTCAGCAGCTGCTCCTACAGCAGTCACTTTGCATTGCTTTCTGCCAGCAGGAAGCGGGGGCACGAGATAGCTAGGGGTCCATCAGAGAGAGCCAGCTCAAGTCCTTCTTCAGTCCTGTCCACTGCACTTTCATTAGCAGCCTCAGAAAGGAAAGGGAAGGAGGGGCAGATGGCAAAGGATTATCCGTGGGGCTTTAGGAAGAGGAATTGAGAAGAGTGAATTTGATCCAAATCTAAAATGTATAAAGATTGTACACCTGCTCTTATTCTTTAGTCATTAATCAGAGTGGTTTGTTGCTGTTTTTTAATGGGGATGGAGTTGGGGAGAGGGAGTGCAGGGTTTGGGAAAGGACGGTGGCAGTGAAGGAGAATGAGAAAATGTGTCTTGTTGCCCTGAGCTTGCACCTGGCTGTTCCTCAACGTGCTGTGCTAGTTGATAGAATGTTTTCATTTTCTCTTCACCTCAGAGACACATGTTTATTCTCTTAAAATAGGGAAAATCCCATTTTTCCTTTCAGACTGTTTAATCTCAAAGAAGGAGAAGATCTTGGCCAGAAGATACCTTGTTTCCAGTTTGAATCAGATCAAGTTTACCCGGAGAAGTCAGAGATGTGTTTTACAAAGGCAGATAGAATGAAGGCTAAAGTTCTGACTCATTCATTTGATGTTTTAGGTGTTTTAAGTACAAATACTCCCTCCTGAGCTCAGGTACTAATCTTGTTTTGTATATGATATCCATGGATATTAGCACTTGTAGTCTACTTTTTGTGCTGTGACTTCAGAAAATGTTTATTTAGATAGAAAGTACAAACTATTTATCCTTTCCTTCATGTGAGCCTTAGAGAATCATGTACCGAGGCATTGCCAAGTGGTATTTTGATTCAGCCCCTCTGATTAGGTCATTAAAATAAGAAGATTTTTACTTCCTCTCCTTCAAGGGTAACCAAGAGCCCCAGGGTGGAAGGAGAGCAACCTCCCTGTCAACTGACCTATAGCGCAGTGAAGACCACAGCTATCACCATTACTTCAGAACCAAAGTCTGAGAGCACCTGCCTGCCCCAGAAGATTGGGAATCGTGCCCCAAAGCTGCCTCTCTCAAGAAAGAGATCAAATGCTTCAAAGATCACTTAGAATACTTTACCCATCACATACAGTAGAGCAGGATGAAAAATCTGGGTTGATTTATGGAGTGGTAAATGGTCCCTTGTTGACAGGATACATTTGTTTAGAATTTTGATTTACCAAGAATGTGCCATGAAGCAAAGCTAAGAGGCAACTGGGAAATTCTTCAAGCAGGTATTAGATTTTGAAGTGAGAATTTAACTTGGATGCTTGTCATGGTGGCTGGTGCTGGGCAAGTCCCAGAGAGTGGAGCCAAGTGATCAACTCCTAATACCTCTTTTAGCCACTTTCAGATGTTAGGAGATTTTACAGTCCTTTTCTAAGACTTTCAGCAGCCTAAGTCCCTGGGAAGGTGGTTAGCCTGGCAGCCATGATAACTGCGATTATATGTCTATACCCTGGATTTACCTGTAATCTGTGAGCTCTTCAAAGACAGAAATCCTCTGTTTTTCTTCTGTTTAGTAGGTGCACAAAGTGTAATAACTGTGGCTGAACTGAACTCAGTGGACTGCTTGGTGTCGTACTGCTGTAGACTAGAGCAGATACAGCATTTTCCATGTTTCCAGCAAGTCTAGGAGGACTTTATAAAATGGCAGGCTGAAAATCAACCTGCAACTAGAAGCATATTTTACCAGAAATACTCCTGTCTCTACAGAGGGATGCGTGGTCTTTGTGGGGGAGAAAAGTTACTCAGGCATTCCCACAGGTTTATGTAAGACTATCCAACTCCAAATCCAGTTTCTGTGTTCACCAATCCACCCGAAACTACCAAGGTGGTTATCTAGACACCTTTCAACCAGGAAAAAGATGCCCAGGCCAGGAATTTTTTTAAGAGGGGAGGAGGAGACTCGAAGCTAAAATAAGTTTTCACAGCCTCTTCATTCAAGAAATTGGGGTTAAAGAGAAGGCATAAGTTCTAGTATTTGATAGCCATTCACAGTAGTGTTCACAGTAGGGTGACTATAGTTAATGTAATTTATTGTACATTTCAAAATAGCTAGAAGAGATTTGAAATGTTCCCAACACAAAGAAATGGTAAATGTTTGAGGTGATGGATATCCTAAATACCCTAATTTAATAATTATACATTGTGTGCATCTATCAAAATATCACATGTACCTCATAAATATGTACAATTATGTATCAATAAGAAATTTTAACTAAAAATGATTACATAAACTAAACTACAATTACATAGTCACAGAAAACTAGCATGAAAGTGGTTATTTAATTTAAAAAAAAAGAGAGAAATTTAGAACTTCTTAAGGAATAAAATGAAAATAGGCCACAATGAACAGGTGACATAAAGCTGAGAGGAATTGAGTACATGACCTTGAAGGGGTCTCCTAAAACTAAGCAGTGGGTCAGAAGGCTGGCAAGCTCTAATGCTTAGACTCACACAAGTCCATGTGTGGAATTAGACTTTGGGCCTCCCTGTGGGGACCTCCGGGCAGCAGTCTTCAACCCAAAGGGAATGCCTACCCTTTGGAGGAGTACAAATGACTTTCCATGAGGCCCTTAAATTACTTGTAAGGAAATTAATTTTTATATTCTCAATTTCCAACTGTACTTTTTCCTAAGATTGATCTGCCAAGTCTGTGATTGGTTGGTTCTTCTCACCTCCTTTTAAAAAAATCTTTTTTTTTTTTTTTTGATTAATGAGAGACAAACCTCTCATCCATCCTAAGTCCTATTAATGTGGATTGCCCAGGGCACTAAGCAAAGGAACAATTCCAGGATGGAATTCCAGGATGAATCGCTCCTGAGGCGAGTCACATGGGTGCCAGAAGGAAATGTTGAAGGGAACTTTTCATTATTATCAAGAGAGAAACTCTTGGCAAGATTCTGAGGGCTTATCCATCCATTCTTCCATCCATCCATCCGTCTATCCACCCATTCATCTTTGAATTAGAATTTAAAAGTGAGATGATTGTCCCATGGATGAGCATAAGTATGCTTATTTGAGTTGAAAAATGAAGTAAGACTTTTTCTGACACAAAGTAAGTCTGATTTAGATTATTGGTTTGACAATGACTGGGTTTGCCAAGTTCTATGGTGGATGCTGCCTATAAATTGATCTTAGTATAAAGTTCCAAGATTTTGACAAAAAGTATATATTCAGAGCCTGTATGCATCATAGAACATGTTGGGAATTAAGCTTATAATTAACATTTTTTTAGTTTAAAATTGTGTAGAGTGCACATAGATTATTTTTCAAAAAAATTTAAGGAAATATGCAAGAAAATTTGACAACTGCATTAGAGATTCTTAGAGGGCTAGTCTAGGCTGGAGCAATTTGAGGAGGTTTCTTGAAGTGCTAGAACTGAGCTGGGTTTTAGAGGATGGTAAGATGGTTCAAAGTGAAAAGGCAGAGAAAGGCTGTCTGGTTATTTATTCAGTGTCAACAGGATATGCAAGGACTTCGAGGCTGTACCAAACATGAGTGGAGAGATGGTAATGTGACCAGCTTAGTCTCAGGACAACAACCATTGGAATGGCAGATACAATAATGTTGGTCACGTCTTAGCCCGAAAAAATTTAGTATCTCACTTGCTGGGGAGTAGAAAGAGGGCAGATCAAACATGCAATAAGACAGGTTATAAAAAGCTTTAAAAGCCCCATAGGGAAATCTAGATTTTAAGCCACATGAACAAAGCAGAGTTTAATCAATGTTAATCTCTCTCATCTTCTCTCAGGGTGTGTTGTTCTTCCTCTGAATCCCAATAAAGTCATTTCCATTCTTTTGCTATAGGATTGCCATATCATGGCAATCATTTGTTTACAACTGGTCTCCTCTATTAGTCTGTAAACTTTTCAAGAACATGAATTATGTCTTATTTATCTTTGTAGCCCCAGTGCCTAGCACATTTCCCCTCAAGCAATGGGATCTTAATAAACTTTTTATTAATGAATGAAAAAATGAACAAAAGAAATCCAAAAGAAAGGTGAAGAGGGACAAACTAGGAAAAAAGGACTAATACTGCTATGTAGTTTTAGGTACCAAGGACTTTTAGTCATCAAGCTAATTCTCACCTGTGGGATAGGAAACACTGTTGTAGTCTGAAAACTGAGGAGATGATGCCTAAATTTGTTTAAGTAGTGAGTTGTGAAGTCATTCCTGAAGCGGGTTTAGTTCTAAAGTACATAGGAATTTTACTTTGTTGTCTATTGAACTGTAGGTCACAACTCGTTAGTGGCTTATGATTAAGGCATGTCCAGATAGCTGGCAATGCTTTGTTTCTGTGTATGTCTGTAAGGGTGTTTCTGGAAGAGATTGGCATTTGAATCAGTGGACTGAGTAATGAAGATCCACCCTCATCCAATCAGCTGAGGGTCCAGATAGAACAAAAAGGTAGAGGAAACATGAATTTGCTCTCTCACTTTCTCTTTTCTGGAACAGAAACATCCTTCTCCTGATTTTGGACATTAGAACTTCAGGTTCTCTGGCTTCAGGTTCTCTGGTTCAGAATGGCCCCCTAGTTTCTTAGGACCCCTAGGTTCTTAGGCCTTGGGCCTCAAACTGTTAGTTACACCATTGGCTTCATTGGTTCTGAGGCCTTCAGAGTTGGCCTGAGCCATGTTACCAGCTTTCCTGGTTCTCCAGTTTGCAGATGGCCTGTCACAGACCTTCTCAGCCTCCATAATCACATACGCCAATTTCTGTAATCGATCCCTCTTTATCTATCTATCTATCTATCTATCTATCTATCTATCTATCTATCAGTCATCTGTCTGTCTATTCCTCCATCTCTCATCCATCCATCCATCCATCCATCCATCCATCCTATTGGTAATACATGAATCATAACCAGCATTATAAAAAGAGAATAGAACAGAGTAACTTTAGTAACTTTTCAGTTGTGTGTGTGTGTGTGCACGTGTGTGTGTTTGTACTTTGTCTCAATGTAAAATGCATTTCTTACTATGGATCATAGTGAAAAAGTTTAGAAAATGAAGTACTGTATACTTTTATGCTTGAACTAAATAGTGATAGTGCTAGTGGAAAATAAAGGATTGATGGGAGAGACACGTTGAAGCAAGAGTGGACATGACATATTTTTGTCTCTTTCTTTCTTTCTTTCCATTTTTTCCCTTTCATTCTCTTTCCCTCCTTCCTTCCTTCTTTGCTTCCTTCCTTCCTTCCCTCCTTCCTTCTTTCCTTCCATCCATCCCTCCCTCCCTCCCTCCCTCTCTTTCCTTCCTTTCTTGGAGTCTTGCTATGTTGCCCAGGTTGAAGTGCAGTTCCTCTTGTCTCAGCCTCCTGAGTAGCCAGGACTACAGGTGTGTGCCATCATGCCTGGACAGGACTTAACATTTGATTGACTGTAAGAGTTCAGTTAAAAAGGTCACCAAGATATTGGAAGAATATGGGTACCATTCATATAAAAATTAAAGTAGGGGGTTGTAGCATCATTAATGCTGCTCACACATTTCTAGCTCTTTGCCTGTGTGTACGTGATAAGCTTATACTTCTTGGACCTTTCATGCGGGTGGAGTCATGTGAAGCGTTCAGGGCAATAAGATGTGGGTAGAATTGATGTGTCTCACTTCCAGGCTGGGGCATATAAAAGCTGATGTAAGACCCTCTAGAACTTTCATTCCCTCTGCTGTGGCACCTGGTGATGTTTGAAATAGTGGCTGCTCTATCAGTCTGGGATCTGGAGTGAGGAGATTTGGAGCAGAGCTTGTTAGTCAACCTGTGGTGGACATGTTGCATTAGTAAGAAATAAGCTTTTGCTGTCTTAAGCAACTGAGAATTGGAGACTGTTAATTATCACAGAAAAATTTAACCTATTCTAATTGACAGAGGGGTAGTGCTGGCGGAGGGAATACTTCTTTTTTGTATTACTGAGCTGGAAAGGGGAAGCACACAAGTAACATGGTTTCTGAGGAAGCTCTAGGCTAAACAATCAGATCTACAGGATGAAAGGAATATGCATTGAAAGTGTAGAAAGTTCCATTATCAAAAAATTCTAGACCCAGAAGTATAACAAATGTAGAAATTTTACCTCCATGTCCTTCCACACTCCTTAATCCATCTGCTGGGCCAGTTCTTGAGCCAGCTGCTCTCCTTCCTGTGGTAGGAATAGTGGCCCCTAAAGATATCCATTTCTAATCCACCCTATGAATATGTTACCTTACAATTGGAAAAGCAATTTTGCAACTGTCATTAAGGTTAAGGATTTGAGATAGGACAATTACACTGGATTGTCCAGGACTCAATCTAATCACACAAGTCCTTAGAAACAGAGAACCAAAGATGGCAACAGGAAAAGCATTCAATACACTGTTGCTGGTTTTGAAGAAGTAGGAAGGGGGCCACAAGTCAAGGAATGCAAGCAGTCTTCAAAACCTGGAAAAGTCAAATAAATGGATTCTCCCTCAGATCCTCCAGAAAGGAATGCAGCCCTGCCATCACCTTGATTTTAGCTCAGTGTGACCCAAGTCAGATTTCTGACCTACAGAACTGTAATACAAAACATTTGTATTCTTTAAGCCACCAAGTTTGTGGCAATTTGGTAGCACAGTAACAGAAAACGAACACACTTTTCTACTCCTATACAGAAACATTCCTTACGCTTTCTTCCTTGTGCTTCTTGCCTCCATCATCCCTGCAGGATGAAATGCTTGCCACTCCTGCTGATAACAGCTTAAACTCCACCTCTTCAATGGAGTCATCCCCCAATCCCTCCAGTTGAAAGTAAATACTTTCTTCTCTGTCCAGCTATCATGCTTTGCCCATAGCTTTGCACTTTCGATCTGGTGTATAATCACTATTTATTTGTCACTGATTTCCACTGTGCTGTTATGTGCACGAAGTCTGATACATAAATCACACATAAATGATATGCAGTAGTTAAAAAGCAACACTTCAAGGAAACAACTAGGTTTTTTTTCTTCTTTTAACCACTGGGTCACTGCAGGTGGCAGAGAACATCTGAAAAAGCAGGCCAGATATAATAATAGAGTTTTGTTTTGTTTTTTTTTTACATTTAGTATTGAATGTGGTCAACATTAAAGTTGTTATCTTTACCTTAAAAGTCTGTACTGTCTATGAAGTCTTTCATGATGCATACTAATTGCATAGTCAGTCCATGCCATGCTTCCCAGCTAAGAGAACACTCATTTTCTTTTCAGGTATCTACCTTTTCCTCATATGATTTAAGAGACTTCATCCCCTGTTCCTAGGATAGAGTCAATAAGTCTAAGCTAATTATAGTAATCCCATTCCTGTTGCTATTAATTGGTTTAGAAATGACCAGAGAAAGTTGAAACAGAATTGTCCTTATAAAATGACACTGCAGGAGGCATCAGACTACCCAACTTCAAACTATACTCTAAAGCTGCAATAAACAAAACAGCATTCTACTGGTGCAAGAACAGACACATAGACCAATGGAACAGAATACAGAACCCAGAAATAAAGCTGCACACCTACCACTATCTGATCTTCAACCAAATTGACAAAAATAAGCAATGGGGAAAGAACTCCCTATTCAATAAATGGTGCTGGGGATAGCTGGACCCCAGCAGAAGAATGAAACTGGACCCTTTCCTTTCACCATATACAAACTAACTCAAGATGGATTAAAGATTTACATATGAGACCTCAATCTATATTTTATAGATTCTATATTCTAGAATTGTAGAAGGAAACCTAGGAAACACCATTCTGGACATCAGCCTTAGGAAAGAATTTCTGACTAAGGTCTCAAAAAAAATTGCAACAAAACAAAAAATTGACAAGTGGGACCTAGTTAAACAAAAGAGCTTCTGAACAACAAAAGAAATTATCAACAGAATAAATAGATAACTTATAGAATGAGAGAAAATATTCATAAACTGTGCAGCCAACAAAGGTCCAATATACAGAATCTATAAGGAATTTAAACAATGTAACAGGTGAAAAACAACCCCATTAAAAAGTGGACAAAAGACATGAATATTTCTGTAAAGAAGACATACAAATATGAAAAAACGGTCAACACCACTAATCATTAGAGAAATGCAAATCAAAACCACAATGAGATTTCATCTCACACCTATTGGAATGGCTATTACTAAAAAGTCAAAAAAATAATAGATACTGGTAAGGCTGTGGAGAAAAAGGAATGCTCATACACTGTTGATGGGAATGTAAATTAGTTCAACCACTGTGGAAAGCAGTTTGGAGATTTCTTGAAGAACTTAAAACAGAACTACCATTCAACCCAGGAATCCCATTATTGAGTATATATCCAAAAGAAAACAAATCATTCTACCAAAAGACACGCACACTCGTATGTTCATCACAGCGCTATTCACAACAGCAGGGAACCAACCTAGATGCCCATCAACAGTGGATTGAATAAAGAAAATGTGATATATATGCACCATGGAATACTATCTAGCCATAGAAAAGGATGAGATGATGTCCTCTGCAGCAACATGGATGGAGCTGGAGGCCATTATCCTAAGCAAATTAACACCAGAACAGAAAACCAAATGTCACATGTTCTTATTTATTAGTGGGAGCTAAATATTGAGTACATAAAGCTGGCAATAATAGACACTAGAGACTAATATGGGGGAGGGAAGGGAGCAAAGGCTGAAAAACTAACTGTTGCGTATTATGTTCAGTATCTGGGTGACAGGATCATCTGTATCACAAACCTCAGCATCACATGATATACCCATGTAACACACTTGCACATGTGCCCCCATATCTAAATAAAAGTTGAAACTATTTAAAAAAGAAATAAAATAACACTGCAGAGGGCACTGAATCTCCTTAGGCTAAATACAATTTTAATGGAAGGGAGGAGATTCTCTTTAAGGCCATGATCATATATTAGGTAAAAGCAGAGTTTTTGTTGTTTTTTTTTTTAAGTCAGTGAGGTCAACAGGGATCTTAATTTACTTCTCATGCTTTGCTTAGACAAGATAATGCACTTAGTACTGCTTGGTTGGTCTCAAATGCTTGGCTGCCTTTCAAAGAGCTTTTGATTTGGGGAAGGGATAGGACAGGGCATTCCCAGGCAGTCTTATCAGTACCAGACAGTACTCAGACTGCAGCCTCCATTGTGGGAGTGCTCTTTCGTGAAACCTTTGAAAGGCTGGATCTGCTTACAGAACCATTCACTGTGGGGTCCCAGAAGTCACCGTGCAGGGATGGTTGAGCATCCCTAAGTGCACACTGGTCATTAAGCAGGAGCCTTTTACTCTTAACCATTTCCAATCCAAGACATAGTTAATAGATCCAGGGAGAGTTACAACATCATGTGGATGGGATGATGAGAGGAGGTTACCTGGAAGAAGTAGGTCTTTTTATCCATTAATTTGCTCATGAACTCAGGCTTTCTCAACAATGGTTCCTCACCTGAACCATAGTACACAGAAATTGATTTGAATGACTATCTTCTCAATTCTTCCAAGAATGGTACATAGCTAGTGCCATTCATGAAGCATAGTAGAAAAGTTAATTCACATAGTGAATAAATGGGACATTAAGGCTTAATTCTTTCATGGACTATAGTTCATTTATTCAGTATATTTACTGAGCGCCTACTTTGTAGCAGGCATTCTTTTTTTTTTTTTTTTTTGAGACGGAGTCTCGCTCCGTCACCTAGGCTGGAGTGCAGTGGCCGGATCTCAGCTCACTGCAAGCTCCGCCTCCTGGGTTCTCGCCATTCTCCTGCCTCAGCCTCCCGAGCAGCTGGGACTACAGGTGCCTGCCACCTCGCCCGGCTAGTTTTTTTTGTGTGTGTGTGTTTATTTAGTAGAGACGGGGTTTCACTGGGTTAGCCAGGATGGTCTCGATCTCCTGACCTCGTGATCCGCCCGCCTCGGCCTCCCAAAGTGCTGGGATTACAGGCTTGAGCCACCACGCCCGGCCAGCAGGCATTCTTATAGGTACTGGTTATACGGTTGTGAAAAAATGAAGTCCCTGCCTTCATGGAGCTTATATTTTAGTGAAGAATTCAGATTCAGAATAAACATAATATCTATGTTATATACCTGGATCTTAAAGAAAAGATGGGATTTGCATAGTAGAAGAAAAGGGGAGGTCATTTAACATGGTCTGGGAAGGCCAGGCCATATGGAAATGGATCTTGGATCCTGCTGCTTCCTGCTCCTTCCTGCAATGAGAAGGGCTGAAAGGGCAGGCTCTTACCAGCTCTGACCACTGAAGTGCGTAATTTCTAAGCACATGCCTTTTTGTTTATGGGGTCATGGTCAGATTGCACTTTTTGGGACAAATAATCCTGAAGTTAGGTGTCACCTCAGATGGGACTAGGGATTTGGTGACAAGGCTGGGGATCTTGACCCACAGGAAGAGTGACACCTACCTACATGGTGTGAGTTAGGGCTCCTGAAGGGGTTCTTTGGCCCATCGATTATTTTCCCAAGGCCTTTTATGGTGCTCCAAATGCTACCCTTACTTACTCTTTTGGTTTAAGGTAGAAGTTCCCAAACTTGTCCAGGCGCAGTGCCTCACACCTGTAATCCAAGCAGTTTGGAATGCTGAGGTGGGAGGATTCTTTGAGCCTAAGAGTTTGAGATTGACCTGGGGAACAGAGGTGAGACCCCTTCTCTCCAAAAATAAAAATAAAAAATTAGCCAGGCATGGTGGTGCATGTCTGTAGTGCAAGCTACTTGGGAGGCTGAGGTGGGAGGATCACTTAAGTCTGGGAGGTGGAGGCTGCAGTGAGCTATGATTTTGCCACTGCACTCCAGCCTGGGCAGCAGAGCGAGATCCTATCTCATTTAAAGAAAAAAAAAAAAAGAAAATAAGTTCCCAAACTTTTTTTATTTTACAGCACATTTAGTGTCTCAATACTTCTTTCATGAAACAAGCCAAAATAAATATCTAACTCTTTTGTTTACTAAGTAAGTCCAAATAACTTAATAGTAGTATTTGTTTAGGGTCTGACAGATGGGTCTGGGCTTCCCTTGAAAAAATTTAAAATGTCCTGCAGTGCCCCTGTGAGTTCATTAAGGAACACTTAGCATATGTTTGTCATTATGAACTTAAGGCATAGAATGTCCCTAAGATATAAAGGTTCTTCACAGGGGTAACTCATTATCAACCTTGAATGCCAGATGCATCCATAAGGTTTGTTATGGAGTGGTCTTAGCCTAAACAGATGGGACACAGAGTGACTGTGTTGATGGAAGAAAAAAGTTTAAAGGCTAGACTCTAAAGTGCTTGTGGTCATCAGATAAACCTGTGAAGGGAAAAGGCTGCAAACCAGAAGGAGAAAGACAAAGGTACTGGGAGCCCTGTGTGGGGAGCCCTTAGAGCCATATGAAGTGAGAAAAAAGGGTAGACGATGAAGTGAATGCGAGTTAGCTACACCCTGTGGGGTCTGTAGCCCCCAGCATGTACCCATTCAAGTCAGAGCCTCTCCCTGGTGTGAGAGGCCATACTGAACGACTGGCTCACTCTCTTTAGTTGGACCAGCACACTGATATTCCTGGTGTTCCAAAGGTGCCCCCCATTCTTTGCCCTACCTGCTCCACCTCCTAAGTGAGCTTCCGGGATGGGCAGGACAGACCATCTCGGTATCCCACTCACTTTGTTTCTGTACACAAACATTTTCTAGACTCTACCTTGAGCCAGGTGCTCAGGTGCTAAGGATGAACGAAGCACAGTCTCTGTTGATTTGCTTGGAGTGGAATCTCAACGTATACCTGGATGACCTTCAGACTCCCCTAGTCTCTTTTCCTCTTGGCTGGGGGAGTTTCCGGTTTATCATGCTTTAGGGAAATATGGGTCTTTTGACTAGCTCTGTTCCACACAGTGCCTTCGTACTTTGACAATTCATTTCATTTCCCTGATTCACAGTGCAGGAAGAAACTGAGAACTATAAAATACCTAAGACTCTAAAATGACAATGATTGCAAGATGCATCCAATATTTATATATCCCCAATGAAGAAAAAAATACTGCCAATTATAGTTGTAAGATCTCGCTGATTTTAAGGTATATCTTGTTTTTAGAAATGTTGAAATGTGAAAGACAGGTGCGTCTTAGAATAGATAAACTATGGTAACATTGAGTAAGCATCTATGATGGTTAGGCATTGGGGTTAGGCACTATTTATGTTATCTCAGTCAACCTCTACCTTCTATATCCCTAATGATCAATATCTGCATAACTAAGACATATTCTATTTTTTGCTACATCACCAATAGACCTCTTAGTTTAGGTTTTTCCTAAAGCAGAGCCCAAGTCAAGGACTTACAGAGGAAGGTAGGTATTTGTGAGGAGATCCCAGCAAGCAGGTGTGAGGAGATAGGGAGAATGCACAAGGAAAAGGAAACAGTCAATCAAGTGTGCATTGTCAAGGTCACTGCTTTAGGCTAAAGGGGCTCAACTCTGCAGGGACCATTGAAGTCTCCAGAATTGTCCACCCATAGGAGGGAAGGTTGGGGCATTTGCCTAATGGCTCCTGTTCTTCTTTGGTTGAGAATTGTCCTTGGGGGCTTTGACTACTCTCTCTTTCTGGCTGAACATGAGTGTGGGCTGAGTGGGCTCCTGTGCTTTTCGAGAAAGTCCTGTGGTGGAAGAACAGAGGCAGGGTCCACTCGAAGTGACGCTATTCATCACAGCTGCAGGTGTGGGTGAGGGGATGAGATGCAGGGCAACAAGGGCATCTGCCGCACTCATGAGAAAACACGGGGGGGCTTAAACTTCTCCTTGTGCCTGGGCTAGTTATTGGGATACATTTCTATCACTTGCAACCTCGAGTTTTGATGGACCCAATCGTTTGATGAGTCAGAGGACTTCGGATCCCCAGTTTTAGTCTTGCCTCTGTGTGGTCTTGGGTAGGAATAATCACTTCCCTGGGCCTCAGCTTTCCTCTGCTGAATGAGGGAGGTGGACTTCAGGACTTCACGGGTTCTGAGGGGTCCCTTGGTCAATATTCTATCACTTGACCCCAAGTTTCTATTGGCCGTGACTATACTGATGATGAGTTTCAGCATCAGCTACCTTGCTACCCACCCTTTTCTCTTCTTAAATAGCTCCTTGAAGGCTACACAGACAGTAAGGGGTGAGACTAGGAGTTACATGCAGGTTTTTCTGACTACACCAGATGACCCTGGTTCCACTTAGTAACACAGAACTTAAATCAAATTTTCATTGTTCTCGAATCCATTCATTCATTTAATGAAATTTTACCGAGTGCCTACCCTGTGTCAGCTACCATGCTAGACTCTGGTATATGGCAGCAAAAGACAAAGTTCTTGTTCGTTTGGAATTTATATTCTAGTGGAGAGGGACATATAATAAGCAATTGGACAATTAAGTACTGAGGAGAAGGTATCAGAATAAGAATGAAGAATAAGGCAGGGTAAGGAGATAGAAAGTGGTGGAGTGCTATTTTGTATAAGATGCAGCCTGGTGGCCAGCAAGGTCTTTGCCTATGGTCTTCATTTGTATGGCAGATGTCTGAATGCCAACCTCTGAAGGTTGACAACACTTCCCTAACCCCTCCCACTGCTCCCCTCCATTTCTAGCTGGATCCTTGTGTGGAAGGTTGTATTTTCCAAAGATGGCTATAACAGTATCTTCTACTCCACATGCTCCTCTTAGAATGTGGCTTTGATGCACCTCACCTCAAGAGGTGGGACCTCTGCTCCCTCACTTTAAATATGGGTGGGTTTCTGACATTGAAAGAAGTATTATTTTGTGACTTCTGAGGCTAAGTCATAAAAAGTGATGCAACAAGCAGAGAATTGAACAGATATTTGCACACCTGTATTCATAGCAGTATTATTCACAATAGTCAACAGGTGGAAGCACCCCAAATGTCCATCAACAGATGAATAAAGAAAATATGGCATATACACACAATGGAATACTATTCAGCCTTCAGAAGGATATTCTGTCACGTGCTGCAGCATGGGTGAACCTCAGGGACCTTGTGCTGGATGAAGTGGACCAGTCACAGAAAGATGCTGCATGATTCCGCTTCTATGAAGTATCTAAAATAGTCAAATACATACAAACAGAAAGTAGAACAGTGGTTTCCAGGGGCTTGGGAGAGAGGAAAATGGGGAGTTGTTGTTTAATGGGCATAGAGTTTCAGTTTTGCAAGATGTAAAATTTCTGGAGATTGGATGCCTAACAATGTCAATGTACATAACACTAGTGAATCATACACTAAAACATGGTTAAGATGGAAGATTTTGTGTTACTTTTTTTTTTTTTTTTTGAGGTGGAGTCTCACTCTGTCACCCAGCCTAGAGTGCAGAGGCATGATCTCAGCTCACTGCAGCTTCTGCCTCCTGGGTTCAAGCGATTCACGTGCATCAGCCTCCTGTGTAGCTGGGATTACAGGCGTGCGTCCACCACCATGCCTGGCTAGTTTTTGTATTTTTAGTAGAGATGGGCTTTCACCATGTTGGTCAGGCTGGCCTTGAACTCCTGACCTCAGGTGATCTGCCCACCTCGGCCTCCTAAAGTGCTGGGATTATAGACATGAGCCACCATGCCCAGATAATGTTACATGATTTTAACCACATTAAAAAGAAAAAGGTGATACAACTTCCACTTTGCTTGCTGTAAAACCTGCACTTGAGTCCTGTGCCACCATGAAAGTGGTCCAACCACCCTGAGGCTGCCATGCTAGGAGAAAGCCCAACTCACCTGTGCAGAGAGACCACAGGAAGCAGCCCTGAGATCACAGGAATAAAGAGATGTATGGCCAGCCTCCAGCTTCTCCAGCTACCACCTGACTACAATCTCATTAGAAACCCTGAACCAGAACGACCCAGCTAAGTTCTTTCCAAATTCCTGATCCACAGAAACCTTGAGAGACAGTAAAAGTAATTGTTCCTTGATGCTACTAAATTTTGTCATAATTTGTTCCATGGCAATAGCTAACTGGACACCTTGTCTCCGTCTCTCAGGTGAATTCTGACCACAGGGAGAAAGGATTTAAGTAGCTCTAGCCTATCACTGTGCAGTGGCTGATGGTCTGGCCCTGTAGATGCAAAGCTCCTTGAGAGAAGAGCTCTATGTCATCACTGTAGTAGTTGTGGCCTCATCCTCCAGGAGTGCTTTCTATATTTCATTCTACAAATATTTACTAAGTGCCTAATAGTCTTCATTGAGCTCTAGCACAGTCCATAGTCTCTAGAATATATTAAGCATATAAGATATGCTCCTTGATTTCAAGGAATGTAATTTAATGGAAGAAACAAACATATAAGCAAATAATTCTTCCTAATTAATTCTTTCATTGAAACACAATTAACACCGGGGCATAATTTAGCCTGGAGGAGAGTCAGACAGGGACCTCTGAGACAGTGACATGTAAGTTGCAACTAGAAGGATGAGAAGGCATTAGTAATATGCTTGATAAATGTGTTTACCTTGGCTTGCTCTAAGCTGCGGCTGTGGTCCAGGTCTGCTCCACAGGTCTCTCATCCTGTTTGAACTAGTGCTACCAGGGCAGACATTTCTCATGGTGCTGGCGGAAGCCCAAGAGGGCAAGCCCAGCTGCGCAAACATATCACAGGCCTCTGCCTGTCATGCCTACTAACATCCCATAGGACCAAGAAAGGCACGTGGCAGAGCTCATCATCAACGGGGTAGCCGAGGACACTCCTCTCATAGAGATCAGAGTAAGGGGTATGTCTACCCACTTTTTGGGGACAATCCTCTACAGCGGTCACATGTCCTATATCCTCAGCTGTTAAGACCTTTGCCTGGGCTCCTGCTTTTTAATCTATGCTATTGCTTTTGTAGATTGTGCTGACAACCACCAGGCTGTTCTCCCAGGCACTTCTAGCTGGGTCATGCCCCCTTGCCTGCTCCCTGCAGCCCTCCACGTTGGCCCATGCCAGTGCCTTGTTTGAGTCTCCATCCTTGTCTGTCTGCTCCATTTCACAACACTTAACTCTCTGTGCCAGCCGTATCCAGCTACGACAAGAAAATCTGATGAAAATGTAAGGTGCTGGCAAAAATCATTTTATGGAAATTCATTAAAAAATCATCTAAGCTATTACAGAATTGAAGAATTGAATTGGAGCAGGATCATAAAACTCACTTATAGGGATGCCATGAAAATTAGCTAGTCAGTGTTCATGGTTTGAACATAAAATGAAAATTGTTATTGATTTACATATAATGTCTTTGTTGGGTCTTCCAAAAGCCTCGTCAGCTAATATATAACAGAAATGGGGAAACCAAATGTTAAGTTTAGGACCCAACCATCTTGCCTTTAGTTTTGTTTGTTTTTGTTTTGCCAGTGGTGGTAAAGATAGCAACCCTCCTCTCAGAAGAGAGCTGGCTCTGGACCTAGACATCATGAAGAACTGCAGTGTGGATTGCAAAACACCATCGCATTCATAAGTTATGGCTCATTAGATTTTTGGTGAAAAACTTCAAGGGGCATCTGTTTTCTCTCCTCTGTTCTTGCCCTACCCCTCATCACCAGGAGAGACTGTTTTATAGTAAATTATGGCCAGTTCTCCAGGCTGACTATTCAGGGCCTGCTTGACTTGGCAACCACTTTCCTCTTGCCAATGGGCATTCCTTCATTTCACAGCTGCTTAGCCCTAGCTGCTGAGAGTAGAGAAGTGGAAATGAAGAGGTGGGACTCAAGCCAGTTCATTATGCATCTTGTTGGTGGTGCTAGTAAGGGCTTGGTGAGGAAAGGAGACTGGAACTTTCCCCAGGCAAGGGAGGAGGGCTCCCGTGGCTGCCGTTCAACCCTGCATCCTAGTGTAGGGGGGGAACCTCCTTCCCCTCAAGCCTGTCTTAGCAAGGCCAATTGCGAAGGGCTTTTTCATGGGCTTTGGCTGTGTTCAGAGTCAGATGACATTGTGGTGTAATGATAATGGTCCTAATCACAAGAGGATGTTCTCAGTGAGTGGGCACCAGGCACCATACAAAGTGAATTATTTCACTCAATGCCCACAAAGACTCTAGAGTTGGGAACTATTATGGCCCTCCCTTTAAGAGGAAGGGGACGAACTTGCCCAAGGTCATGCCTCAGAGCAGCAGTAGAAACTGTGGAGAAGGAGCAAGCTGTTTGTTCTCCTGTCATCTCCCTGGCCCACCCCATGGACACACCTTCCTGTTCACGGACTCCCTCTTCCTCTTCTAGAGGCACTGAAGCATGTGTGGATGTCTCTGTCATACTCTCCTTCACCTTGGTGGAGGGATTCACCAGAGCTCCTGTCCAGCCCACTCCCTACCTGCTTGTGTGTGTGATTTCCATGTGTGCATTGTGGGAGCTGCCTACACAGCAGAGCCTCTGCCCAGCCTCGGGTCCTCTTCCCAGTTTTCAGGCAACTAAAGGTCCACGGGCGGTTGGTCACACTGACTTTGGATCCAGACTGCCTGGGTTCTAATCCTGCTTCTATCACTTATCAACTCTGTGACCTTGGGAAGTCACTTAACTTCTCTACGCCTCAGTTACTTGAGGCTAACAATTGTGTTTACTGCCTAGAGCTGCTGTCGGGGTCCAGTGAGATCATGCGTGTACAGCGCCATCAATCACATGGTAAGTGCTCAGAAAACACGAGCTATTATTATGTCCTATTACATGTTGGTTACTGCCCTGGAACTAGAGGATCATAGAAAAGCCTGGGCTTGGAGAAATTTAGGGGTCTTCAACAACTCTGCACTGTTCTGGGTTCGGCTGCACCATCAATTTTCCGGCACATTACAGATTAAGTAGGCTTTGGTGCACTGACCTAAGAGCCTCATCACCATTTGTATTATATAAAATGTACTCTGTGTTCCAATTAGCTGACTTTCCAAAGAACCTTTGGACAAGTTACTGATAGAGCTGAGTAGACTGGAGACAGAACAGAAGAGGTGCTCATTTCCTATACCAGGGATGAGGTTAGAAAGAGTCCCTGCTTACACTGAGAAGGGGCTTCTCAGCCCATTGTCAATACCATAATAGTGGGTGCCACATGGGTTTAAGGAACATGAAGGAAGGGATATCAGTTCCTGGAATAGCACCCACTGGGCAGGAACACCAAACTGTGCTTGAGTTGTTTGCTCAGCTGTATTTCAGAGGCTGTACTCTACCTTGGTTACAGAAAGGGTAAGTCTCTGCTCCTATCCATTTTAAACACTGGCCATTGGCCAAGTTAAGTGGTATAATAGTGCATTGGGGAGTCCTCTATAGATACTGAGAGCAAGTCTTTTGGAATTAGGGAGGCCTGGGTCAAAGCCCAGGCTCTACCACTCTACCAGGCTATGTGATTTAAGAGCCTTCACTTCCGCTTTTGTAAAACACAGGTAAGAGTCGTACCCAACTCTCAGGTTGTTAAAATGAGATAATGAATGTAAATCACTTTAAGCACAGTGTCTGATATGCAGCAAGTACTTAAGTTACTGCAGCTTTTATTCTTTCACTTTTTGCCTCAGGTTGCAAGGTCTCTGCTGATAGGACTTTTGGGAGAGAGGAACTGGGGAACGGACTGGGGAAGACAGGCAAAGGAATCCCTGCTCAGCCACCCTGCCCATTACTGTAGTCCCTGTGATCAGTGATGTGAAGCTACCGCAAATATAGCGAATGACTGAAAATAGAAGGTTATCTTTCAACTGCAGCCAGGTGGTTTTTAATATAGACACATGGCTGATAAGAGCTTAACAAGTTTCTGGGTTTATTACCAAACTCATTGTTTTTGCATTTTGCATTGGAATGTATGCACCATTGGTGGATATGTGTTCTCCAAATTAGGGAAATATAGATATGACCAGTGATCTCTCCAATTCTGAAGTAGTGAACAGATAGTTGTGCTGTGTGTTCAGTAAACTCTATAGTATAGCATTGTCACAGTAATAAAGAAGTCACTATTCCAGCAAAATAATCCAAACCCAGAAAGTTAATCCAACTCATTTAATAATATGCACCCTAGTTGTTGTGCTGTATGGCAGTGAAACAAAATTGATAAACTATTTACAAATATGACCATATTTTCCTTAGTTCCTCCATTGAACAGTCATATTATCAGCCATTCTCTTTGCTGGTTGTTCAGTGTGTTCATGGTCAGTATCACTGTTGACACAATTCCCCCATCCAAGCCATGCCTTCTGCTACCTACTGCCCTTCTTCTTTTCCCTCCAGGGCATTCTTTTTCCCCAGGCCCCATAGATCCTTTAGTCTCAGCAGCCCACCTAGCTCAGCTATCTGGGTGTTGGGGAGCTCAAGTTTGCAGAAAATGGTCTTAAAATTAGCTAGAGTGGGCATCATGCTGGGAGTCAAAGGAAAAGTGGGAATGGGCCATGAAGGGAGGTCTAGAGTGCTGGCTTCCTGTGCCTGACAGTCTTGGGGTAAAGGAATGATGCATTAGTATCAAGAGAAAAAAGAAAAGGGAGATGTAACTCAGGAAATCTATTTTCTCTAGAGACTGAGGAGCCTTGAAATGAGCTCAGCAGATTTACGCTTAATGTCTCTATCTAAACTTTGGTTTTCTCATCTGCAGAGGAAGGACAATCTCTACCTCATAGCATTGTTGCAAGAATGAAATTAGAGAATGTGTAAATCACCCCACACAGTGACTGGCATGTGGTAAATGCCAATGATTGGCATCTATTTTTTAAAATAATGTGCTCTTGTCCTGCCGAATAGGGTATATAAACTCCTCAGTGGAAACTGAGACACTGGCTAGAAAGAAACAATAAAATTATATCACTTTCTTACCTTGATAAAAGAAAGATACGTAGAACATATTCCCTTACAGCTGAATTTCAAAATAAACTTCCAATCCATGGGCTCTTTTCCCTGTTCCTGGAAAAATTATATCCTGAGCATGCTCATGTGCTTACCAAATTACTCATTAATGAATGCTCTATTTATTGCATAGAGTCAGTTAAATGATATTACGTTTTAGTTAAATTTGATAGCTTGGAGTAATTTTGGGGGGGCCTGTCATTACCCTCTTTCATTGTTTCTGCAGGTGAGTCAGCTTTGAGGTGAGAGACAGGTGGCTTCTCTGCTATATGTAAACAAGTGACTCTCAAACATGTGCATCAGAATCACCTGGAGAGCTTATTGAACCACAGGACGGCAGAGTCCACCCCTGACAGATTCTGGGGCCTGCATTTTGAGCAGCTCTGACTTAAACCAACACTGATTTCTCTGCACTTTCAGCTGTGGCAGTGATGGGACTGGCAGCTCCCTGCTTGGCTTGACAACCTTTGTAGGTTTCTTTAGTTGGTTAAGCAGCAGTTTATAGCTACTTTATGTTAAGAGCAATACTTTTTCTGCCCCAAGGAAAGTTACTAACCTGGGAAGAGTGCAGAAAATAATGGGCCATTGACCATATTTAGGCGGCACACTCCAAAAATAGGTGTCTGTGTTCCACACTGATTAAGAGCTTGGGCTTTGGAGTTGGGAAGGCAAGCAATGAGACTTCTTTGCCATTTCTCTAGCTGTGCGGCTCTCTAAATTTTGTTTTCTTGTCTGTAGAATGGGGAAAATATACTTTCTTGACAGGTTTCAAGAAGGTAAAGCACATAAAGTGCTCAGTAAGTGTTAGCAACTTTTTCCAAGGGGATGTGAAAGCCCAATGATGCCTAAGACCGTGAGTGCCACTGTTCATATATACTCATTAGAATCCACTAGAATGTCTGAGCACAAAGTTCGTCCTTTTGAGGTCTAAGTCAGCCCAGGTAGAGAGGGATTTCTAAAAAGTTTCTCACAAAGTGTTATTCAGCCTTTTCTAGAAAGTTCAGACTGAAGAGCTTTATACTCTAAAATATAAAGAAAACAACCCCATCAACGAGCTGCCAGTAGAACTGTGCATGCTGTTCAAGTTAATTCACAGTTAATTAAAACATGAACAACTTTGGCTTGTTTAGAACATGGTACAATGCAAGAGCTGGATGGATCTTAGAGATCATCTGGTTCAATCCTTTTATTTTACAGATACAAAAATCTGTGGGGCTGAGAAATTAAGTGAATAATTTGCCTGAAGGTACACAACCACAAATTTAATTTCTACTGGACTTGCTGGGTAAATGCTCTCAGAAAGAATGGCTTATGGACGATTCTAAAACCACAATCATTTCAGTCTTCTGTGACATGTAATTGATTTACATTCAAACAGCCTGGGTAGAAGGTAAATTCATTTAGTTTCCTAGGGTTATTATAAAACAAATTTATCTTGAGGCATTCATCAGGAAGTTACATGAAATGAAGCTGGTCATTTTATTGAGAGTATGATAGAAATTGTTTTATAGTCACACAATGCAATTGGAAGCATATGCTTTGAAAAACTTCGGGTGAATATGATCATGGTGATATTCTATGATGTGGCAATAGTTGTGGCAATAATGGGGCTGGCAGCTCCATTATTGAAGCTTCAATTGTCCCATTTTTCTATGTGTAGAAGCAGACCCTGACTGTTTTCTGAGAAAAATCTTGACCCTTTCTCCAAGTACTGTGTTTTTTTTTTTTTTTTTTTTTTTTTTTGCAAAGGCACAGTGACTTTCTATATAGATTTCAGTTACTTTTTGGTGAAAAGAATTTAAACTCATTTTCTACATGATTGGTTAAAGTATAAGGATTTGTACTCCATATTCTTGAGATCTTAGCCTCCAGCCTTCAGCTGCCAAACGTCTATGAAAAGCTTTGTTATGAGAAATATATATGAAACTTTGCCCGAAAAGTGTGTAGTTCATTCATTACTTTAGAAATTCTAATAGTGACAATAATAATAGTTAGAAATTGTTAAGTATTTACTATATGCCAGTTACTGAGTCTAGCCCTTATGTGCTTTATTTCTTTTAATCCTCGCAACTGGTGTTTCACCAACTTTGCATGCATCAAATCACAAGAGGGCTTGTTAAAACACAAATTGCTTTGCCCCATCCTTAGGGTTTCTGTATCAGTAGCTGCCTGAGAGTGCATGTCCAATAAATTTCTAGGTGATGCTGATGCTGCTGGTCTGAGAAGTACTGTTTACTACAAACCCAGGAGGTAAGCATTTTAATCTGTATTTTGCAGATGAAGAAACAGGTTAAGGTTGTATCACTTACTGAACACACAGCTAATAAGATGGTAGAGTTGAGATTTGAAAATTTGCTTCTTTGATTCCAAAGTCTATAGTCAATTTCTGTGCTAGGTGGTTTTGCAATAAAACATTCTGGGCAGAATAGTAATAGTAACATTTTATAGCTTAGGAATAGAGTAGGACTCTATTACTCCTAACACTGGGCTCCAAATATATTAAAGCATATAGATGTCATGAGATGGTACCAATCAATGCCAGAGTGTGGGATAAAGTAACACAGCCCTTAAAAGGGACTTTATCATGAAGGTAGAAATAGGCAGGTGAGCAGCTCCCTGACACCAAGGGGAGCTATGGGACAAAGGGGAGCCTTGGTTCCGGGACTGCAAAGTGTCCAGCAGTGGAATTTATCTTCACCACACAATCTGGTGAGGGCTTTCTCCTGGGAGAATTGGCTCTGTGTGTGTAAATTTAAAGAGCCCTTGCCCTTAAGAGAGCTGTGCTTTCTGGGAAGTCTGCAATTGAGCGTTAATAGGGAAGAAATGGCTCTCATGCCACAGAGCTCTGACTTTCTGTTTGAGGCAGCAGCGAGCCAAGCACTGTGGGCTATAGGTAGCATTGAAGAAGGGGGCGGGTTAGAAGTCAGCAAGAAGCACGTCTGGGTAACATACTTGTCATCGCGTGGTTGCCTAGGCAGTGGGCCCCTGTTGTATCAGTGAGGAAAACTCTTGACATGTAACTGAGGTAAGATTTTGAATCTTGATGAGCAACCTTATTGCCTCCAGTTAAACTATATGAATTAAAACAGCATTCCATACCCACTTCTGTAGAATGCTCTATCAGATGCCAGTGGTGACCTTCCAATTTTACCAACTAAACCTGATTCACTGGCAGTGACCGCAGAAAGTTTTTGAGGCAATTAGGTTAGGAGTATGAGCTGGGATAGAAGGCCCCTCTTTACTAGCAAATAGAAAGAAGAGGATTGACTTGTGGATGTGTCTCTGGAGATTCTAAAACATACGCAGGGGAGGGGAATCCTCCACTTGCTGATGATCTGACAGGCCAAGCCTCAGCGACATTGTGTTTCCGGGCGTCAATGTGAGTAATTTTGTGCCTATTTATACTCTCAGTTTGATGAAAACTTCAATGCAGCAGCCACATAAGATTCAATCCATGAATCAGTGCCAGCACTCTGGCCTCTTAACTCTGCTTTGGTGTTGGTGTCTCAGTGCTCTCTTGATGAGTGCTTCTTTATGAGTAGCTGTCTCCTGAGCAACCAGCGTGTTTCTATATGCGAACAGTCAATCTGAAGCCGGATCATACATCCTTCTTTGGTTCTCAGAAATCTGGGTCAGAGTTGTCATTCACAAATATCAATTGAGCAAGATCTTCTATTATACATTTTCTCATGTAAATTTTTTGAAAGAAGGGAGAGGGAGAATGTATAGAAATGGGAAAAAGGCAAGGTGGAAAAGAGGCAAGAAAAGGAGAAAGGAAGGCAGTTTAGTCCATTTTACAGAAGACATCTATATAGAAAAGCTCAACAATGGAAATACCCCAATCCAACCTTGAGGTGACTGACCCTAAATCTGAAGTATAGATGTGGCCAGCAAAAGTCCAAGCTGTAACAAATTATTGTTTTGCAAAGTACGAGTCAGTGATGAGCACTGTAGAATTAACCAGAGCCAATGAGGTAATAACCATATAGATTGTGGGGATTACTCTCCAAGCAAAGTAGATATGTGCTTTCTGTAATACTGATGTCCGAAAGAGCCAATGTTTCTTAGGGCAAATACACATAATAGCACCAAATCTGAATCATTGATTTTTTTGTAAACACAACGCTGTAAGCAAGCTATGGGCTTGCCAAAACTCAGCTTTAGGTGTGCTAGGAGTCAGGGGACACAAAATCCTGTTCTGGAACTAAGTTGGCAAGTAATTGTGATCCAAGGCAATGCATGTCATAGTTGTGTGTGTGTATGCAATTCTGCCTGCAGAATCCAGAATCTCTTCATAGAGGAATGAGTGTTTGAGTTTATTCTTGACAAATGAGGATCTTCAGGTGAAGCTGAACACAATAAACTATATAGAAAAGGCAAGCAGGTGTCAAAATGCCTGGTTGTCGGGAACTGCCTACTACAGGTCAAGCTTCAGAGAACTTTACTAGAACATGAGACTAAGCAGAAACATGTGTCCCAAACCCTGGTGCATCAGACTCTGAAAAGTTGTTTATAATGGTAGTCCATCTCTTCTCACCTCCAATTAGTTGTACATCTTGTTTCGTAAGCCTGAAGCCTCCTGTATAGCCTTCCTTACTGACAACCCCCTTAAGTTATCTTACTACTAATTCTTTATTGGTTGAGTAGTTTGAGTTATAATCAACAAACAGATGTTAATTTAAATGTATTATGGTTCATCCAAGTATTAAAATGGGTTGGTCCCTGGGGTTTTGCTATGATTACTGCAGTTCAACCCTGGTCCATCTATCTTTTTGAATAATGCTAAGCAACTTTTATAATTCAGATACTTCTTTAAATAAATTTCCCTCACTATAGATGAATCAATTCTGTGATCTCCAGTCCTGGAGATGCGACTGAGACTTAGCTAATTAATAATACCGTTACTGAGCTGAGTCGCCTGTCCTGTGTCAGGCTCCCACGTAGAGGTACAGCCCCCGGAAGCACTAAGATCAACTGTGGGCCAAGGGTGGGGGAGTATCAGAAGGGGCAGTTTGGCAAGGCTCACCACTTAAAAAGACTGTGATTACCACTTTCGTATACTGTTGTTAAGCATGGTAATGTTGAAATCTTCCACTATACATCTTGTCTGAGAGTTTTATCGGTTAGATTACTTGAATACCTGACTGGAAAAAATGAGCCGGATTCCCTAAGAATGAGGATTGTGTAGGTATAAGGACATACAAGACAATGCCCATTCACTGTGACAGCTTTCAAGGAAGATTTTCTTTGGCAATGGCAGTGATATTTACTCCAGAGGTTGACAATAGCAACTGCTCTAACATACTTATCTATAAATCCTAGTAAGCTATATTATCATCCACTAGGTGCCAGCCACGAGTGGTTAATCCTTTCAATGCTACAAGGTAGGTTTATATTATCCTCATTCTAGAGATGAGTAAGCAGGCTCAAAGTGGGAGAGGTTTAATGACTCACAAAAGGCCAGGCAAACAAGTGGGAGAGCCACTGTTCTGCCTACCTTCCAAAATCCTACTTTCCCCACTAGGGCTACATTCCCTAAATCCATAAACAGTAAACCTGCATTAAAGATACTTCAAGATTCAAGTCTACTTAAGATTATTATTCTACTGTCTCTGCAAGCATCAGAAAGGTAATAATGCTTCCAGGAGACTGAATAAAAGCAAGAGGCAACTAGTACTACAAACATTTCCAAAGTAACACAAAATATATGATAATGAGAGAAGAACAGTAAATATCATAATTTAAGAAAAATTTAAGACGTCTTTTAATTTTGCAGGATCTTTTAATCTCCCTCTTACCCTTTATTTTTAAACCAAAGACTCCAAGAACATTCTAGTTGGAAGCCCTCCAAAAGAAACCGTATTCTCTCATATACTGCTGATAAAAGTATAAATTGCTTAAAGTTTTCTAGGGGGCAACATGGCAGTAACAAAAGCTTTTAAAAACTGGCATACCCTCTTCACTAGCAATTCCACTTCAAAGTATTTATCTTCAGAAAATATGAACACATACGAGATTTATCAAGACAATGTTCTTTAAAGCACTTTATTAATGAAAGTTGAAAACCTAAAAATTCAACAGTAGTTTAATAAAATGTGGCACATACGATGGAATATCATGCAGCCATTAAGAGATGTAGAAATATACTTGATACAGCAAGACAGTCATGGTATTGTTGAGTGAAAAAAAGTTACAAAACAGTATGTACACTTTGATCCCATTAAAATCTATAAATGCACAGAAAAGTCTGGAAGGCCATATACTTAAATAACAGTGGTTCTCCCTGGATGATGGAATTTTCAGTGATTTTTCTTTCTCACCAAATCTTTCTTCTTTTTGCCAACATGGCTATGACTTGTATTATAAAAAAGCATTAACAATTCTTTAAAAAGTGTCCTTTGAAGTAAGAACGAGAGCAGAACTTAGCAATCTAAGAGGCACAGGGATGTACACGTGGTTTCTGATACTGTTTTAACAGTTTGTTAAGGTGTTTTGATGTTAGTCACCAATTAAAAGGCACTGTGTTAAGTGAAAACGTGGACGGTGGTAGTGCTTAGATTAAGCAATCCATTCCTAGAAACCTTCCACAGCAAACAAGTACTGGCATTCTAAGCAATACTTCCCACTGTGTATATCCTTATACCTTCATACCCACTTGTAATATAGCCCAGAAGTTTCCCCTACATGGACAGGACAATGTTGTTGGTAACGGTTACAGAAGGCAGAGCGGATTTTTCAAGTGATGTCAGAGAATAGGCCTAAAGGTGAAATGCATGTTCTCTTAGTTCTATTGCAGTGGTTCTCAAGCTTTAGAGTGCAACAGTATTACTCAAATAGGTTTTACAACAGATTGCTGGGCTCCACTCTCAGAGTTTGATTCAGTAGGTCTCTGAAAAGGCTTAAAAATTTGCATTTTTCTTTCATTCAACAAATATTTATTGAGTTCATACTATGTCCTAGGTCTTGTGCTAAGAGTTGGGAATGTAACTGGCATAAAAAGAATTATAGTTTTTATCTCAGGGAACCTACATTCCAGAGTGATAGATATACACTAAAAAATAAATTATAAAAATAACTATAATTACAATGACTACTGCTAGAACACAATTAAGATTAGAAGACTCAGTTTTTGTCTTAAAATATTTAAAAAGCTGTCACATGGAAGACTAATTCTATGAGCCCTTGAAAACAAAAAAGTACAAATGAAGGTAGAAAGTTCTTGAAAATAATAATTAGCATTTTAAACAAGTCTCCAGGAGATGCCAATAGTGCCGGTCCGGGGTCTCGCACTTTGCGAATCACTGCTCTATTGAGTAGACTTTTTTTCTTTTTAGTTTTTCCTTGAGACAGAGTCTTACTCTATCACCCAGGTTGGAGTACAGTGGCACAATCTTGGCTCACTGCAGCCTCTGCCTCTGGGGTTCGAATGATTCTCCTGCTTCAGCCTCCCGAGTAGCTGGAATTACAGGTGCATGCCACCACGCCTGGCTAATTTTTGTATTTTTAGTAGAGACAGGGTTTCCCCAGGTTGGCCAGGCTGGTCTCGAACTCCTGACCTCAGGTGATCCACTCGCCTCAGCCTCCAAAGTGCTGGGATTACAGGCATGAACCACTGCACCCAGCCCTGAGTAGACTTTCTAATGAGCATAATATGGGAGAAAAGGCATGGGTGGTTGTGGAACTCCCTCTCCAGCATTTGAGACTCACATGAGGTAAAAGCCACTTCATCTTATCCAGAGGTCCTGAGGTAAAGTTGGCTATAGGCTAAGCTATGAAGCTATCTCTCCATTACGGCACCTCATCGAGGCTTAAAGTGCTATATAGTAGGGCAATATTTCAAAATTTCAGGTGTTTGGGATATAGGGAAGGAATTTTTCCGGAATTCTGTCAGCATGGAGGTGAGTGGGGCCTCTGTCGGTAAACAAGTCTGTGGGTTTTTGCCTTGCCCTCCATTGTCTTCTCTACTCCACAATTTACCACAGAAATGTTTTCCCAACACTAGCTTCCCAGTCTCACTTTGTTCTTTGTTCAGGGGGAGGATACCAAGAGACTACGAAGATGGCTCTACCCCACTGGTGATCCTGGCCTCAGGATTTATTTCCCATGTGACGCAGAGTGAGGAGGCACATTCCCATTTTTGAGACCCGATTTCTTGTAACATGAACTTTTCTGATTAGCACCATAAAAAGTTTTAACACCATGACCTTTTAGGTTAGATTACTTTGAGGAAAAAGGTAGACACAATCCAATCTTTTTTTTCCATTTGTAGAAGAGCCTACAATTATTTTAGTTTTTCATTCATATGTGCATGCTTTACATGTCACTATACTTTTAGACTAAGCTCAGTGGCATAGAACTTAAACAATTCTGAATTGCACCATGAATTAATAGGCTTTCCAAGCTTTTTCTTCCACGCCTAAGAAACTTCACAGGCCTTTACTTGAGTAAAAACTAAACTTGACGTTAAGCCAAAACCAAAATAAAACCCAAACAACCAAACCCCATTAAAATAAAAAGCAATAAACCTAAGAACAAGCACACATATTGTGGTAGTTCTGTGGTAGACAAATGTACCAGAAGCCTTTGAAGCTTAACATTATTGAGGGCTTCTGTACATTACTGGGTAATTAAAATCAACTTTCACTTGATGGAAAGCTGAAAGTTCTGAAAAATGATTTATACTGACTGTGGGAAGGTTAAACTTGGGGTCTGATTTAAAGAGGGTGGAGGATAGGACTGAGAGAGAGTAAACAGAGCCCAGATGTAAAAGAGGTATCTCCGGTACACAGCAATGTGCAAGACCTATAGACTTGGTAGGTCAGAGTGCCACAGCGGCTAAGAAGGGAAAACTGGTATTTACAGGATGTGTTTACTATGTGCCAAGACTTTCCCTAAAAAGCACCTGAAATACAAGATAACATTTGCTATTTAATCTTCACAACCACTCTAGGGTGTCATAATTATTGTCCTCATTTTACTGGTAAGGAAAAGGCAGTTACACATCTGAGTTGAAGCTTAAAAAGCACAGTATGTGAGGAAGACTGGATTTGAACCCAGGACCATTTCACTCCATTACCGATATTCTTTCCCCTGTATTACTATATTTCCCATAAACCTAATTTACAGTTGCTGTTTAAGTCAACCTGAAGTTTTGGTATGATCTTTCAAAGCCTAAATCTGGACTTATAGAACATAATAGATGGTACTCTAGGCTGCAGAACTTCCTTTCTCAAGGGAGAGAAAATTTCATTTACTTGGTTTTATAGAAAACTGACCAGCTTGAGCAGCTTTTGAGGGTTTAAGAATATGGCAATTCAGAGTGAGTCAAAACATCTTGTACAACTATAACACTGCTGCAGAAGAATTTGTCTCATGACACAGAAATAAAAGGGTAACAACTACTTTTAAAGTTGAGACTGTGAGTTAAATTGTCAACATGTTTACCAAGCTCTTATTAGGAGCTCTTAACACAAAATTTTAAAATGGTGTTTAAGTGTTCATTTTTTTTAAAGTACCAAAAAGTATCATTTTAATAGCTTAACATTCCCTCAATAAACGAACTATACTTCTGTACTTCATGCTTAAGTTAGAGTAAATTACTTTAGTTGACAGAATGTGCTATGCTGTCTTGGTTACACATCTCTTTATCTGGACCAGTTCTTCCCCAAACCATCTCCCACTCCCAAAATTGGAGTTATGTGACTCCCAAATACAGTACCCTGTATCTTCCCCATCACAACACTAATCCTATTATAGGACAATTGCTTGTTTAAGTTTCTGTATCCTTTAATGGTCTTTAAGCTCTGCGGGGGCAAGAATTGTGTGCATATTGTTCAGGATAATATCCCCAGTTGACCAGCACAGTATCTGGCCCTCAACAAATGTTTGTTGAATGAATGAATGAGAACAGAAATCTTACCATGGGAAAAGTCTGCCAATTTGCTGATTTATAGCAATGGCCCAAACAGCAATTTTCTAGCTTCCAATGTGTCACTAATAATTTCATTAGTATGTGTTTCATAACCAGAGATCCTCATCAAGATAGCCTGTGTTCATTAATAAGTTTTCAATGTTTTAATAGTAAGCTCGGAGTGACCCAAAATTTATTTTGTTCGTATACAATTTATAATGTAGTTGCATCATTCCATATTTTTATACAAATTTGTTGTTCAATAAGAACAAATTCTCTTTACCACAGTATGTTATTAATGGATCCAATCCCGATTATGCATTAAATTGTGCCAATTGAATAATCTTAAAAACTTTATGTTTAATGAAGTAAATTTGTCCTAGACTTTCTAGAACCTTAACAACAAATTTATCTGAGAAATATGGTATTGCTTTTCAAGAACTAGTTGTTCTTAAATTTAAAAGAAACCATTCTGTAGTGTTTAAAAAACCAAACAACTCTCAAAATAACCCATCAAAACATAGTATTGATTATTTGATTTCTGCTGGAAAACCAGGTAAACATAGTATAACTGCGTTTTTGTCTATGAAAGTATTCAGAAAATTCTACTTTTCACAAAAGAGGTTTATATCCTACAGCTCTTTTTAAGACCGAAAGTTTAAAATAAATTCTAATTTTATTCTTTGGCTATTAATTATACCTAATAAATGAGTCACTGATATCAATTCACAATAGATTTATTTTACATAAAAGAAAAAGCTTGCTGTTAATGAAAAATCCAGTAGAAAACAGTTCTGCTTTAAGTTGAGGCTCAAAAGTAGAAGCTGCTTATTAGTGAAACCTCAATAAAAAGAGAATTTTGTAAGAAAACATTCTTGGCATGAAAGCTCTAACATGAATTCTGTAATGAAATATTTACCATGCAACTTTATCGGCAGAAAGGCCGGTTTCTGATGGCTGCTATTTTCAGTCTCTTAACACATTAACATGGAAGATACTTAACCTGCTTTATTTAGAGTTAATTGTATATAAATACAATGTCATGATGGGTAACCTTTCCATAGTCCACCTATTTAATTGAGCAGTTCTAAGTAGGTAATTGGCACCTTGCCCTTCTGGTTTCCCCTTTCCCCCATCAGCCAGTCTGAATCCATTCCAACAACACTGAACACAGTGATCACCTGCAAAATAAAATACTTCCAGTCATTAACTACATTAAAAAATAAACATGTAGAAAAACAATCAGATTTGTATTTAATCTGTTTAAATTATTCACCAAAAGGACTTTAAACATTATCATCAATTGTGCTGAAAAACAAAGGATTTACTTGTTGTTACTATTTTTTTTGAGGCAGGGTCTCATTCTGTTGCCCAGGCTGTAGTGCAGTAGCATGATCATGGCTCACTGCAGCCTTGACCTCCCGTGTTCAAACGATCCTCCCACCTTAGCCTCCTGAGTAGCTGGGACTACAGGCGCACACCACCATGCCCAGCTAATTTTTCATATTTTTTATAGAGATGAGGTGTCGCTATGTTGCCCAGGCTGGTCTCGAACTCCTGGCCTCAAGTGATCACCCTGCCTTGGCCTTCCAAAAGTGCTGAGATTACAGGTGTAAGCCACCATGTCTGGCCTAGATAAAGGATTTTATTGGAGGGAGTTTTATACATCTTCAAGTTATTTGGCAGTTAAAAGTTTTAAATATTTCTATGATATTCTATTACATTAAAGAATATTAATTAAAATTTTATGTTAATATAACTATCTGTAATCTATGAAACTGTTTCCAAATAACTAATGAGGAATTTGCATTTTGTTATAATATTAGAAGGTATGTCAATTCCTGATATATTTTCCTTCTCATACCCACAATACTCACCTCATCTGCCAGAAGTGATAATTCAGTACTGTTTGCTGCATCATAATCATAGAGAACCCTGGCCTTTCTGCTGCCACTACACTCCTTAAGGTCACTGAGGTTGGAAGGAGAGGTGATTACTAGGCCACTTGTTGAAGCCATGGCGGAAGAACCAATCGCATTTGGTAAAACTGATGGTACAGGTGCCACAGAAGTCTGATTGTTGTTACTAAGATAATTGGATGGAAAACTGTTGAAAAGAAAACAGTGAATTATCTATTTCCAAGTGACTAAAGTTCCTTAATACCACCACTTGGTGGCGCTGTTTACTTTCTACCAAACTTCACATTGGAAAAGATTTACAGATACTACTACAATGACAGAGTGTATCTTCCTTTTCCCTCTTGGGCCAATTATACTAGAGACAACTCAGGTGGTATTCAAATATAAATCCTTGAAAGTTTGTTTCAAAACTGTCCTTGTAATATTAACTTAAAATTAATGGCTGTATTTTTTTTCCCCAGGAAAAATAGATGGTTTATTATGGTTTATTTTGAAAGCACTGCCCAAAAGCTTCCATTAGAATGTTTTAATTTTTTCTTTATGAATTATTAAATAAAAATATTGATGAAAAACTACTTAAATATTAGATACTACAAGTATGAGGCTTTTTCAACTTAATTCTTTGAGAAATATTTGAATAACTAAACCCTTTTTTCATAAACTGGTCCATTCATATTTTCCTATTCAAATAAAATATTTATTGTCATTTATATGTAAATATTATTTATTTGTATCTACATGTTCAGCATGACTATGAGAAGCAGAAGACATAACGATGAAATGATACTATTCCCTTAAGGACATACACACAGTGAGAAGGTAGACATTCAAATAATATGACTGCTAATTATCTCAATGAAATCGAAGACTCAATGGTAGAATAGGACACATTTTACAAGTTCATTTCTATTTTTTAGAAAAATTTTCTATTAGAAATCAGTGATTTTTGTGATTAATGTGCTCATAAATAATTTGAAGATAATTAGAATTTTCAGTTTATTTTAAAGCTAGTTTCCCCAATAATACTAAATAGAAAACAGTAGAAAATAGCTGGTCTGACATCATTCTAATTCAACCATTTCTAAGCTAAAAAATTATCTATGAAAATTCGTTGTTAAGTTTTAATCAATTCATTAAACTAGAAAAGTCCCCTTTTTCTCTTCATGACCACTATACCATCTGGAAATCATTTCAGGCATCAGTAAAATTCCCTGTATCCTTAACCTCTTCTCTAAACCTTCCCTTCATCCTCCTGTGCTAGTGTTTATCTCCCATACTCCTCTTTTATCACTGAACCTAGAGGTCAATGGAGGAGTCTTATGTTCTTCATCACTGTTATTTAGACTCTTTTCTGTAAACAATTCTGGCCAATCCTTCAACTTCATGTTATACTACATTATCTTTCCCTCCCACAGTATCATATTTTATCATATTATCGTATTTTATCATATTATCTTTCCTTCCCACATTATATTTTCTCCATCTATTGTATCATTCCCATCACTTAAAGAGATACCCAGTATCTCTTGTTGTAATCACCTAAAGATGCCTCATTCCCCTACTTTCATTTCTAGAAGATTTTAGCACCTGGCTCACTTGACATTGTATCTTAATTCTTGGTGACTTTAGTATCCATATGGACAGTTCTTCCAACACTTTAGCCTCTTAGATCCTCGAACTCTTCTATTGACTTTATACCTGATCCTAGTTCAGCCACCCATTCCCACAGTCACATCTAGATCTTACCAATTCCAGTAACCACAACCCTTCCAATAATAATAGTTTCTACTATCCCATTCTTTGACCATCGCCTTTTTCTTTCAAGTGCTCTCACATCAACAAGCCTACCAGGGTCTATGAGCCTACCAACACCTTCATGTCCATATTATAATAACCCCTTACATATGCTCTCATTTCTTATGCCTCTCACTTCATTGTACTCATTTGGTAAAAACCTATTTACCTGCTCGGTATCCATGCGTCTACTTTAACAGGAGAAACACAGAAAAGCTTTGTTTTACATTCAATTTATGATTAGGAACCTCAAGTGCGTCCACATGCCACCAGGCAATGATACATTTCTCTAGTCCATTCACTTTCACTTTCCATTCCCCTGATGACTATTTCATACCCTCTTGCCCATCCTCAAAATTTCACCAGTTCTCCCCATAACCATTACACTCAGCTGATGAGTTTGCTTCCTTTTTTTCCCCAGACGGAGTCTCGCTCTGTTGCCCAGGCTGGAGTGCAGTGGCACAATCTCGGCTCACTGCAACCTCTGTCTCCCAGGTTCAAGCGATTCTCCTGCCTCAGCCTCCTGAGTAGCTGGGATTACAGGCACCCACCACCACGCCCAGCTAATTTTTGTATCTTTAGTAGAGACGGGGTTTTACCATGTTGGTCAGGCTGGTCTTGAACCCCTGACCTCATGATCCCCCTGCCTTGGTCACCCAAAGTGTTGGGATTACAGGCGTGAGCCACAAAAGAACAATCAGGAACTCTTTTTTTTTGATACAGGAGTTCACTCCTTTTGCCCAGGTGTAGCGCGGTGGTGCAATCTCGGCTCACTGCAACCTCTGCCTCCCGGGCTTAAGCAAAGAATTCTCTTGCCTCAGCTTCTTGAGTAGCTGGGACTACAGGCATGCACCTCCACACCGAGTTAATTTTTGTATTTTTTGTAGAGACAGGGTTTTGCCATATTGCCCAGGCTGATCTCAAACTCCTGAGCTCAAGAGATCCGCCCACCTTGACCTCCCAAAAGAGATCCGCCCACCTTGACCTCCCAAAGTGCTGGGATTACAGGCATGAGCCACTGTGCCCGGCCAGGAAACTCTTTAATGAGCTGTCTATGCTCCTGATGTTAATTCCTCCACATGTGCACAAAATCTCATTCCTTTTTGCCTATCTAGGATATCACTCTACCAATTCTTCCCTTTCCCCTCCCACATTATCATATTTTCTCCATCTACTGTATCATTCCCATCAGCTTACAAACATGTCCTTATTTCTCCTATCTTAAAAAACAAGCAAAAAATTGCTAGACACCCCTTTCTCCTCTGGCTACTGCCTCATTCCTCTGTTCCTCTTTACACCAAAACTTCTTGAAAGATCTGCCTAAACTTACAGTCACAATTCCTCTCCTCCCAGTCTCTTACATTACAAACATTACTTTGTGCCTACTGTTTCACCAAAACCACTCGTCAAGGTTAGCAATGACGTTAATGTTCCTAAATCCAATGGTCAATTCCCAGTCCTCCTCTCACTTGACCTATGCAGTGACCGTTCTCTCCCACTTTCACACATGTTGTTCACTTGACTTCCAGGCCATACTCTTAGTTTCCATTTTACCTCACTGCCTCACTCCTTATCATCCTCCTTGCCTTGTTCCTCAACTCTCCATGCTAGAGTACTTCAGGGCTCAGTCCCTGATCCTCCTCTTTTCTCTATACTTACTTCTTCGAGGGTTTATCTAGTCTCACAGATTTAAATATCTTTGATATGCTGACAACTCTCTAATTTTTCTAATTCACCCCGCCCCCAATCCAAGTCCGACCTGCATATCCTAAAATTGGATACCTCCACTTAAATGTTTAACATACATCTCAAACTTAACATATTTAAAACTGGGCTTCTAATGTAACTGACATACTTCCCACACCTCCATCCCTGAAATCTTTGCCTCCTCTGGCATTCCCCATTTTAACTAACCACAACTCCCTATTCCTTCAGGTCAAAAACTTGCAGACGGGCGCGGTGGCTCATGCCTATAATCCCAGCACTTTGGGAGGTTGAGGCGGGTGGATTGCCTGAGGCCAGGAGTTCAAGACCAGCCTGGCTAACATGGTGAAACCCCTTTTCTACTAAAAATGCAAAAAATTAGCTGGGTATGGTGGCCACACCTGTAATCATAGCTACTTGGGAGGCTGAGTTAGGGGAATCCCTTGAACCCAGGAGGCAGAGGTTGCAGTGAGCCGATATTGCGCCACTGCACTCCAGATTGGGCTGGAAGAGTGAAACTCCATCTTAAAAACAAAATGAAACAAAACAAAACCTTGCAATAATTCTTGACATCTTTGTGCTCAATATACATACATACAGTCTGTCAAGCAAATGCTTCTGACTTTAAAATACACCCATAGTCACACCTGTAATCCCAGCACATTGGGAGACTGAGGCGGGTGGATCACGAGGTCAGGAGATCGAGACCATCCTGGCTAACACGGTGAAACCCTGTCTCTACCAAAAATACAAAAAATTAGCCGGGTGTGGTGGCGGGTGCCTGTAGTCCCAGGTACTTGGGAGGCTGAGGCAGGAGAATGGTGTGAACCCAGGAGGAGGAGCTTGTAGTGAGCAGAGATTGTGCCATTGCACTCGAGTCTGGGCAACACAGTGAGACTCCGTCTCAAAAAAAAGAAAAAAAAAAAAAAAAAACCACCCACAGGACCTGACCACTTCCATCCTATCTACCACAATTACCCCGATCCAAGCCACTGCCAACTTCTGACTGAATTACTCACTACATTATTGCAGTAAGTTTGAAACAGATCTGTCAGCTTCCACCCAACACCTATCGTCAATGTGGCAGCCAGAATGATTCTGTTAAAGCCTAAAATTATGTCACTCCTCAGCTCAAAATTTCCAAAGGCTCCTCATCTCTGAGTAAAGACCAAAGTCAAAGCCCTATATGTTTTGGCTCCACATTTCCTCTATTCGTCTCTAGCCAAGCCCTCCTTGCCGTTCCTTGACCATACCAGCTATGTCACGCTCTCAGGGTTTTTGTATTCGCTGCACCCTCTTCCTGGAGCATCTCTCAGATGCCTGCATGCGTGCTTTCTCACATCTTTCTCTACTCAGACCAAAGTAGCTTCCTGCTATGTTTTTCGGTACACCAAATACCTTCTAATATACTATATAATTTATATACATATTGCTTTTCTGCTCCCTTCTGCCTCCATATAGAATGTAGATTCCAGGAAGGCAGGAATTTTGGTTATTTTATTTATATACTATATCCTCCACATCTGGAACAGTGCATTTTAAAAATGAAAAGCAAATGTTTCTCTGATGGATAAAGGGTTTTAATGATAAGAAGAAATAGTTTTAAATATAGCTTTTCCTCTCTAAAATTAACCACCTCTCCTAGTATCCCTTCCTCAGTGAACTCAGTTCTTCAGCAGAGATTAAATACATACATTTCTGAAGGTAAGAAAAAGCTCTACTTATATGAATATGTATATACACATAGCTTTTTTAGTTCTCTAACCATATTTTACTTTCAAATCTACTAGTATGATTTTAGCCTTTGATTAGCCACTGCAGTCTACCTATGTCAATTTTGCAGAGTTAAGATTTAAAAAATGAACTGAAAGGCCACTTTTGCCTTCTAAGAACTTTTATTGATACATTAAAAAATCATACCAATTACTCATTCTACAAAAATGTCAATTAAGCCACTGGAGCGTGATATGTAAAAGCCTTCCAATTGTTAAAAAAATTGCTAATCGGCCGGGCGCGGTGGCTCAAGCCTGTAATCCCAGCACTTTGGGAGGCCGAGACGGGCGGATCACGAGGTCAGAAGATCGAGACCATCCTGGCTAACCCGGTGAAACCCCGTCTCTACTAAAAAATACAAAAAACTAGCCGGGCAAGGTGGCGGGCGCCTGTAGTCCCAGCTACTCGGGAGGCTGAGGCAGGAGAATGGCGTAAACCCGGGAGGCGGAGCTTGCAGTGAGCTGAGATCGTGCCATTGCACTCCAGCCTGGGCAACAGAGCCAGACTCCGTCTCAAAAAAAAAAAAAAAAAAAAAAAAAAAATTGCTAATCTTGTGACTAGTACTTCTGCTTTCTCATCTTTAAAATATGGATAATAATAGTACCTACCTCATTTGGTGGTGAGGATTATAAAGTTAATAATATACATGAGGTGTCTGGTAGAGCACCTATGCACAACTTAGGCTCAGCCAAAGTGATTGCTGTTATTCAGTTACTTCTACTACCTGTTGGTACTGTTATTGCAACTATTAACGATACAATCTGGTTCTGTTCTTCATAAATAGCTTTTGAATGTGTTAGTGTGGAGCTGGATGATTTGTGAAGTTCTATATTTGAATATTTCCATGTATTATCTTAAAAACTTCCCCCAGTGTCATTGGTCATTAGCAATAATATAATTGAGGGTGGAGAGATAAGCTAGACTTTCTCTTCTAGAATAGTAGCACTGGTTTTACTTTGTATTGCTGGAGCTTATCTCAAAGTGCAGTAATAACGTAATAACTGGATTTTGTTTAAATGGCCGAGTCCTAAGCATAGGGTGGCTTTAAGTAGAATGCAAGTATAAGCAACCCCTATGCTGCACTTCCAGAGTTTCAGGATAAAGTGGAAAAAATTACTAAGGCTTCTTGGGCTTAAAACAGTTATAATGATGTGAAGATACAGTGGTGTTCTGCCTTGAGATATTACCACTAAAAAAACCTCAAATATACAGATATGTAAATGCTTCTGTATATCGTATTAAAATAACTAATGACTAGGCTGCAATTCATTTTTGAGGTTCAAAATTGGTTTCATGGATGTGCCCAATTTTGTTATAGGCCAAGTTTTGAAGTGTTAATGTGCAGAAACAAACACCAAAGTAACTTTATTTACCTTATCCCCTGAAACGATTTTTTGATATTCTTCCTTCAAATGCTACATATCGCTCCCCTGTTTTAATGGTTCCTCACTATATAAATTCCAAACTCCTTACAACAACTTACTTTAAAGGCCATTCATGGTATGACCTTGCTTAACTCCTCTAGATTCATCTACCATTCCATTCTTGAACACTATGCTCCAGCCTGAATGGACTACTGTCAGTTCCCTGAACTTGCCCTACTCTCTCTCTCGTGGCTTTTTTATATACATATTCTTCCTTGCTTAGAATATTCATCCCTGTCCCTTTTTTCATCTAGATTATTCCTACCAAGATAACTTCACCTGGGAAACTCTGCTAGATGTACCTCAGTCACAGTTAGATGCCTTCATAGTACCAGGCACCTTCTATTTTTCTGCCAACTACATGGCCTGACTACCAATGGCTTGCTTTGTATTTCTACCTAGGCTAAGTATTGCGAGAGCAGAGACCATGTTTGCCCTAAACATTATTTTATTTTCAGTGTCACCTTATAATGTGAGCTCCATAAAGGCAAGCATCTTTGCCTGTTTTGTTTGCTGATATTACCCCAGAATATGTAACAGTGCTTGGCACATGGCAGACAGTCAATAAATATTTGATGAATGAATGACTGAGCTATGTGTTTTACATACTATCATTTTGCTTTTAAAGTATATTATCATACTCAATCACATCGGTAGATATGAGGTCTTACGAAATATTCTAAAACTTTTCTCTTTTTCAATATAGTAAACAAATAAGTAATGAGTAAGTATAAATTAGTTTATCTTTAAGGGTAACTGTCAATTGAATTATATCTTCCTCAACCAATAGCAAAAAGTATTAGTAGCAGGAAAAAAGTGAACTTTGAAACACTTTTAACCTTACAGCACTGAAAAGGTATTCACTTTTTTTTTCTCATCCCTGTTAACATGCCTCTGTGCCAGAAGAGCTCAAAATATTCTGTTACCTCAGAATTCTGATAATGACTTTCCTAAAAAAAAAAAGAAACTATTTCTAAGAAAGCTAGTAAGAGCTTTTAATTCCTCTAATCTTCATCCCTACTATTAGTTCATATGCAAAAATTTGAATTTCTCCTCTTTACATGTGAAAAGTAAATTATCACCTTCCCAGTTGTTTCTGGAGGTCTAACATATACTGGTAACACTGTGCGTAGTAAGTCATCTGGGCTTCTACAAAGTCATTCAGACAGCGAAGGTGATGGGCCTGTGAAGGAAAATTATAGTCAGTTCTTATCTTTATAGTCAACTTAAATGGCAAATGCAAGGGGGAGACAGACCACAATATTGTACTGAGGTAGACTCACCAGTATCTAACATTTTACTACAAGGCTTATTAAGATTGGCCTTGGTGAACAGTACACTAGCAAACTCTGCTTAGCCAATAAACACCAACTGTATATTTAATGAGGGTGGGAGAACTAGGTGATAAGATGTAAACAAAAATTTTAAATATTTCTTCGGATATATTGGAAAGTAACAATTTAAATTTCCTTGATGAATGACTGAGAAGTTCAGTTTTTCCTCCCAAAATTGCCTTAGGACTACCAAAGTCTTGTTCCAGATGAATTTTCAATGAATGAATACTCACATGTGTACTGCTGATTCCTTCTAGCAGAAGTCTGGTAATCTCTGCTTGACGATCAAATTCACTTTGAGTTATTCTTAATTCCTGTTCAGACTTAAATAAGAATATAGTTTTAGAATCTCTTCAGAAGACTCAGTCCATCTTATACACATTTATTTTAGACAGTTAAAAAAAAATGCCCCAAACAAACCTCAAGTTATAATCTGGCAATTCCCCAATTCTGCTTTGTATCTAAAATGGTTCCCTGGTTTCTAGACCTTAGCTTTTCTGTATTACTCCACCTGGACAACTGATTCCAGTACTTGACTCAAAAGAATCTGTTACACTAAAGCTTAATAATACACTCTTAAGAGCCTAGAAAAACTACTAAGAGAAAGTCAAGACATTTTCATAAATTTTCTAGTATCAACTTTGCTAAATTTTAATATTTTACAAAATTTTAAGATGACCACTTTTACAAGTATAAAATAATATTGCTGCAAAAAATTCTCAATTATTACTATAGTTTTTACTTTGAAGTTAAAGAGTCTTCAGTCTCAAATGCAAAAGACTTTAGAGTGACGCCATAGGATTTTCACCTTGCGTTTAGTTGCCAAACACTTGTTGCTAGCAC
Source organism: Macaca thibetana thibetana (assembly GCF_024542745.1). Classification (NCBI taxonomy): domain Eukaryota; kingdom Metazoa; phylum Chordata; class Mammalia; order Primates; family Cercopithecidae; genus Macaca; species Macaca thibetana. The sequence continues at coordinate 85,942,099 of NC_065578.1, read as the reverse complement.
CACAGTTTTTAGGTTCATTCAAAGGATTTTTTGTCCTACATTTTAAATGTCTTCCTTTTACATTTTCTTTTCAAACTATGCATAAAAAATGCCTTAAGCAGAATACTATTAAGATACACTAGGGTTTTAAAAAGCTTTTTAAGTTATGATTGAACTTCAATCAGTGGTATGCTGTTAAATTCTTCTCCAAGAAATAAAAAAAAAGCTCTCATACCCAGATTTTCATGACATAAATACTACCACCACAGCTGATTTCCAGCTACTAAGGTGAAGTCACATACTGTGGAGCTGGGAAGAGATGTGAATAATAGTATGCCACTATTGGTTTCAACCATCTGATAAAAGAGGCTTACTGCTGTGACAAAACAGTTCACTGAAAAATCAACAAGATCTAAAAATAGCAAATAGTGGCAAAAAACATTTTCTCAAATCTTTAGTCAGAGTTGGTTGTTAATAAGTGGGAAAGAGAAATAAAACCTCACAGCTTACTCAGAATAGTTAGCTTATTTCCCACTGGGCATTATCATTGGTAACATCATCATTATAATGATATGTTTGACTACCTCTCCAGCACAAATAGCATTTTCCACCTATGCAAATGCTTTATGACATTTCCAAGACGTAATAAAAAGTAAAAAAAAAAAAAAAACAACAAGGTATGAACTTTTTTCTTTCAGGCCTCATCTCCCTCTCCTCACCCTTTGTTAGCAATAGTTAACCTAGTAAGCCAGTCTACAAGGAAGCAGCAGCAAAGTAGATAATCAGTTGCTGTAACAGCCCACTGGCAACAACCCCAGCAGGGGGGACTAAGAATTGACCTCTAGCTTGGACTTATGGCAATAAGCTTGAATTAGTAAGTCAAAAGTCGAAATTGAATTTACTTGACTAAAACCAGAACCCATGGTTTTTTGATAGCAGGGACAAAGTAAGCTTCATTTGGAAGCTAGTATGAAGTAGAAAAAAGTCCCAGAAGAAAAAAAGAAGCAATGTTCTTCCTAAGGAGAGCGTTAAGGAAAACCAATCACATCAATGTTACACATGCACTATTTACTGTTCTGCTTGAATACAAAAAGGCTTTGAGTGACAGAAGTAAATACAGCAAATCAAAAATAAATGCACTTCATAAGTAAACTAGGCTAGTCCCATATAGGTCTTTGATTGTGAAAGTATGGTTTGATTTAATGGTCTTTAGTAGAAATGGCAGAAAAATCCTACTAGTTGACATTATTTCTAGGTAAGGTGTAAGCAAAAAAACTAGGTAGCAGATTAAGGTGACCAGGAAGATTGAGACTAAAGTGGAAATAATATTTTAATGCTAAGTACACTGAATAAAAAATATCAAATGATCTCATTAAGGATGAGGGATCAGCTTTCTAGGTTTGAGTAAAATTTAATCATGAAGAAAGGCACCATGTTACAAAGCTTAGGAGGTCCTTCTGTACAATCTAGACTTTATTTAGAGAGGGTAGATGATAGGGAAAAATGCATCTCATTTCTGGAATAAGTTTTAGTGCATGTTGGGTGGCTTCAAATAGTCAAATGTCCCAAATCATCTATACTTCTGGCATATATAACTGTTCATAATTGATCTGAGAAGCTAAAAAAATTTAAATTAGGTTTAGCATAATCAATTTACTTTGGAAGAAAATTATCCACATTAGAAAGATAGATAAGAAAGGGCTGATATTCTGTCGTCTAAAAAATCTCAAGGGAAGAGACTTTCTACTGCTAAAAATAACTGCTACTAGACTACATGATAGCATAACATGGGTTAGGTAAGCTAGAAGAGTTTTTTTTAAATGTAACTGGAAGATGGGCAAGAATCTGTTGGCCCATGATATCATGATTGGGTTTTCTGTAAGCCATAAATTTTGGTAATGCTTCTGAGGCATTTGCTGTGACTATCTTGATCAGTGTTGCTTACTATTCATATGGCTTAAAATCTTAAAATACTCCAGGAATATAAAGTTTTAACATTTATACATTTTCATTTATTTATTTATTTTTTGAGACAGAGTTTTGCTCTTGTTGCCTAGGCTGGAGTGCAATGGCTGATCTCGGCTCACTGCAAACTCCACCTCCCAAGTTCAAGGGATTCTCCTGCCTCAGCCTTCCAAGTAGCTGGGACACCACGCCTGGCTAATTTTCTATTTTTAGTAGAGGTGGGGTTTCACCTTGCCGGTCAGGCTGGTCTTGAACTCCTGACCTCAGGTGATCTGCCCCCCTCGGCCTTCCAAAGTGCTGGGATTACAGGTATGAGCCGCTGCGCCCGGTCATTTATACATTTTAATTATAAAAATGTCAGAAGTGACGTGTAGAAGAAAAAAACCCCTCAAATCCATTTTGATAGGTTCCTTTAGATTTTATATATACGTATATAATATGTTTCATGAGTTTCTTCCCATGTATTGTATCAATTTATTTCCTAAACTTGCTGAGACTGCAAAATCAAGTCAGAAATTTTCTGGCATATCTTTACGCCAAAGAGGAAGACATTCTAGGTTTTTTGTTCAACCTATATTCTCTTCTGTGTTGCTCTGCCCCTTTTCATGCTAGAAGTTCAGGAAGAAATCAGAATCCAGTGTGGAACCATAACTAAATTGATGAACAGACTTCACAAAGGGGGATAAGAGCTTAAGGTAAGAATTTCATACTGGAGATCCAAGTCATAGAATCAATAGCTCTACAACCTATGCATAAAACAGACTGTATAATCAATCCTACAAAGCCAGAAAAGAAAAGTTAAAGTTTATAAAGCTATTACTTGTCAGGGGCCACAATCATCACCTGTCCTCAGCCCCCAGTGTTATCCTCATGTAGATGTCAGAGTTTGGTAGGCCCTAACATAAGAAGGAAATGAAAAATGCTTCTGAAGACTTCAAAAAGCATTTGAAACAAGTCTGCATGTACTACAGTTTCTAATTTTATCCCTTAAATTGTTGTTTAATTACTTGCTTTCCCAGCCCACAGACGATTAGAAATGGTAACACAGACAGAAGAACTGCTAGCAGCAGTCACAGACAACTTCTACAAGAAACAAGTCTGATACTGAGGGAAGAGACAACATAGTTGAAAAACAACAAATTCAATTGTTAACAGTATAATAAATGTTAATAATGACCTTAACTATAGTAAAATCAAATACTTGCTATCCTATATTTAATGCAGCAGTAAAATACATTTTTACAGATTTTTCAACTAATGTGACTGAGAAAAATTAGCTTTGGTGCTGGAGAGAACAAGCTTCAGTTACCTAAAAAATTCACTTGTGGCTGGGTGAGGTGGCTCATGCCTGTAATCCCAGCACTTTGGGAGGCCAAGGTGGGTGGATCACTTGAATTCAGGAGTTCGAGACCAGCCTGGCCAAAATGGTGAAAAAAACTGTCGCTACTAAAAATACAAAAAATTAGCCAGGCGTGGTGGCAGGCACCTGTAATCCCAGCTACTTGGGAGGCTGAGACAGGAGAATTGGTTGAACCCAGGAGGCAGAGGTTGCAGTGAGCTGTGATTGTGCCATTGCACTCCAGACTGGGCGACAAGAGCAAAACTCCATCTCAAAAAAAAAAAAAAAAAAATTCATTTGTGCGAAATATGATACATCCCATTCTCTGAAGATACAGGACATGGTGTTAACTATATTTTACATTTTTAAAATTGTCATAAAAAAATAATTAACAAGCATTTCGCCTGCCTTCTATAGTAAGGAACTGTAAGATTACCACTTAGTACAGGTATCTAAGATTTATCAGTGTGTGTGCAAACCACATCTCTGCAGCATTGTTCAACTGCTTGGTGGAGCTTCTATTAGTTAAAGAGACCTGAACATACCCATCATTTTCAGATTTTATAAGGTATAGTAACATAGACTGTGACTGGACCCATGGTGGTTGCCCAATAAATATTTACTGAATCAATGTCAACTAAATTCTTGTTTCATAGTTCTGTAGTTTAATAATTTACTTACTTTTGTCACCTCCTCTGCCCAAATCTAGCCAGCATTAAAAATTAGAGAAAAATATAGAGCATGAAAGTTGGAATTTATTTTCTACAACTTAGTATAGATAAATATAAATACTTGTTTAAATGGCATACTCTTTTTCAGAATAATATTAATAGATTAAACACAGTAGTAACTAAATCAGTACAGCTTAACATACTGTGTAAGTATGACTTTTATATGTATCATTACTATCAATTCTAAAATCTTACGCTAAATCTATAAATTAACAGTTTTCCCAAATTGAGAACACCTAATCTTTCTTAGCTCCAGTATTCTCATCTGGAAAATTAGAGATTTGGACTAAATGATTTCGAATTTCTCATTTAAGTATAAATTATAAAATTTTAGGAAATGAAGCAAAGCAAGGATTAATGGCTGCTGATACAGCCTTTTTGGAGAGAAACAATAAGCTGGAGATATAATAAATATAAAATTACCAGCTGTAAATATATTTTACTATAAGTAGGTTACATTAATAGTAAAAACAAATGATTAATGAAACAAAGTCCTGCTAATTGTTTTTAATTATGTTTTTACCTGAGACAAAAAGAAAAGCTATGCTTTATATGTTAAATTAGCAATGACTGAAATATTCTCACCCTTTTCATTTACCTATAGATAGGACAATGGAAACACATTAATGCATTCTCTTGCTATCTAAGGTAAGCCCTAATTCAGCCAGGGCTTCAGTAATTACAGTTTTTAAAAAAACAAAAACAAAAATGCATTTTATATATTCTGTACAATAATCTTTCCTATTACTTTCCTGCTTTTAGTTTAATGCTAGTGAATGAAAGCAGCCAATTAATTGCCAGTTTATTAGCTGTACTGCAGATCCGTTGATACTTCTAATGAAGTAATATATCTAGAAATAAAACACACTATATCTATACATTTTTATTGGCTAATGTGTACAACTGTTGGCTATGTTCAGATTTTACAACTTTCTATTTTACTAAAATAAAAAACTTCTAATAGTTCAAACATTTTCTCAAACTAAGCTCAACATATACATTGCATACCATAAAACAATCTGCATTCTCTATTCTTTCCCAAGGCTATCACCATTCCACCAAAACTTTTGTAAGTGAGTTAGCACTGGATGGAGAACAAGCCTGGCCGTTACAGGAGTACCTAATCTAATGGGGTCTGTCTTGGCCTGAAATGGCAGAAGAAATTAATTCTATGTTGAGTTTGGGTGAAAATAAGGTAAATCTTGAAGCTACTGAGCAGCAAAGTCAAAGTGTTTACCTTACACCTTTCTTTAAGTATATTTTGTTAATTTTCTTTGCCAAAAGTGAAAATATAAATGCCAGCTTAAATTAGCATCTTTTACTCAGTGCAAAAAGGCACTATATAAAGTTCCAGTATCACTTCAGCTAGTATTTTTTCCTCATATTTTTGTTGTTAAAGATAATGAATACATGGTTTCAATTATTTCAAAATTTTACATGCAGCTAATAGCAAGAGAAGGCACTTTATTCAAGATGTAGAAAACACAGTAGGCCAACAAACCTTCAGCCATTTTACATGCAGGAAGTTGAGCATGTAAGAGAAATTTACCATAATGTTATCTCCTTCAAGGCGAGCTGAGTTTAGTTGCTTAAGTTCATAGTAAGAGACAAAGAACACATTATACCAATGAACACAGTGAAACAAATTACTTCTGCACAATAAATAACACATTAAACAAGTAAAAGAGCCAATCAAATATTTTTTCTACTTAAAAAAACCCCACTACATTTATTGTTCTATGAAACTGCATATAGTGGTGCCTATTCATTTTTTTCCCCAATATTCAAATTTTCAAAACAAAAAAATATGTTGATGCTTGACTTTAAATGAGAATCATTTAGGGAAAATATCATTTTTAAAACTGTCAGTTACCTACAATTTTTATTAAATTTTCACTAAGAAAGTCCTTCTGCCTACCCTAAATTTTCCTATTCAAAGATCATTTCTATTTTATGAATTTATGATGCCTTCAACCACATTCTCTTTCAATCAGCCTCAGCCAGGTCTTGGCATACTCTGAAGTCTTAAAGGCATGTCAATCCTTGTATTTCTAATAAACCTTAAATTCAAACATGTGTTCTTAAAGGCTGTATGATGGTGCTCTAAATTTATTGAGTTTACAGATTAAAGATTTACACTGCTGTGGAAATGCTTAAGTTTGCTGTATGATGTTAAAGAAATATTTTCCATCAAATTTGGATGTCCCAAAATAACAGAGGCCTAAACCACTAAACACCGAAGAGCTTTGAAACCGGCTGATTTTTATCTTTAACATTACTACAACTGTAAAATAATTTTTAAGTTTAGATTAGACTAAAATTGGATTAGTAAATGTAGGTGCCTTATAATTGAAATGCATTACAGTTTTGTACCCCTTAGGTGAAATGCCTGGGACCAGAAGTGTTTCAAATTTCTGGTTTTGGATTTGCATTATACTTACTGGCTGAGCAACCCTAATGTGAAAAGCTCCAATAAGCATTTCTCTTGAGCATCATAAAGGCACTCAAAGAATTTCATATTTTAGAGCATTTCAGATTTCAGGTTTTTGGATTAGGGATACTCAACCTGTAATTATTTTTGTTCTTGCTTCTCTGGTATGTTTTATCATATAAACAATCTATTTTTCTAAACTGTGTTTTTGTTCATTGTGAAACATTAAAGTTGGCTTTCTGCTTAATTGGTATATTTCTGAGAAATGCCTTTGATGGGCCGGGCGTGGTGGCTCACGCCTGTAATCCCAGCACTTTGGGAGGCCGAGGCGGGCGGATCACAAGGTCAGGAGATCGAGACCACGGTGAAACCCCGTCTCTACTAAAAATACAAAAAATTAGCCGGGCGCGGTGGCGGGCGCCTGTAGTCCCAGCTACTCAGGAGGCTGAGGCAGGAGAATGGCGTGAACCCGGGAGGCGGAGCTTGCAGTGAGCCGAGATCACGCCACTGCACTCCAGCCTGGGCGACAGAGCGAGACTCCATCTCAAAAAAAAAAAAAAAAAAAAAAAGGAAATGACTTTGATGTTGCTTTACCATTCTTCAATATGCTAACTGATAAAACAGCAATATTAGATACAAGCAGAAATTCTTTACTGATAGGGCTAAATCATCAAAAAGTTTGATCTGTTATACCATATAGTGAACTGAGAGCAGCAGATATTTTACATCATTTATCTATGAACTCCTCAGTAGAGTACCCTGTACAAAATTAGCATCTAGTAAACATAGAACTCAAAAAAAGTCACAAGAAACTAGTAAGTAAATTATTTAAAAAGTGCCAATATGGAGAGATCCCAAACCTTACTGACAGAGTAACTAGTTACAAAATAATTAATCCATGGAAATTTATAAAGATGTGAAATCAAAGTAAGTCTAAGGTTAGATTAACCACTTCAGTTGCCAACTAGGAACCAGGAAATGTATCAAAGAAGGAAAAAAAAGCAAACCCAAACTCCTAGTGATTCTTCAAGTAAATGGAAGAGAAATACAAGGGGGAAAAAAAGGATCACCAAATACAGGCATACCTCCAGGCTTTATGTAATAATAAACTAAGAGAACTTTTTCTTCCCAAAGTATTTCAGACTTACTGCTATAAAGTTTGAAGAAAAACGAGTTGGTTATCTAGAGGAAAAATACAATTAAAATCAGGAAATTGAACTTTGTCTAGACTAAAAAAACAGTATTTGGCTAGAGTTAAATTTTGCTTTATGTAATACATAAGTTCTAGAAGAGCTGTGTATAAATAAAATTGTTGAATAAAATCATTTGTATCATCTTTTACTTTAAACATAAATTCCCATAGGAAAAAAACCTTTATCCTCAAAAATACACAGCAGAGAAAAATTGCCAAGATCTTTTCCAGATATCTCAAAAGGGAAACATCTCTCAAAATTGGTCTACTATTATATTTAGGTCCTATATATTTTAATAGTGGTAAAATAATTTAGAAATATTAAAGGACTTTGTACACTGTTAAATCTATATGTGCTTTCCGGAACTTTTCCAGGTAGAAAAACAGACTGTCATTCCTATAATAGTGCTAATTAAACAAAGTTTTGCACTGAAACTTGGTAACAGTATTTTTATTCCACAATTATCACTGGGCACATGTAGGCATCTTGAATAAAGACATTCTGTCCCAGTTAAAATATTTATTTCCAGACGATCCTTAAGTTTGTTCCTGATTATGAAATTATTATCTTTAAAAACGAGTTTATAATTTACTTTTCAAATTCATTATTAGCAACTAGAAACTAATAAAAGAATTCAGTGTCTCCTGCTATCTACAGTGTTCATTTTCAAAGTTCTGATGCTGCAGATAGTCTGTTTAGGGAAGTTTTGCTGTTTGTGGTGGTGATGTAATGATAAACCGTGAAGTGAAAATGCCAGTAAATTTGGAATTAATGTCTTATCAAAGATAGCTCTTCTCTAGCAGTAACTAATACAGTGTCTCCAAAAAAGAAAAAAAAAACATAGAAAAAAATAACTTATTCTGCTCATACAAGGTATTGGGGTAGTCTCATAAGACATTACTATCCAATACCAAGTTAATCAGTTTTAAATTTCACTCTAAACCAATTTTCAACGTTTTTATCCCCCAAACAAGAGAACTATAAGACAGTACCAGCACTGTGGTAGTATGCTCATGAAGGCAGTGATTCTTGATGTTGGCAGTGGTAGTGACTTCAAAACAGAAGGCGGGGTAATATACCATAGCTCAAATTAAGTATTAATTTATTAGCTTCTTCTAAAAAATTCATACGTGGCTTATTTTGTACTATTTTAAAGTTATTACAATTCAAATCTGATGTTTTCAAATTCTGGAATGACAATATAGACAGTATAACTTGGATTAACTAAAAAGCTTATAAATAAATCTTTAAAGAAAAAATTAATTATTATATTTAATGTATACCTACTCAATATTCTGAGATTTTCTGGAATATATACTACAATTTATTTATCCAAATGAGTTTCCTCTCACTCAACATCGTTGCCTGAAAGTCCATACTACCACTGTTCGTTTGAATGGTTTTGGAACTATTCTTGGTAAACATTCTTTTAGTTAGTTTGAGCAGTGTGTGGAAAGGGAAGTGAACTAATGTTTAAGTCAAATACAAGTATTCTCAAACTTGAGTCTCATCTTAATTACTATCTTTTTTGCTATTTCCAATTATAATAAATCTATCTCCAAAAATACTTGTCACCACTGAGGATATTTAAAAAAACATGACCCAACATTAAGAGCTACCATAATTTTTGTTTTTTAGCAGCAGCTGTACAGCTAAATATCACGTGTGTGTGTATATATATACATATACATACATATATACACATATACATATACATATATACACACATATATACATATACATATATATATATATTTTTTTTTATTTTAAAGACAGGGTCTGGCTCTGTTGCCCAGGCTGGAGTGCAGTGGTGCAAACTTGGCTCACTGCAACCTCCACCTCCCATGCTCAAGAGATTCTCTCATCTCAGCCTCCTGAGTAGCTGGGACTACAGGTGGGTGCCACTATGTCCGTTCATTTTTGTACTTTCTGTAGAGAGACGGGGCTGTGTCATGTTGCCCAGGCTGGTCTCAAACTCCTGGGCTCAAGCCATCGGCCTGCCTCAGCCTCCCAAAATGCTGGGATAACAGGCATGAGCCACTGTGCCTGGCCATGAATATCACCTTTTCGATACGACTACTTTGCACTGATTTGGATGTATTAAGTTCTGATAAATTTGTTTAGAGAGCACAAAAACAAGACCCTAAAGTTAATAGTCTGTATCTTTCATGGTATATTAGCAAAATATTTTACAAATCTTAAAGTTATTAATCAAAAATATTTTTCTATTTACTTACTGAATTTCTAGTTTCTGCAGCTTTTGCCTTTTTTAGTCTCGTTTTTGCAGCATCCAAATCCAGTCTCTTATTTTGCAATAGTTTCCTTTCTTTCTATAAATATAGAAAAGAAAAAATAAAGGCTAAAGATGCTAAAATTTTGTAAGAGCATACACATTTAAAGTATTATTCCCTAGTAAACGTATGTATCATTTGATAAAGATCTATGATTACAAACTTGGCTATAAAGTTACCATTCAGGTATCTGGCCTCCCTTCCATCCCCTTGTTACTGTTTTAAATTTTAAAATAATTGAAACATTATAAATGTCTGGGAAAGATGGCAGGCAATGATGGAAACAAAAGGAATATCAGTTTTAATATTTTGTGATCCTATCCCGCCTCGGGAACATTTGGCAATACCTTTTTGGTTGTCAAAACTGGTGGAGGGATGTTACTGGCTTCTGCTAGCCAGAAGCCAGAAATGTTGCCAAACATTCCACAAGTCTATCTCTACAAGGAATCCTGAAGCCCAAAATGTCATTAGTGGCCAGATTGAAAAACTGTTTCAAATTGTTACAGATTATCCAGAAGGTGCCTAGAAAGAAGGAAGCATAGGCCTGGGGCGAGGTTCCTTGATGCCTGGTGTCCTACACCTCAAGGATTGGGCAGGCTGCACTTAATGTGTCATAGCACCAAATGCAACCCAACCACTCCAAAATGGAATTTCAAATTTACAGAATAATGAATAAACATTAGTATAGTATCTTAGAATTATTCAGGAATTTCTAGCTTCTGTATAATATGTAAGTTTATTATAATTCAGTTTGCTTTGATCTTAAGATTCCATACGTCAAATTTCATTGCACTAAGCTAACTTTTATTTTATTTTATTTTATATTTTATTTTACGTTTTTTGAGATGAGTCTTAGTCTGTCCCCCAGGGTGGAGTGCAGAGGCGCGATCTTGGCTCACTGCAACCTCTGCCTCCAGGGTTCAAGCGATTCTCCTGCCTCAGCCTCTCGAGTAGCTGGAATTACAGGCACCTGCCACCACGTCTGGCTAATTTTTTCGTATTTTTAGTAGAGATGGGGTTTCACCATGTTGGCCAGGCTGATTTCGAACTCCTGACCTCAAGTGATCCACCCACCTAGGCCTCCCAAAGTACTAGGATTACAAGCGTGAGCCATCGCACCTGGCTGCTAATATCTTTTAAATCATACTTTAACTTCGTAGTTCTTCTGTCTCAGGCCAAATATTTATACAGAAACAAATCCATTGTGAACATATAGAAAGTTTCTATAATATTCAATAATATATTGTAATAAGAAATTTGTAAATTAAAGTTTGAAGTATTTATAATAGCAGCTTTGTAAAAATCTTAGAAAATTTTCATTCTCTATCTCTAAGAAAATAAGTTAAAATCCTAAAAAATGAAGAGCTACATGGTATACTATGGTGATATTTTAGACCGTATTTTCATAATCATTCCAGGAACCTCTCTGTAGATTTTAGTGTTGGTAATGAATGAAAAGGGATAAAGGCATCTCAGTAACATTGTAGGACACACAAATGGAGTAAATGTATCAGTAGTCCTTTATTTTGGTTTAATTTTGTGTTCTGGTGAACATGTACCGACCTGGATTATTTAATTTTGTAATCCACTACATCTACACAGTCATGAAGAGGCCAAATTATTCATTAAAAAGTATAAATATACATCTAAATGCTTCTACTAAATAAAGCGGACACTTTTCAACTCACAGCAATTGTTTTGTAATCTCCTTCTATAAAGTTTCTTAAAGGAGTAAGAAAATTTAAGGCTGACGTTTGAATCAGTTCTCTGTCTGCTGTTCCAATTCTTTTTTGGGTTTCTCCACATTTAATAAGGGCATTACCTGCAAAGGAAAAACATTTTTAAAAAATCGCTGTCTGGTAATATCAGAAAATAAAATCATGTAAGATAAATCAGCAATTTGGTTTGTTTAAAAGTTAGCTGTCACTTGTAAGTAAAATCAAATAGAATTAACTGTAATTAAGGTAGTTTTATTTCAAAAGTAAATTTAAGAGTATAAGTGTCTAAATGAAGGAGACAAAGATAAACTTCCTATTGTAGTATAGGTAATTGTACCAATTCTACCAATGGGACTAAAGAAGGCAGATATACCCCAAAATATTTATGGTCACAGCTCAAATAGTGTAGTCGGCCCTCTATATCTATGGGTTCTGCATCCATGGGTTCAACCAACCACAGATCAAAAATATTCAGGGGAAAAAAAAAAAAAGGATGGCTGAGGAGCCAGGCACAGTGGTGGCATGTGCTTGTAGTCCCAGCTACTTCGAAGCTGAGGTAGGAGGATCGTTTGAGCCCAGGAGTTTAAGGCCAGCCTGGCCAACACAGCGGGGCCTGTCACTATTTAAAAATAAATATATAAAAAATAAAAAAAAGATGGTTGCCTCTGTACTGAACATGTACAGACTTTTCTCCCTTGTCATTATTCCCTAAAAAAATACAGCATAACAACTATTTATACAGCATTTACATTCAGATGATTTAAAGTACAAGGGAGGATGTGCATAGGTTATATGCAAACACTATGCCATTTTATATAAGACACCGGAGTATCCATGGATTTTGGTATCCTCAGGGTGGGGGGCCTGGATCCAATCCCCCATGGATACCGAGGGGTGACTATGGTTATACTTATAAAAGAATAATGCTTCCAATAGATCAAGTCACAATTTGTCCTCTGTTTCTACATCCTTGTAGTTATCATCTCAAGTGTCTATAAATAATAGTGCATACTGGTATCTTAAGTTAAAAAAAAATCCATGCTTTTGCAATACATATACTCTGATACTTAAATAGGGTAAGTACAGTAGAAAAGTAGAGGTAGAAAGTAGAGTAGAAAGAAAGGAGACCCCAAGATCAGAGTTCCATTCTTAGTTCTACTTTGAATAAGCTTTAGCTCCGAGGTTCTTAATCCCTTCATTTTAGAATAAGCTTGGATCTGACTGATAAGGAAGGTAATACGGATAGTAGTTAAGAGCTCCCTCACTGGATACAAATAGATCTTTACTTGAATTACTATACTAGCTGTGACTGTGGATTAATTATTAACTTCTCCAAACCTGTTTCCTTGTCTTTAAAATGAAAGTAATCTATCTTAAAAGCAGGATATAAATGAAAATTTACTTAATATGTAAATATATATACTATATAATGCTTAGCCCATGCCTGCGATACTCAATTTTTAGTTATTAATTACTAATAAGGTAATAGGTTCACAAAGTCCAATTCTGATAACCAGAGTACATTCACTAGAATTACTAGAGGTGCAAACAGATTAAGCAGATTTAAAAGGGAAGAAAATCTAGAAGCCTTTACTAATGTTCATGCTCTGCTAAAACCTTCTTCAGTCTGGTGAAGGAAGGGGCTGCTGGGTCTCTTTCACATAACTTTACGATCCCAGCATCTAACTGAGCCTGGCACAAGCAGGCAATAAAACATCTGTTTAATGTGTAACGTATTTCTAAAAATTAACAGTTAAAATTCAGAAATAATTTTATTTTGAAGTTCTAAGCATTTTCAGACTTAAAAATTAGATTTTGAAGAACACAATGTAGAAGTTTCAAAGTTGTGTATCTAAAAAAGCCTGTCAATGGATTAGTGGCATTCAACAATATTTAGGTTACTTCTTTCTGATATAAAGATAACTACTAAAGTTTAAAATTCATTTAATCTTAGAATGTATAAACTATTCTGTAAATCAGAACTATGTGTAGAAATTAATTTAATCTACCTACCATTTCATACCCAAAGACCATTATCTTGCAGATGTATAAAGAGAATTATTATTAGATATAAACAACAGGAAAAGAAGCTACCGAAAATCTCATGTTATGAGAAAATCAGATCAGAGTGACAATAAAGATGTGTAACTTTGAGCTTCAGGGCTATACATTTAAAGTCTGTACAGCAACTAATAGAGCTAGTGTAACTAAACCATGGCTATAGAAAAGTTGAAATACATAAGAGAAAAATAGAAATGAAATGTAATCCAAACATCCAGAGATAACAATAGTTAGTATTTTTTGGTTACTGACATTATTGCAAAATTATAGCAAAAGCACTGATTAATTCAAGCATTATGTGCCAAGTACCTTTAACATAAAATAAGCCCTAAGAAAGTTTTTTCAAAAAATGAAGAGACATATGCAAACAATAAGTGCAATATCATAAGTATTACAACATAGGTATTGTAAGATCACTGGGAGAATAAGTGAAGAATTCATTTAACTTTTTAGAACTAAAAAAGATGTGAATTCTCTGAATAACTAAATATATGCTTAAATATATTAAATAATAAATTTAACTGTATACATTTGCCTATATTTCTCACTTCATCGAAAATTTTTAACATAAATTTGAAGTTAAAACCAGTTCTACTGCTTTTTTTTTGAGACGGAGTCTCTCTGTGTCGCCCAGGCTGGAGTGCAGAGGCTCGATCTCGGCTCACTGCAAGCTCCGCCTCCCAGGTTCACGCCATTTTCCTGCCTCAGCCTCCTAAGTAGCTGGGTCTACAGGCGTCTGCCACCACGCCCGGCTAATTTTTTGTTATTTTTAGTAGAGACAGGGTTTCACTGTGTTAGCCAGGATGGTCTCGATCTCCAGACCTCGTGATCTGCCTGCCTTGGCAACCCAAAGTGCTGGGATTACAGGCGTGAGCCACGCACCCGGCCTACTAATATGTTAATGACATCTCTATCTAAACATAAAGATATCCTTTAACAGAACTTTTTGCTTTTTACTTACCATAAGCTGTTCCTGGGCCAAACTCAGTCCCTGCATCAATCATATATTGTCCCAGAAGTTCTGGGTTGTTAATACGACTTGGAGCTTTTCTATCCAGTTTCTCATAAACAAATTCTTCTATCCTGGCATCTAGGAGAAAGGTTAAAATTACCAACGATTTCTAAAAGCAAAACTAATTAGAAGATTGTTTTTTTCCCCTATCAGCAGCCATTTATCATCTCCTAAATATAAAGTTAGCATTCATTCCAGCACATATCTTAATAAATATGTATTTTAAATTTTATGTTAGACTATTATATAACTAATAAATTATATTTTAGAAATTTGATAAAATATTTTGGCACAAAAGCATTTTAAAATAAAATAAAATAATTATTTGAGTATTCTACAAGATTTTAAGTTCCAGAAAAGGACTGATTCATTCACTTAATATTTATTGAAGGTGTCTTTGCCCTGTTTGTAGCATTTTAACTCTAATTTTTACTCTGAATGTATGTTCATAATTTCAAAATCAGGATTTCTGGCTAGGAAAATACAGATATAAAGTACCTGGAAGAACCAAAGACTTACATCTAACAGTTTTAGCATGAGCATTTGCTCTCTCTTTTTCTTGCCTAGAGTCTAAATATAGACACAGGTGCTTAAGGAATAGAACAATCCAGGCGTGGAATAGTCTACAGACAGATCAGCAATATGATGCCTTGGCTTTAGTTTATGTTTAAAGTACACAAGTGTATAGATATTATCTCTGAGCATGCATTCACTCAAAATATTTCACCATTAAAAAGTTTAAAATACAAAAGGTTAAATGCAGTAACAGAACATTAGAACACATGGAAAGGGGGAAAAAATAAAAGCTGAATAAACAACTTGGTTAGCAAAATGCTTAAGACCAAAGACATTAACATTTACAATGCTGTCCAACCTAGAGGTATTTCAGGAACAAATGAGAAAATGGCTTAAGTTTCCAGAAACTGATTAAGTATAAATCGAAGCTAAGTCAAATAGGTTCCTTCTAAGTACCTCACATAGATTCCTACGCATGTGGAAGTTTCACATAGTGCACTGAAAATTTCAAAAATGAGCTGAACCAGTAACAGAACACTTCAGGAGTTGGTAAAAGGCTTAGTTATAATACCTAAAATAGAGTATGGCAATAATTCTTGCTTTTGTGGTAGCTTCTAGTACAAAATCAGAAGTTTTAAAGCATAAATATCTCTAAATAGTTAAAACCAAAAAGAGCTTTTTAAAACATAACCATTTAGAAGATACTAGTTAAATTTCAGAACTTCATTTTGGCCCGGTGTGGTGGTTCACACCTGTAATTCTAGCACTTTGGGAGGCTGAGGCAGACGGATTGCCTGAGGTCAGGAGTTTGGGACCAGCCTGGCTGACATGGTGAAACGCTGTCTCTACTAAAAAAAAAAAAAAATTAGCCAGGCATGGTAGCGCATGCCTGTAATCCCGGCTACTCAGGAAGCTGAGGCAGGACAATCACTTGAACCTAGGAGACGCATCTTGCAGTGAGCAGAGACTGTGCCACTGCACTCCAGCCTGGGTGAGTGAGACTCTGTCTCAAAAAAAAAAAAAAAAAAAGTTTTGTGTTTTGACTCTGATTCTTAATTTTGACTGCTTTTCCACCTATCTGGTCAAAAGTTTAAAATGGAATCTTATGTTGACTTCGTTCAGTTAATAAAATATTTGGTATATTAATAAATATTTAATTTCAATAGGTTACAATAAAATCTTAAAACATGCAGGCAATTGTGCTACAATGTAATATATATTTCTGCATAACATATTTTTGAAAAACCCATTTCCAGATCATCATACATTGAAAACAACACAGGAATTACAAGAAAAGGAGTGTTGGGTTTGGCCACTCAAAACCTGTGTAACTTAATAACCAGAGCATTGGCTGGGCATGGTGGCTCACACCTGTAATCCCAGGCTTTGGGAGGCTGAGGTGAGCAGATCACCTGAGGTCGGAAGTTCAAGACCAGCCTGGCCAACATGGAGAAACCTTGTCTCTACTAAAAATACAAAAATTAGCTGGGTATGGTGGTGGACACCTGTAATCCCAGCGACCCTCAGGAGGCAGAGGCAGGAGAATTGTTTGAACCCAGGAGGCAGAGGTTGCAGTGAGCCAAGATCGCACCACTGCGCTCCAGCCTGGGTGACAAAGCAAGACTCTGTCTCAAAACAAAACAAAACAAAAAACCTAGAGCACAAACAAAAAACAAAAACAATTCTTACTACTACTTCCTGGCACAAAACAGGGGCGGGAGGGAATTGTATTTTATTTCCCTGTTTACCAATTGTGAATGAGCTTATTTGCCAATCAGAAAAATATGTTTAGAACAAGAGGAAAAATGTCCATTACTTTTGATAAAAGTGCCAGAGTGTAGAATTTAAATGGCCTTAAATGAATAAAAAATATTACATGGTGTCCAAGGACATTAGGACTCACTCAAAGTGCAAAAAGCTTATTTTGTTTGTTTATTTCCAACTTTTATTTTAGATTCAAGGGGTACACATGCAGGTTTGTTACCTGGGTATATTGAATGATGCGGAAGTTTGGGGTACACATGAACCTGTTACCCAGGTACTGAGCACAGAACTTAACAGTTAAGTTTTTCAACCAAAAGGCATATTTAAAAAGTCACTACCATTTAACTAAAATGATAGAGGACTGCTAGTATTTGTATAGTGCTTGGAGTTTAAGTTAGTATCTAAAAGCAAGCATATGTCATATCACAACATGATCCCAAATATTGGGGAAAAAAAGAAGGAAAGCATACATTGTACCTTTGTTCTTCAGTTTTGATATGCAAAGCTCACAGTGAAAAGACTGGATGTTGATAGGTTCTAGTCCAATTTCCACTTCTAATTAGCTATGCTGCCTTGGACAAGATACTAACTCATGAGTTTCATTCACTAAACAATTATTGTGCACCTTAACTGCAATGTTATTGAGTTGACTAATCTGAAAATGTAGTAGTTGTTTGAATCAAACGAAGTAATTTACGTGAAAATGTAAAACTTAAACATAGGCTGGGCACAGGGGCTTACGCCTGTCATCCCAGCACTTTGGGAGGCAGGTGGATCACGAGGTCAGGAGTTCAAGACTAGCCTGGCCAACATGGTGAAATCCCATTTCTACTAAAGATACAAAAAAAAAAAAATTAGCTGGGCGCGGTGGCATATGCCTGTAATCCCAGCTACTTGGGACTCTGAGGCAGGAGAATTGCTTGAACCTGGGAGGTGGAGGTTGCACTGAGCCAAGATCGCGTCATTGCACTCTAACATGGGCGACAGGGCGAGACTCTGTCTCAAAAAAAAAAAAAAAAAAAAAAACCACACACGAAAACTTAAACAGAAAAAATGGTACCTAGTTAAGCATCTATATAACTTTGTCTTAATTATCTAGGGACAATTCTTCCCTAGATGAAAAAGGAAAACATATTTATATACACACCTCCTCATAAATCTTAAAATTCAAAGTCACTGCCTAAAAATGAGATTTTTTATAAGGATTCTATAAAAGACTGAAAAAATGTCATTTTAAAATTTGTTAGGTACGTAACTGTTTATATCACTTCCTCTTCACAAAAGCACACACAAAAAACCCCACAGACCCCGAAGCTACAATAAAAAAATCCTATGTTTTCAGATGGCCATTAAAACTTTTTTTTTAACATTAAAAAACCCACTAATAGTACTTAAGGTACACAAGAGGTAGAGTTTCTTACTTGGATTTGGCTGCAATAACACTTCAGTTTGTTTCATTATTTTTTCTGTCCATATTTTGGTACATTCAGCTTTGCTAAGGAGGTTCTCTAAGTGAGCATCCAATTCTGTCTTCTCAGCCTGGCCAAGCTTTTCTTCTGTGAACTGTTATTGGTTGTAAAACAAAAATTAAATATACTGCAAATAAATTTTAGGGAACCATATCAGTAAGTAAAAAGCAAATTCAAAGCTAAACAATCCTAAACATACAAATAATCATACTCCAGCTTTGTAAGCCACTGCTTATGAATACTTTTTTTGCTCCTATGTAATTTATCCATACCTCTTTTGTGGATGACCTTACCTTACAGTCATCACATACCCTTAGTTCTGCTAAAATGTATGGTATGAATTCTATAGAAAACCTAAGTGTACTTCTTGGTATATAAAGCGTGTAACTATTTCAACTACCTATTCTAGGTAGACTACGATTAATGGTAAGGAGTAAGAGCTTTGAGTCAGTTGGATCTGAATTCAAATCTTAACTTCGTTGCTTGCTGTGTGACCTGAGCAATGTATTGAATATTTTTTCTTTAGTACCCTCTATTACAAAAGAGAGACAATACATATTTTATAGTGTTTGGGGGATTAAGTATGATTGTGTATGCAAATCACTTTGGTGCCTTGTAATTACTAAGTTTTAAAAGAGCTGTTAATGTTTATTGTAGTTTATGTCTTATTAGCTCTTTAATAACACCTAGTTAGATAGTTTCCCAGAACATACCATAAAACCTGTCATTTATAAAGCTGCTGAGGATATGTTCCAGCAATTTATTTATAGACTAACTTTTGGAACATATCCTATTCATACTATGAAGACATCTTTTAACCATAAAATGTGGTTAAACATACTCAACAATCACTTTTTATTATTGAATATACTGGTATTTGAGAAAAGGTAGCATTGCCTATACAATAATAAAGAGGTAAAAGGATTCTGTGTAGATCTAGAGCCTTCTGGATACTTTTAATTAAACATTAGAGGTGATGACTCAAGCTGTTTATCATGCATTATTTTCCCCTAGAATATGTGGCTTTCTCCCATCTTAACACAGGTATATCACTAGCACTAATTCTGTGCTCAGTAATGACTCACTTATGGCTGACAAAAGTGTTCACCTTGCCTTTTTCTCCTTTTGTTTCTTAAAAATCTCTTTTGCTACTCTATTTTCTGAGTTTTATTGTTTCTTTCAGTATCTTTCTTCTTGGTTTAATACTTTCAGGTTATTATCAGCATCTTGAGCTGAAGGGTCCTCTAGAATTCTATTCTTAGACTTCTGGTTACAATCTCCACTGAGGCTCCCTCTTTAGGGGCTAGAAATAACAGCTTAAATAGCTTTTGTAAAGCCTTGGGTCTTATTGAGAATGGTCTATAGCCAGCCCCTGACCCAGTGGGTGGAACCAAATATAACAGTTCCAAAGCTACTGCCTAAGCCCATAAACTTGCAGTGTAGCTGGAGGATTGGGCACTGAGCAAAAGCAAACCCTGATCCCAAGGTCAGCTGGATAAACTATGCAACCTTATTCTTAGGAGAGAACCCTGTAGTCTTTACAGATCCCTGGAGATTCTAAGCAACAGACCTCCTACTAGACTTTTACGTGTTCAAAGTCTACCACCAATGGCTAGATAAAATAACTCCCAGATACAGCGACCAATAGGAAGGGAAGAAAGGGAATACCTTTCACTCAGGTGAACATCACCTATAAAGAATGATCTAAAAAAAATTCTTTAGCACCTTAAAAATTGAAACTGCATGCATAAATTTCCCTTTAATAAGCAAGTTTATCCACTTGTTTGTTCATTTTGTTTATTCCTTCAACAAATACTTCAACTTACTAAGCACCTACGTATGTTCTAGGCACTCTTGTAAATACATGGGTTTCAGCAGCCAACAAAACAGACAAGGTTTCTGTTCTTAGGAAGCTTACATTTTAACGGCAAAGGCAGACAATAGATAAATAAGGATATAAAGACACGAAGACAGTAAAGAGGACCAACATGGTTGGTTTTATTGTTTCTGAATGACATAAAAAATCCAAGTACAGAAAAAGAATTCATTCTTCAGGGAGAGCAGGAGAATCATGGAAGGCTTTAGTGGGGGGGAGATGGGCAACTTGGGCCTAGACAGGGGAGCAAGAGTTTGAGAAGTGTGAGATGGGGGTAGTTAGAGAAACAGTATCTCTGAGTAGGTAACAAACGACCTGTGACTGAATGATATGAACCACGTTAAGATCCAAGGAAAGAGTGTATAGTCCTGATGATTTATCTTCCAGTTGCACAACTTCTTTAAGCTCATTTGCATCATCCTCACACATATTAAATATTAATTTATCTGTAGAAATCCTTAACTTACAGTTAATAACCAATAATAAATTAATAGAAAAATCAACACATCAATAATTTAAAAGCAGTACTTATGGTCAGGAGCAGGGGCCCCCGCCTGTAATCCCAGCACTTTGGGAGCCTGAGGCGGGCAGATCACTTGAGCTCAGGAGTTCTAGACCAGCCTAGGCAACATGGCAAAACCATGTCTCTACAAAAAAATACAAAAAATTAGCCAGGCATGGTGGTGCACACCTGTAGTCCCAGCTGCACTCCACTGCACTCCATTCTGGGTGACAGAGCAAGACCCTATCTCTAATTAATAAGTTAATAATAAAATAAATAAATATAAAAGAAAATAGTCACTGAATTTATCTGATACAAACTGGGGTTCAGGGCAAGTTTTCTCCTGACAGTATTTCAGAAAAATCAGCAATTAGAAAGTTAATTATTTGGAAAATAAAACATTTCAATCTTCAGATGAAAAGGACTGTTTGCTTAATTATTTAATATTTTCTTTGTGACTCTCATGATACTGCCTCCCAGGTGTCTCATTAAATAAATATTCTTTTAGTGAAAAACAGTATGAAAGTATAACAGAGCAAAGATGGGTATTTGCACGAAGTGATTTATTTGTATGAGTCTGAGGAAGAAAGAAAATATGTAAACTGATAAAGATTCTACAAACATATACAATTAGTAGGTTTTTTCTTCTTCTTTTTTTTAACTATTCTAGTTCAGAAGATATATGGAACCCTTACACATGAGTGAGACAGTCTGATTACAGAAAACCTGTTTGGAAAATAGCAGTACTGTGGGAAGGGTCACATGACAATGTTTCTATGTTTCACATTTCAGCACATTATATATAGTCTTATTTTCTAATATCTTTTTTTAATGTTTTATTTTTTCAACAAGACCATTTACATCTTTCTTATACTTCTGTGTCAAGGCGTAGTGTATGTTCAAAAATTCCATTAACTAAGCTGTGCATTCTACATCAAATACTAGAAAGAATCTTAAAATATAGGTAAGAATAATTGTAGAGATTAATAAATTGAGGCTCAGGGTGATTAAACACTTTGTCCAAGGTGTCAGCGTTGGGATTCAGTGTCACATCTGTTTGAGTCATAGTCTTATCATACTATACTACCCTTCCAGTAAATACTTGCTGATTTCCAAAATTAGTATTTTCTATTCTTATTACTATTATCCAATCATATTCTGTGCTTCCTTTCTCCTATGTCTGTTCACAGCACTCTGGACAGCTTTCTCCTCCAGATCAGTTCTGCGTCCTACAAGATATTCAATAATTACTCACCAAAATTAAAAGTAAATTAAATCCTATCATGAATGAATAAAGCGGAGGAAGACACAAAATAAGGACATTGCTAATTCTATCACATTTTAAAATTGAAATTATAAATTTAAATCTTATTACTTAAATATATAATTGTAAAATACATGATATTCCCCACAATTTTATCATTGTGGAAGCAAAAGGATTTTTCCATAATTAGAAGTACACTGTATTAAGATAACAAATACAATATTTAATACATTTTCTCTAAAGCATTGTAAATAATGCATCTACTACAGACATTATGAGTTATCTCAACTAAATTAATATTTAAACTACTAATCAAAAATATTTATGGCTTATATATATTTTCTTCTACTGCAAGATGATCAGCATATGATGTGCTTCTTGCCCTCAAGGATTTTATGATCTACTAGAATACTGCCTTGACACAAAACAAAATTACAGTAATGGTACTCTTTTCAGAAGGGCAAAAGACCTATTATTTCTTTTAAAAAAAGATCCTAAGTTACTAAAAAATTGTAAATTAACCCATAAAAATTTTAGTTTGCAACATCTCAAGTTCAAAATCATTACTAATTTTGTAATCTCTTGATAATAGGTATTAATCAGAAACTAGTTGATTTTAAGCATATCTTTTAATGAATAGATGGCAGTATAGTTTAATAATTAAGAACTTTTGTGTAAACAACCTAAAAAGGCAAACTGTAAACAAGTCATCTTCTTAATAAGTTATTAAACTCAATGTTTTCTAAAATATAATTTGATACATAATTTTTTTCATATTTCATTTGTAATACAGCAAAGTGACATAAGAACAGAAAGTTTAATCCCCTCTCTTTTATATATTTTCTCTAAATATTGCTTTGCAGAAAGAATTGTCTTTGAGTTGGCTACATTATACCAGGCACTGTAATCCTTCTTTTACTACAGGATAGGCACATATACCCACATTATTACATAAGGAGCCTGGATTCCAAACTCTACTTTTAGGGAAAAAAAAAAAAACAACACTGCAAGTAAAATAGGTGTGATCAAAGACATCTATTTAACGCAAACTCTAATCACCAGTATTACTAAAGAGTAATATTCTAAAAGAAATTTAAATTTCTTGGAAAATATGTAACTCAGACTCTGAATAATGTATTAGTAAACTGCAAAGTGGATCTTTCTCCATTGGTTCTCAATTTTGGCTGTTCTTTAGAATTACTTGAGACAGCCTTAGAAAACACTGATGTCTGGTCTGATCCAACCCCTAAAATTCTAATTTAATTGGACTGGGGTGCAGCTCATATATTGGCATTTACAAAGATTCCCCAAGTATTTTAAGTGCAGCCAAGACTGAGAACCGCTGTTCTAAACTCATTCATAATTATTTAAATATGTATCACTTGATTTAGTGCATGTTGCATTACTTTACTTTCTTCTTTTGCCCATTTAGGAATGTCAGCTGTTATTACTGCTACTTCACTGTGCTGGAGTTTTGCTTCAAATACATTATCTGTGTCGAGGTTCTTTCAGTAAGTTGGTCTCCAAAGAACATTAAAGAAATTGACTTAGGTGTTTGAACATTTTAAATATAGTAGCAAAGCAACTAGGAGTACATCAATTGGGTGCGGTTAAGACTTTAGGATTAATTTGTAGCTCTGTCATTACTTTAAAAACACTTTCAAGAAAGGCCTGGTGTGGTGGCTCATGCCTGTAATCCCTGCACTTTGGGAGGCCAAGGCAGGTGGATCACCTGAGGTCAGGAGTTCGAGACCAGCCTGGCCAACATGGTGAAACCCCGTCTCTACTAAAAATACAAAATTGAGCTGGGCATGGTGGCATATGCCTGTAATCCCAGCTACTAGGGGGGCTGAGGCAGGAGGATCACTTGAACCTGGTAAGTGGAGGTTGCAGTGAGCCAAGATCATGCCACTGCACTCCAGCCTGGGCAATAAGGTGAGACTCTGTCTCAAAAAAAAAAAAAAAAAAAAAAGTATTTATAGATTTTCTAATTACCTTACTCATGTAGTACATAAGTGTGAATTTTAACATCAGGTTAACAAACTATCTTCTATCTACTTAACTAAAATAATGCAAATAGCACCAAAGGATATGAAAACAGTTTTAAGTAACACTAAACATGCAAAGTTTTTATGTAACAAGAAAATGTATGGATTTCGAATGTGACATATTTTATTTATTAGAATTTAAGAAACATGGTGAAGTTGTCACAGTGTGAATTCTATAAAAGAAATAGGATTTCAGAAGCGCTTGACAGAGTTATTTGGCCAAGCTGGAACTCCAGCGATGGTCTGACAGGAGCTAGTTAATGGCAACATCATATTCATCTTTACATCTTTAGCTTAGACACACCATGACACTTGCCGAAATAAATGGGAGATCAAGGCCAAGGTTAAAACTATATTTTAAAAACTATATTCCTTAGAAAATAGGTGGTGTTCATGAAATTCACAGCATGACTTTAATAATCAGTTTAGAGGAAGCATTAGAAAATTTAAAATGAACTCCCTAAGTAATTTGATTTGAAAAATTCTTTTTAGAAAGTCTATGCCCTTATTTTAATGATGGTGAGCAAAGTTTTGCTTCAGTAAGAATTCTGAATTAAAAACACATCTCTTGTTCCTTTATCCACTTGAAAGATTTATCAAATAAAGAGTTATTCACAAAATGGCTATTTACTACAAAGAATATTTATGACAAATTTGAGATTATTACTATGAAGTCTTTGAGGGCAGGAACAGGGTCTCATTCAGCTTTGTATCTTTCAACACCAAGCACCTAGGAGGTACTCAATTTCAATACAGGTTGAATGGTTTATTATTTTATACTGGTATTAGTTAATTTCAAGGTCAGCAAACACAATGTTAGAAAATTCTAATAAAGATACTGTCATTTAACATGCTTATTGTTGCCCTTCAAAGATTAAACTTCACATATGGATAGTAATTTGCCTTGCTAAAATGATATAAAAGTTAAAATGAACCATGTTAGATGTTGTGAGAGGGGAATAAGAAACAGAGTTGATGCCTTAGCACATACAAACTCATTAATGATGTGAAAGAGTAACAGAATATTAGAGTTCCAAGAGATCTAACACAATAGTTCATTAGAAGAAAAGTGCCACCTATTCATTCGGAATTGAAAATGATTCAGGATTTCAGAGCAAGCTCTTGTGGTCTAAGAAGCCTTATTAGCTGAGATGGATTGAAAGCTGTATCTTCAAAAAAGTTTCTGGGCCGGGCGCGGTGGCTCAAGCCTGTAATCCCAGCACTTTGGGAGGCCGAGACGGGCGGATCACGAGGTCAGGAGATCGAGACCATCCTGGCTAATACGGTGAAACCCCGTCTCTACTAAAAAATACAAAAAAACTAGCTGGGCGTGGTGGCGGGCGCCTGTAGTCCCAGCTACTCGGGAGGCTGAGGCAGGAGAATGGTGTGAACCCGGGAGGCGGAGCTTGCAGTGAGCTGAGATCCGGCCACTGCACTCCAGCCTGGGCGACAGAGCGAGACTCCGTCTCAAAAAAAAAAAAAAAAAAAAAAAGTTTCTGTATTTTACTTTTATTTTTTAATTTTTTTTTTACTCTCTCCATTTTGGAGATGAATAAAGTTGTATCTTAAGGAAAGGAAAGAATAAGCAGACAGGACACTTAAGAGGAGTTTAACTATATGAACAAAAGCCTAAAATAAGTACAAGATATTTTGGAAATTAAAAAATAATTTGGAATGCAGTGTTTATATAAGTGAGAGAAAGAACCAGATTGTAAGGGAGTATTTAATGCTCAACTAAGAAGTTTGGACTAAAAAGATGGATTCTAAGAACAAATGGCATTTAAAACTCTAGTAAAATAACAATTAAGCAAGGGTGAATTACCTGATACTTTTGTATTTTACCATCTTGAGGTACTTAAAAACAAGCACCCAAATGGGCTAGTTAAGAATAAACATTCCTACTCATTTATACATTCTAGTTTAACATTCTTTTTAAAGTACCAAGGCTTAAAAACAAATTTTAAAAGGAGGGAAGTGGAACGGTGATGGGACTCATCTATGTGCTTTACTAGTTTGATCTGACCTTTTTTTAAAACAAGAAACATGTTTAATTTTTAACTTAGGAATTTTTAAGTAAAATGGAAAACAATGTATGGCATTGGCCAACCAAAGATTGGCATATTCCTTAGGGTACAATTTGATTTGAATGAAAATTATTATTTATAAACATGAACGTTTAATTCTCTACTATTCTTACTGCTTATAAAGAGATACTGGCATAGCTCTTAAGCTATTCTTAGCATGCAACTTGGTACTTTGGCATTATACTGATGTCAATCCAATTTAATATAGAAACTCAGGGACGAAATAAATACTGAGATGAGAAAGCAGTGTTTTGTTGAAAACCACCACATAGCATTCGAAATTTCACACGTTCTGTTTTAGAAGCATCCTTTTTTTTCTTACAAATTTTATACTCTTTAAAAAAGTATTGTGGAAAATGTCAAACATACAAAAGTGTAACAGTACAATGAAACCTCATGAACCCATAACCAACCTTCCACAACTATCAACATTCTGTTAATGTTGTTTCAGTGACCTCTGTTTTTTTTTTCTTCTGAAATATTCAAAAGCTAATCTCAACTGGTGTGGTGACTCACGCCTGTAATCCCAGCACTTTGGGAGGCTGAAGGAGGTGGATCACCTGAGGTCAGGAGTTCAAGACCAGCCTGACCAACATGGTGAAAATCCATCTCTATTAAAAATGCAAATTTAGCTTGGAGTGGTGGTGCATGCCTGTAATTCCAGCTACTTGAAAGACGAGATACGAGATTCGCTTGAACTGGGGAGGTAAAGTTTGCAATAAGCCGAGATTGCGCCGTTGCACTCCAGCCTGGGCAACAAGAGCGAAACTCCGTCTCAAAATAAATAAAAAATAAAACACAAAAAAAACCTACAAAAACCAAATCTCGGATATGGTATAAGTTTATCCATAAATATTTCAGTATGTATCTCTAACAGCTGCGGACACATTAAAGGATCCTGTTTCTCCAAAAATTTTTCCCTTAATGAATGGCTCAAGCCAAAACCTTGGAGTCATCCTTGACTCATCTTTCTCTCAGCCAATCCAACAGCCAATACTGGATAATTTGGAACCTTCACTGGATAATTTGGAATCTTCACTGCTACCACTGTAATCTAAGTTACAATCGCCTTTTACCTGTATTATGTCCACAGTTCCTTCATTGGTCTCTTTAATGCCCCTGTAACTTCAGTCTTTGTACTTCTTCCTGCTGCCTGAAATACTTTTATTCCAAAAAAATTAGGTCTGTCTCTTCCTTGAGGTCTCCTGAATTTCATCCTATTAGAAAGACTTGCCCTGACCATCCTATCTATACCACAATACTAATGTTAGAAAATACTAATAAAGATGTTAACCACCACCATCCCTGCCGTTATTCTATTCTTCTGGCCATGATTTTTATCACCACCTGATGTATTTACAAGCTTATCTTCTGCTACAATGTAAGCTTCAGGAGGGCAGACACTTTGCTGATTTTATTCACTGCTGTATCACCAGTGCCCATAGTAGCCGCAAGCAGACATGCAGTAGACACTTAAATATTTAAGACTGAAAAGAAAATTATTTGATGGCTAACAGATTAGCAAAAATTTTAAAACTTTTTCCTAAGGAATTTGAAACAAGGAATTAAAATTCTTTGGGAAGTACACATTTTGAGAGCTTTGCTAGATTTAATTTTTTAAATCGAGTCTATCCACAATTTAAATCAGACTAAATTCTAGTAAATGTGTCTTCTTTAAGGGGTGTGAATTATATGTCTGAAACATATTTAACTGTATTTAAAAGAGTAGTATTATATAGTGTCAAATCCTCATAAGCATCTAGAATTACAGGTAATGAGCACTAGGACAAAAAAAAAAACCACAGGCTCTAGTCCTCTATTGCAGTCAATGTTAAAAGTGTACAAGTGTCTCACACATCAGAATTCATTTCAGACCCTCAATCACTCATTCTTCTTGCACCTTGTCTTTGAACTATTAGAAGCTAGTGAATTTAAATCAAAACATTATTTTAACTATAAAGGTTCAATGTCTTTACAATATATCATATTTTAGGGAAGGAAGGGAAGAAAAGGATTAAGGCAGCTAGCTTATTACTCACCATGCAGATTTTAGAACTTAGAAATCAAAAGCTAGAAGGAATTTCCCATCTCTAAAGTGTTACTTGCTTGTTGATATGGAAATGCTCAGATTGTACCAGATGATTTTTAAGGTCTCTCTAGGCCACAACATTCTATTATTCTAGCTATCTTAAATCTGGAATGCTTATCCCGGAAGAAAAAGCAGCTTGGAGTACTAGGTCAGACAGCACCTGGTTATTTACTAGCTGTGTAAGTTTCTTAACCTCAGTAAGGGTGCTTCCTCACATATATAAAAGGGGTTAATAACATCTATCTGGCAAAGTTATGGAAAAGACTGGAGATATGTCAAATGCATTGCGAAGTGCTTGACAGGTTTTTCATAATACAGGCAGCTATCACCTTGCTCTAGCTCTACTATTCTTTTGCCAGGGATAGTGCAATGTAGGATCAACTGTGCCAACAAAATTGGGGCAAAGGCAAGGAAAGTAGTAAAGCCACAGAACAGATTTACATTTCAGCACCAATTTGGTATGCATATTAGAAAATTATTTTTGTTTTTTTTTTACAAAAGAGAAAGTTGTTGCTACCGTGACTATGCCATTAACTTAAACAACAGATTGTTTACAATTCATGTTGTGAAATTTACATCTGTTCACAGATTTACTGAGTTGGCATAATGTGGGTGATGACTGTGGGAAACGGCCCAAGTTCCTTAGTACTGACACTTCCTTGATTGCAGAATATCGAGAGGTGGTCAACTTCTTCCCTTAAAGTGTATTTGAAACATACTAGTGTGACTATAGCCATAAAAATTTCCCCGCATCTCTCCTTGATCTACAGCCGGTGCTTCCCATTTTGAAAAAGAGTGAGAACCCCCCAACCCTAGGTTTCTTGTGGTCTTGGCAAAGCCTCAACGCCAACTGGTGATCTCCATTTCCCCCGCGGGCTGCCAAGCCCAGGACAGTCCTTTCAGGGAGAAAGAGGGCCGGAGGAAACTGTGTTGGCAGCTCTCTGGGTTGAAGGACAGGAAAAGGAAACTCCCTTCTTGGACTCGGAGGGGAGGGTGAGAGACGAAAGGAAAGGGTGGGGGGTTGTGCAGCAATGGCCAGTGTCTCGATTACCCCAACGGACTCGTAAGCCTCCGCCAGCCCCGGGGTGAAGCACTGGCGTCGTGGGATTAAAGGCGGACAGTGCAGCCTTAGTGTTGTGCTGGGGTGGGAGGAAGCTCCCGGCCGGCCCCACCCCGCCTCGCTTCCCGTGGAGCGGCGGTTGGGCAGAAGCGGGACAGAAAACCGCCGCCGGGCCCGGGGAGGGGACCAGGCCGCGCCCATCTCCTAGGCCTCTGGCTGCAGCAGGCCCGCTGGGTGGTCGGCGAGGCCAGGGGCGCTGCGTCGGGCTGGGGTCCCCTCCCTCAACCTTCCCTGGCGCCGCCACCCCTTTTCCCCCCAGCACGAGGGTACCTGCACGGCGCGACTGAGGAAGGTGCCTGCGTCGGCCGCCAGCTTCTTCACGTTGAAGTCCATGATGTTCATCCTGGGCGGCAGCCCGGCGGAGCCGGCTGACCTAGCGGCGGCGAGGCGGAGGCGCCGCGGCCGGGCTGGGACGCAGGGCTACAGCGGCGAGGGCAGACGTGGTAGGTGGAGGGAGGCGGCGCCAGCCCCGCCACCGCAGCTGTCGTTTCCGTGAAAGGGGTGGATGAAGGCGGGGCGAGGGAGGAGAACGAGCGCCCGCGGCGGCGGCGCCAAGGATGGGTCAGTCGGTCCGGAGAGCGGCCGCTAACGTCGACAATGGGCCCCGTGGGCTAGCCGGAGATGGACCGGCAACCCGGCAGTGTTGAGCCGGGCCCCAAGGGGGAAGCGAGCGCGGGCCGCGGGGTGGAGCCTTTCTCGAGGTTATCGCGGGAACAGCGACCCCTTGAGGATTGCGGCGGCGCAGCCCCGGGACGCGCTGGGAGCTCCGCCCGGCTCCTGTGGAGGAAGCGGCGAGGGAGAGCCGCAGGGTCTCGGCGCCTCTGCGTGCTTGCACTTAACCTCCGAGAACCCAGAGCGAACGCGACGCACATTTCTCTTTTTGTTTTAAGAGTAAATATAGGAATTACAGCATAGAATTACAATATCTGGAAATTTGAACTGACAGGTCCCAGTCACAGTATGGCACCGCGCGACACACTTGGTCCCTGAGGCCTGGATGCCGCACAGCGAACGTTTGCGGAATAGGGTTGGATTTACTGTCCCCCACCGAGCCGGTTGCTCATTCATTTAGCATAACTGAATACCTCCTGTGTGCCAGGCACTGAATCGAGTGTCGGAGATACCACGCTGAACAAGACAGTGTCCTGCCCTCAAGCTCCCGGTCGGTTACTTGACAACCTTCCAGGACCTCAACACTACGTGCCTACTGTGTGAAAGCAAAGTGCCAGGTGGAGGACACAAAGATGGCGAGCGACACAGCATAGCCCTTAACAATTAAGCGTGACTAATTTTAATAACAAATGAGAATATGATGTGACATCCGTTCCAAATCCTGTCATTCCAATTAACTTCTTAAGCATGCTTCACGATACAGCCTCTGCTTGAAAGGAATTAAAACAGGTACAAGCATGGAAGGAGACGTTGCTATCATATTTCAAGAATAAGAAAATGCTCTCTCTGTTTTGTGTGGTTGTGCAGCAGGCAATGAAATGAGCTCACATTCAGGCTTCCGTGTTTCACTGAAACCACAGTCACAGATGCAATAGATGTGAAAAGACGAGTGCAGTAAAAGCATTATGAGGACAAGAAGAAAACGTAAATATTTGTGTTGTTTCATTCTTTGTTGTGGTGGCAGAAACAGCCCCCTCTCTAAGGTAACTCCAATATAATGGAATCTCCCAGCTTTGAAATACTCCATGTCTCTAATTTTCCAGAAATATGGAAAAATAAGTTTATAATAAAAAAATCCTATTTCTCATTTATTGTCTATTTTAGGTCTTTATGTGGAAAAGCACTTACCCTCTTCCCAGAGCGCTGTTTTTAAAGTAGGTATATTAGCCGTAACCTATGCTCGTCTCTATAAAAGGATCACACCACCGTGACCCCCATTAAAGAATTTCCCCTTGGCAAGATGGCTGCCTCAGCAGCGCTGTTCTCGCGCTTGCGGAGCGGGCTCCGACTCGGCTCGCTGGGACTGTGCACGAGGTTGGCGACGCCGCCCCTCCGGGCCCCAGATCAGGCCGCAGAGATCGGGAGACGCGGGGGCACTAAGGCACAAGGGCCACAGCAGCAGCCAGGCTCAGAGGGTCCCAGCTATGCCAAAAAAGTTGCGCTCTGGCTTGCTGGGCTGCTTGGAGCTGGTGGGACCGTGAGCGTCGTCTATATCTTTGGAAACAACCCAGTGGACGAAAATGGTGCCAAGATTCCTCATGAGTTCCACAATGATCCAATTCTGGTACGGTAGTTGCGCCGGACATACAAATATTTCAAAGATTATAGACAGATGATCATCAAGCCCACCGGCCCTTGCCTTCTTCCAGACCCACTGCAGGAGCCGTACTACCAGCCACCCTACACGCTCGTTTTGGAGCTCACTGGCGTCCTCTTGCATCCTGAGTGGTCGCTGGCCACTGGCTGGAGGTTTAAGAAGCGCCCAGGCATCGATACCTTGTTCCAGCAGCTCACCCCTTTATATGAAATTGTCATCTTTACGTCAGAGACTGGCATGACTACGTTTCCACTCATTGATAGCGTGGACCCCCACGGCTTCATCTCCTACCGCCTATTCCGGGAAGCCACAAGATACATGAATGGACACCATGTTAAGGACATTTCATGTCTGAATCGGGACCCAGCTCGAGTAGTAGTTGTGAACTGCAAGAAGGAAGCCTTCCGCCTGCAGCCCTATAATGGCGTCGCCCTGCAGCCCTGGGACGGCAACCCTGATGACCGGGTCTTGTTGGACCTGTCTGCCTTCCTCAAGACTATTGCACTGAACGGTGTGGAGGACGTGCGAAACATACTGGAGCACTACGCCGTGGAGGATGATCCGCTGGCAGCTTTCAAACAGCAGCAAAGCCGGCTAGAGCAGGAGGAGCAGCGGCGCCTGGCCGAGCTCTCCAAGTCCAAGAAGCAGAACCTCTTCCTCGGCTCCCTCACCAGCCGCTTGTGGTCTCGCTCCAAACAGCCCTGAACTCCGGGCCTCCTCAAACTCAGTGCCGGGGTCCAGAGCCCCAGTGCTTCCAGACCAGAACTTGGGCCACCACTGTCCAATAAAGTACATCCCAGACGCCACACCTGCTGTGTCCCGAGAGTCTCCAGATGGGGGCATCAGGATGAGGTCCGGGACTCTCAGGTCACCATCCCACAGTGGCTGATTGGCTGCCAAGCACAGAGTAGGGGCTTTGTTGGATCACAGCGGATTTTTCACCCTGGTCTGGGAATGTAAAAACCCTCGCTGTGTCAAAAAAAAAAAAAAAAAAAGTAATAATAATAAATTTCCCCTTTAATGGTGGACACGGTGGTGTACCTGAATCCTCATCCTCAAGTGTTTCCATCTTCCCAGGCTTGGAAAAACAACAATGTTACTTCTTTCTTTTGCACGCTCTGTAGCTGTAATCCTGTTTCCCCATTCTCCATAAAACACTTACCTTATTTTCATATATCCTTATTCTTAGCCTTTGATACCTTTTTTTTTTTTTTTTTTTTTTTTTTTTGAGATAGTTTTGCTCTGCCACCCAGGCTGGAGTGCAATGGTGTGATCTCAGCTCACTGCAACCTCTGCCTCCTGGGTTCAAAGATTCTCCTGCCTCAGCCTCCCAAGTAGCTGGGATTACAAGCATGCATCACTACGCCCGGCTAGTTTTTTATATCTTTAGTAGAGACAGAGTTTCACCATGTGGGCCAGGCTGGTCTCGAACTGCTGGCCTCAAGTGATCCGCCTGCCTCAGCCTCCCAAAGTGCTGGGATTACAGGTGTGAGCCTCCGCGCCCAGCTGATTCGCTTTCTTTACAGAGAAAGTATAAATCATCACTCTGTTTGGTAGAAGCCTCTTGAATCAAATTTCCTTATTTCCACCTCCTGTTCTCTCCACACTCTTTCCTCCATCATTGCCAAATGTTTCAAAGGAATAGTTGCCTCAGGTGTTCTGAGTAGAGCCACTGATCCCTTAATCTTGGCTGCACATTGGCATCACCTGGAGAGTTTAAGCAACCACTGATGCCTGGATCCAGTCCTAGAGTGCAGACTGGGCATTGGGATGTTTTAGGAGTTCCTCTTGGTGTTTTTAATGAGTGACCAAGGTTGAGAACTAACTTGTCACCCTCTAGAACTTGCTCCATCACTCTCTACCCTTTGCCTACAGATTGATTCTATTTCTCTTACCAGATATGAGTCCCTTAAGGGCAGTGTCCATTTCCTATTTATTTTTATATATTTTATGGTTTGCACTGGAAACATAGTGAATTCCCAAATGATTTAGTAAGTGAAGAAAGTAATCAAATCAAGATGTTTACAGTGCTAAGCTCTTTTGTGACACCATCACCCCCAACCTCCATTTCCAACTACCTATTTATCCATAGATTCAATATTTCCAGTGGCAGGTCTGTTGTAGTTTGCTTTTCCTGAAAATTCTTTTCTTGGGTTTCCTATATTGATAAATTGAATCATACACACCAAATCACCTAAGCCAGAAATCAGAGTCCCCTTTGATTATTTCCTCTTATTTCCCACCACCAATTGATCTATTCTGGCAATTTCTTCTCTGAAACTGTTTCCTATTTCTCATTTTTATCCTCTTTTTAAAAACAATTTTTTTTTAACTTGAAACAATTTACAAACTAAGAAAACTGTTGCAAGAATAGTACAAAAACTTCTGTGTACCCTTTGCCTAGAAACCCCACTAAAACTTTGCCAATTATTCCAATGTCTTTACAGCAAAAACATCCCAGCCAAGAAAGATCATGTGCTGCATCCAGTTGGCATGTTGCTCAGTTCTCCTTCAGTCTGGATCAATTCTTCAGGCTTTTCTTGACACTATTCCTTGCCCAGAGTTAGCCACTATTTTTAAATTGTTATGATTAATATCTATTGTTTTTGTACTTTCACTGAATTTGTATGTTATCTATAAAGGGTACTACTATGTTATATTTTTAAACTGCATAAATGGTATCATATAGATAAATCCTTTTGCATTTAGGGGTCTAACACTTATATTTGTATATTTGATGACTTTTATTCTTTGTGGATTGATTCCTTTTGCTTTGTACATTGATTCCTTTTCGTGTTTTTTTTTTTTTTTTTACGGCTCATTTTTAGTGATGTAGAAAAAAAATGTTTCTTCTGTCAGAGACCCGTAAGGTTATCACTGGCTAGTGAGCAATTTTTATATGAATTTCTTTCTTGGCTTGGAAGTTCTAAGATCATTCAGATATTATAAATTTGAACCCAGATCAGTGGGAGTACAAACTATGATTCAAGTTCTCAAGGGAGATAGATCTGCCTTGTTTTTTTTTTTTTCTCTTTCAGAGCTTGTGCCATGACAGAAAAGCTTCTTGCTATGCCAGGGATTGAGTTTTATCTAGTCTACCATTTCATTGAGGGTACAGAATTTCATGGGTTTTTAACGTGTGTGTGTGTGTGAGGTTATGAAGTTGGGGGACAGGGTGTGCTCACACTTAACTGATTTCTGATTGCACCAAGGGCCCATGGTCTTATCACAAGTTACCATGTATTTTTAAAAATTATAAAGGCCGGGCGCAGTGGCTCACACCTGTAATCCTAGCACTTTGGGAGGCTGAGGTGGGTGGATAACTTGAGGTCAGGAGTTCGAGACCAGCCTGGCCAACATGGTGAAATCCTGTCTCTAATAAAAATACAAAAATTAGCCGGGTGTGGTGGTGGGTGCCTGTAATCCCAGCTACTTGGGAGGCTGAGGCAGGAAAATCACTTGACCCCAGGAGGCGGAGGTTGCAGTAAGCCGAGATCACGCCATTGCATTCCAGCCTGGGCAACAAGAGCGAGACTCCGTCTCAAAAAAAAAAAAAATAATAATAATAATTATTATTATTATTAATGAAAATTGACAAATGAAAATTGTATATACTGTATTATATACAACCTGATTTGTAATATGTATACATCTTGGAATGGCTAAATTGAGTGACTTAACATATACATTACCTCGCATACTTATTTTTATGGTGAGAACACTTAAAGTCAGTTCTTAGTGATTGTGAAGAATACAACATGTTGTTAACTACAGTCACTATGTTGTACAATAGATCTCTTGAACTTATTCCTCCTATGTAACTGAAATTGTATATCCTTTGACCAACGTCATCCAGCTCCCTCACTCTCTCCCAGTGCTTGCTAACCACCATTCCACTCTTTGCTTCTATCGAGTTCAACTTTTTTAGATTCCACATTTAAGTGAGATCATGCAATATTCATCTTTCTGTGCCTGGCTTATTTCATTTAGCATAATGTCTTTAAGATTCATCTGTGTTGTCACAAATGACAGGATTTCCTTCTTTTTAGAGGCCGAATAGTTTTCCATTGTATACATATATCACATTTTAAAAATCCATTTATCCCCACATGGATTTAAACATTCAAGCACCATCCTCATTCAATCCTTTCCCCACTCCAGACGAGGTCATATTGTGTGTTCAAGACCCTGGTGTCTAGTTTATTTTTTTATTTCTGCCACCTGAATATTTCCCTGTCTTTTTTTTTTGTAAGCTCAAGTATGCATTATTATTAATTTATTTATTTATTTTGCTGCTCTTTACCCAGCATTTCTAAGTATTTGTAGTAGAAGAGTTTTCATGTTATCTAGTCTGTATTGGTTAAGTATTGGTTGTGTTCAGCTCAGGTAACAGAAACCTAACTGTAGTGACTTACCCAAATCCTGATTTATTTTCTCACCCTCTAAGAAGTTCAGAGGTAGGCAGTCCTCTGTGTTTTTGTTTTTCTATTCTTATCAGGTAGCTTTCATCCTCATGTCTCAAGATGGCCTGTAATTCTAGGCATTAAATATGTTTTTAAGGCAGAAAAAGGATGAAAAGTAAAGGCAAAGGTACATGTCAACTGAGTCTGCTTCTTACTCCTTAAATCAAGAAAACAGGTTTTTCATAAACCCCACGCAGTAAACTTTGGTTTACATCTCATTAGCTAGAATTGGGTCGAAAGTTCTCCATAAATGCATTAGAGACTGATTAAGGAAATGTGCTCTGTTAAAAAATAAAGTATTTTAATTTTTTATATCTTTAAAAAAATCCATGTCAAAAATGCATATCTATCTATCTATCTATCTATCTATCTATCTATCTATCTATATGTATCGATACATATAAATTCAGTTGAAAGTACACAATCATAATAGAAATTAGTATTTTATTTTTAAATCTTTCTTTATTTTTTAGACAGCACTTATTGTCATCCTGAACAAAATGGGGTTTCTGTTAGCAAGGCAGAAAGAGAATAGTTATAGGGTAAGCAACTGTCAATGTCTGCCATGCTGCTGTAAGGCAAGAATTGAAAGTCTCCCATGCTCACTGAAACTTCCTTTCAGTTTTTAGATTGATGAATGGGGCCACTTACGTAATTTGCAGGGACCAATGCAAAACAGAAGTATGGAGCCCTTTGTTCAAGAGCAAAAGGAAAGTGCTGTTAAAAGTATTAAAATAAAACTTTTTCCTTTATTTTGTGATTCTCTTTTGACTTGTCATATTATTTTTTGTTTGCTATTTAATGTCATTCTAAACAAAGAAAAGATTATAATTTAAGTTATTAGAATGAATTTTACCATATATCTTCATGTTGTACAATAACAGTTTTATTTTATTTTATTTTATTTTATTTTGTTTTGTTTTATTTTTTGAGATGGAGTCTCACTCTGTTGCCCAGGCTGGAGTGCAGTGGCACAATCTCGGTTCACTGCAACCTCTGCCTCCCGAGTTCAAGTGATTCTCCTGCCTCAGCCTCCCAAGTAGCTGGGATTACAGGTGCTTGCTACCATGCCCAGCTAATTTTTGTATTTTTGGTAGAGACAGGTTTTCACCATGTTGGCCAGGGTGGTCTCGAACTCTGTGATCTGCCTGCCTCAGCCTCGCAAAGTGCTGTGATTACAGGCATGAGCCACCGTGCCCAGCCCTACAATGCCAGTTTTAAAACAAATATAAGGACA
Organism: Macaca thibetana thibetana; assembly: GCF_024542745.1. NCBI lineage: Eukaryota > Metazoa > Chordata > Mammalia > Primates > Cercopithecidae > Macaca > Macaca thibetana. The sequence goes on along the minus strand of NC_065578.1, from coordinate 85,904,678 downwards.
TTTCTGGACATCACTAATTATCAGGGAAATGCAAATCAAAACCACAATGCAATACCACCTTACTCCTGCAAGAATGGCCATAATTAAAAAAAAAAAAAGTAGATGTTGGCATGGATGTGGTGAAAAGGGAACACTTTTACACTGCTGGTGGGAATGCAAACTAGTACAACCACTATGGAAAACAGCGTGGAGATTCCTTAAAGAACTAAAAGTAGGTGTACCATTTGATCCAGCAATCCCACTACTGGGTATCTACCCAGAGGAAAAAAGGTCATTATACAAAAAAGATACTTGCAGATGCATGTTTATAGCAGCACAATTCGCACTTGCAAAAATATGTAACCAGCTCAAATGCCCATCAGTCAATAAGTGGATAAAGAAAATGTGGTATATATACCATGGAATACTACTCAGCCATAAAAAGGAATGAAATAATGGCATTCATAGCAACCTGGATGGAATTAGAGACTGTTATTCTGAGTGAAGTAACTCAGGAATGGAAAACCAAGCATGGTATGTTCTCACTCATAAGTGGGAGCTAATCTATGAGGACATAAAGGCATAAAAATGTTTCAGTGGATTTTGGGGGCTTGGGGGAAAGGGTTGGTGTGGGGGTGGGGCATAAAAGACTACACATGGGATACAGTGTACATTGCTCGGGTAACAGGTGCACCAAAATCTCAGAAATCACCATTATAGAACTTACTCATGTAGCCAAACCCCACCTATTACCCCAAAACCTATTGAAATTAAAAAAAGATAAAAAACAAATGTAACAGCGTTTAAGATGTATGTATCATCATTGAAATTGTATTTCATTGTACATGCATGCATATATATTTTGTTCTTACTAAAAGAGTGGAAATGCAGCACTAAACTAACTCAAATTTTAAAATTTTTATTTCTTGATATGTGCATATGCCGCCAATACTCTACCTTCGGCATGCTGATGATGAGTAAGGAAGGACTGAAAGGAGGAGAAACTATGGGTTGCCTTTTCCTTCTGTCATTTGTTCAGCATAAGTGGTTGGCAGTTTTAAAAAACAATTTACCTTGTACTCTCATTGGTCTTCTGGAATTCACGACTCATAGATGTACTGAAAATACTATATATGAATGGGGCCTCAAAGAACAGCAGCAGACATGTGTGTCTGTAAGTGCTGATGTATAAAGATTTCCAAGATACCATATTAATAAAAAAGTGTATGGAACGGTGTATGGGTGATTTAGTGTAAATAAAAAGGAATATGTGTTCTATGTGTATGTAAGTACTTTGTATATGCATAACTTGTTAAAAGTAATTTTAAGACACTACATATAGTAGTTATCTTTGGGGAGAAGATATGAGGTAAGGAGTGGGAAGGATAGGAAGCTTTCACATTTTATTTTGCATCTTTCTGTACTTCTTGGATTTTCAACATGTGGATGTATGTGTATATACACACACGTATAACATTTCTTTCATGTTTTTATTTTTGGATTTCAGAGTAAAACCTTTATTGATTTAATAAACATGATGGATACTCATTAAAATATTCAAACAGCATAGAAAGGGACAAAGAAGAAAGCAGCCAGCAATCCAAGTACCACTATCCAGAAATAGCCAGTGATATCTGTTTATGTGTGTAAATACAATGAAAATTGAGTGAGAGAGAGACATACACAGAGGAAGAAGAAAAAGAGAAAGTTATAAAAGGTATTAAATTCAATTAATTTAAATTTAGCAGAAATAAAAGACAAGTAAAAAATGAATAAACCTCATGTTATGTCTTTCCCACAGAGGTATTAGATCCTACAAGACCCTTCTTGGAGTCATTTTATGTGAGGTTTTCTCCCTTTTTCTTTTTTCTAAACCACCTGTTTTAATCTTGGACATCATCTATTAACTTACCATGTTAAAGATGAGGTAATTAGAACTTATTTTTTTCCTTCATCTTGTCTTTGTCTCTCTACCAACTTACATGGCTTTTATTATTTTTACTTTCAGTTAAGCAGTGAGTCGCCAGTAATGTCCAGTGTTATTGGAGTATGTAGGAAAACAAGCATTCCCAAACACTATTTGAGGAAGTGCACATCGATAAGGATATTTTGAAGGGTAATTTGGCATATTAATTAAAATTAAAATTTGACCCAGCAATTCTGCTTATAGGAATCTATCTAAAGCATATTTGTACAAAGATAAGTATACAAGCCTTTTGTGCAATACTGTTTTTAATACCAAAGAGTTGGAAATGTTAATCAGTAAGAAAATGGTTTTACGAAGTATAGTGCATTCACAACGTGAAATGCTATGGAAAAGTTAAAAGAATTATGGAGACAAATCTGTACTGAAATGGAAAAAATTCTAAATTATGGCCGGGCGCGGTGGCTCACGCCTGTAATCCCAGCACTTTGGGAGGCCGAGGCGGGCGGATCACAAGGTCAGGAGATCGAGACCACGGTGAAACCCCGTCTCTACTAAAAATACAAAAAATTAGCCGGGCGCGGTTGTGGGCGCCTGTAGTCCCAGCTACTCGGGAGGCTGAGGCAGGAGAATGGCGTGAACCCGGGAGGCGGAGCTTGCAGTGAGCCGAGATCGCGCCACTGCACTCCAGCCTGGGCTGGGCGACAGAGCGAGACTCCGTCTCAAAAAAAAAAAAAAAAAAAAAAATTCTAAATTATATTGTTAAGAGAAAAAAGAAAGTCATACAATATACCTACAGTGTGATTCCATTTTATTATGAAATGATATAAATATATATCCACACTTTCACACTGATACAGAATTGTACATATAGAGAAAGACTGGGGAGAGGAAAAGGACTGGGAAGGTAAAGAGGAAAGTTCATATTTAATCCCGTATACTGAAAATCTGCCTTTGTGTTTTACAACAGGAATGTATACATTGTATAAAAGGCAGAGAAAAGGAGAAAAACAAAACAGTCTCTTCTCCCCCCAATATGTGTAAGGAATCTAATTAATTTTATGTAGTATTTCATGTTTAACGATTGATATAATGGGTAAATCTCTTTCCATTTCGGATGAAAAATAAAGCAAAACAAAACAACCGAGCCTTTGACACAATCTGCCTGCCTTGCCATAGATGTTAGCCAACAAACCAAAACTTCTCCTCATCTCAGAATGACACAATTTCTTTCCTATTACACTTAAGATCCTGGAATCATTTAGTTCACCACACTCTTTAGTCCTGAATAAAAGTGCTAGGCTACTGGCAATGCTATTCTCTTTCAAAGAGCTTCTTGCCCATTATGCCCATGTTTTTACTTTGAGGACTGAATATTCATTCCACTTGAAAATAAAGCTTGACTATAATTTTATTTTATGCTTTAGTTACTGATACTACCTTGTGACTTGAGATGAAGACTAAAAGGAAAAGTAAAATAACAGGTTGGCCCATGTTGTTAGAATTTAGGTTAATATGACTCATACTAGCAATTAGCTTCTTGTCCTGAAAGATAAATACCTGTTTATTTACTGACGCTTTGAGGTATGGGAGTAAGGAGACAACGTCACCAAATTATGTGGTATAAGTTTAAGCTCTTAAGTTACCAAGGAAAAACTTAAAAGGATCTGATCGTCTAACAAAAACCTACTATGAGCAACTCCTATGCTAAATTCCATGAAGGACAGCAATGTAAGTTATAATCTTTTTCGTTAAATGATGAGCATATGTGAGATGACATGGAAAGTTGAATCTAAGAAAGTCTGGCTTGGGAAGTATTCAAGTGGTCGTGGTAGGGTTAAAGATATCCAGAAGTCTTCTAAGAAGCACAAAACATGATTCCTGTACTCAGAGACATGCAGTCTTATTCACATGCAAAGAGAACCTACACCGGCTATTGCCAAGTATCAAGTGAGGTGAGTGTCATCATAAGTCACAGAATGGATACATTATTTGAGTAGTCAGATAAACTTCACAGCATGAGTTATAAGACATCTAATAACGTCTAGAAAGCAACTGGAAATATGTGATTAAAGCTTGGGAGAGAACACTGGGTTAAAGATAGAGACTTTGGAGTCATTTGCATAGCTGTGATAAATAAGATTTCAAATAGAAGATACATAGAATGAAAAGTGAAGGAAGATTAAAACCTGAAGAAAGTAGCAAGACACTGTAAAAATAAAGACAGTTACAGAACTGACATGTTCACAACTCTTAAGCAAAACAAGAGTTAACTAAGTGGACTGCATTCAAAAAGTTTAAGCAACCTTTTCAACTTTTGCTTGGAATATTGCTGATCCTTGTTTTGTTTTTCAGAGTCAAGGAAACTAGTTTAAACTAGTTATGGCCGTTAATAATTGAATAAGGTATACTACTGTAAACAAAATTTGGAGCATGTTCATTTTTCTCCACCTGGTTCCTCTAAAATTTGGAGACTACCTGTAAGTATTCTTAACTTGTGGCAATATAGTTGTTTGCATCGGTGCAATAAGAATCCATTTTTCTTTGTCAGCAGGACACAATTGGATAAACTGGTTATTTTACCAAGGCTTTGGCTGAAACGGTGTGTTTCCCTTTTAGGAATCAAGCTTGATGTGCAGAGTCAATAAGAGCCCCTTGAAGAACTGGCCTCATACCTTGTCTATACAGTCCCTGCACAGGGTTTCTAACCTGTGGTCAATAAAGAATGTCACTTTCTAACAGGTCTGGAAGCTCCGAGTTTATCTTGGGACCTCACGAAGAGAGGGTCACCCAACTCACAGGTATTTGAGGACACAAATCCATGTCTGGGCTCGACTTTAAAGGTCTTATCTAAGATTCCTTGTGGAACAGAGTTTCATCAAAGCCAATCCAAAAGACCTACGTAGAAATAACCGTTCTTACTGCACTTCATGCAAATAATCAAGCCAAGTATAAGACTAAAGTTTATTCATAATTAGTTTTTACTAAAAATGAGAACTGGAGAGAAAAATTTTGCTCCAAAGCTTATCATACATTTGTCATTAAATCCTAGTCTCAATTGTTTTTAAGATTTTTGCCTACATTTTAAACTAATCCTTCTTATTCCTGTGAATAAAGTAGTAATCTTCTGTAGCTTGGAAGAAATAAAAAGGGATGGGTAATGTAAAAATCTGAATCAATATACTAGTTTTGGGCAATTATACTGCAAATTCTGCCAGGTAATGAAAGTAAGTAGGGTACCCATAACCTGGAGGTTTCTTTGTTTGGGAAAATAAAACCAAAGCTTCACAGACCGCCAAAGGGAAATTCTATCTCTTGGCAAGTAAAATTGTATGTGGAAATTATCTACTACACCACACTTGTGGGAACTGCTATACTCACTCTACTATTTGCAATAGGGTTATACATGGTAGCACCATCTAACTGAAATATTGAACAGAGTTTCCATTGCTGTTGTATTTTGCTTAATTATTATCCTTATAGCAGGAATAATAGTTACTGACAAAAAGGAAGCATAAAAGTTTTACTATTACTGAATTTGCTAGGACTTTTTATTGGGTTTAGTGATGATTAATACCTCTAGTAAAGTAGAGAAAAATCTACAGTTACTTAAAGATCAAATCAAAATTATTGACAGGCTCAGGGAAAATGCCAGCTTCAGCCCTGGATGACTACAATCCCTCTTTAATAAATTCCCATCTTCTTTATGGAATTGGTTAAGCCCTTTATTAAGCCCTCTCTTGCTTATATGTCTTGTTTTGATATTTGGACCCTGTATACTCAATACTATAACTCGAATTGTTTCTTCTCATCTAGAAGCAATCAAACTCCAAATGGTGCTGCAAACTGAACCCCACATGGACATGCTATTCTTCTGAGGACCCTTAGATCCACCCCAGGAGGAGCCCTAGCTGCTCTTCCCCATTCGATGCCCCTTTTCAGCAAGTAGCCAGAAGAAGTCGTTGCTCCAAACCCCCTAACAGCAATTACTGTGACCTCTCCCTGGTGGGGAGGAATGTTGTAGGAGTTATTAAGAAATTATTTTAGGCAAATAGAGAGGAAAAGGGTTCCTTGGGAAGTTTTCATTTTTTAAAGTATCTCTGGAAATGTTTCTTGTAAAGCCCCTCCTCTTAGAGCAAGGCAGGCAACCTTTGATATGCAAATGCAGGCTATTAGAAACGGTCCACCCAAACATGGTAATTCCTGTGGCCTTCTTGCCCTTGCCCCACTTGTTCCTGGCAACATGGCTGCCCCCATGTATCCCCACTTGTGTAGAACATCATGGTGCCGTACATTTGCATATTAAAAGCCTAGGATGGGAGGACCAGCTTTTTAGTGGGCTACGTGAATGACATGCCTAGTCAAACCAATCTCCTGAGCCCTATGCAAATCAGATACCAGCTCCTCCAGCCTCTGCATATATACCTGACTGGTGTCCATTGTACTTGGGGTTTCCTCTCTTGGCTTTGGAGCCTCCCCACCCTTGGTCTCTGTACAGGGGAGATTCTTTCTTCTGCCTTCTCCCTTCTTCCTGGCCTATTAAACTCTCCACTCCTTAAAACCAAAAAACAAAACAAAACAAAATGAAAAAACTATACTACAAGGCTACAGCAACCAAAACAGCATGGTACTGGTACTAAAACAGAGATATAGACCAATGGAACAGAACAGAGGCCTCAGAAATAATACCACACATCTACAGCCATCTGATCTTCGACAAACCTGACAAAAACAAGAAATGGGGAAAGGATTCCCTATTTAATAAATAGTGCTGGGAAAATTGGCTAGCCATAATTAGAAAGCTGAAACTGGATCCTTTCCTTACTCCTTATATGAAAATTAATTCAAGATGGATTAGAGACTTAAATGTTAGACCCAAAACCATAAAAACCCTAGAAGAAAACCTAGGCAATACCATTCAGGACATAGGCATGGGCAAGGACTTCATGTCTAAAACACAAAAAGCAACAGCAACAAAAGCCAAAATCGACAAATGGGATCTAATTAAACTAAAGAGCTTCTGCACAGCAAAAGAAACTACCACCAGCATGAACAGGCAACCTACAGAATGGGAGAAAATTTTTGCAATGTATTCATCTGACAAAGGGCTAATATCCAGAACCTATAAAGAACTCAATCAAATTTACAAGAAAAAAACAACCCCATCAAAAAGTGGGCAAAGGATATGAATAGACACTTCTCAAAAGAAGACATTCATATAGCCAACAGACACATGAAAAAATGCTCATCATCACTTGCCATCAGAGAAATGCAAATCAAAACCACAATGAGATACCATCTCACACCAGTTAGAATGGCCATCATTAAAAAATCAGGAAACAACAGGTGCTGGAGAGGATGTGGAGAAATAGGAACACTTTTATACTGTTGGTGGGACTGTAAACTAGTTCAACCATTGTGGAAAACAGTGTGGCGATTCCTCAAGGATCTAGAACTAGAAATACCATTTGACCCAGCCATCCCATTACTGGGGATATACCCAAAGGGTTATAAGTCATGCTGCTATAAAGACACATGCACATGTATGTTTATTATGGCACTATTCACAATAGCAAAGACTTGGAATCAACCCAAATGTCCATCAGTGACAGACTGGATTAAGAAAATGTGGCACATATACACCATGGAATACTATACAGCCATAAAAAAGGATGAGTTCGTGTCCTTTGTAGGGACATGGATGCAGCTGGAAACCATCATTCTCAGCAAACTATCACAAGAACAGAAAACCAAATACCGCATGTTCTCACTCATAGGTGGGAATTGAACAATGGGATCACTTGGACACAGGAAGGGGAACATCACACACTGGGTCCTATTGTGGGGAAGGGGTGGGGGGAAGGATAGCATTAGGAGATATACCTAATGTAAATGATGAGTTAATGGGTGCAGCACACCAACATGGCACATGTATATATATGTAACAAACCTGCACATTGTGCACATGTACCCTAGAACTTAAAGTATTAAAAAAAAATTCAATTTAAAGAAAAAATTGAACATCTATACATTTAAAATAAAGTCATTAAAATGAAAACTTAATGGACTAACTAACAGCATATTAGATACTGATGAAGGGAGATTAGTAAATGCAAGATAGTTCTGAGGAAATTATATAGAAGACAGTATGGAGAAATAGGGAATGAAAAATAGAGATTAAGAAAAATGAGGATAGAATGAGAACCTTCAATACATTATCTAACAAGATTTTCAGAAAGCAAGATAAGAAAGGAGAATGAGAGAGAGACAAGTTTGATGAGATAATGGTTAATAATTTTCCCAAATTGATGAAAGACTGTCTCACAAAGAATCTGAAGCAGAATAAATAAAAAGAAGTACATCTGAGGCACATTGAAATTGTGAAAGCAGTGAATTGTAGTGCTGTAATGA